>NW_028133151.1:0-366280 GCF_964374135.1 Grampus griseus | reverse complement strand
ACTGGAATTGCATGTAAAGCATAGGAAAAGAGGCAGAACGTCCACAATGATGCACTTGGCCAAAAAGGGCGTATGCGTTTTTTCCTGAATATATTCAGGAAAAAACGCATACGCCCTTTTTGGCCAACCAAGCAAGCTTGCAAAGGAAATCTGCACTACAATGAAGTCTCACTGCCCCCCGGTCAAAAGGGCCATCTGAAAAAAGTGTAAAATCCAGAAAGGCAGGACAGGCCATGGAGACATGGGAGCCTTGTTATGCTGATGGGCGGGATGTAAATTGCCAACAGCCACTCTGGAGAAGTGTATGGTGTTTCCTGAAACATCTAAAAAACAAAGCAACAGAGCCTAGGGCACTTCCGCTTATGGTCCTATAGCTTAGGGAAATTAAAATCAAAAAGACACAGCCACCCCAAAGTTTGGGACGGCTCTGTTTACAAGAACCTCGTTTACGGTACAAGTTCAATATCGCAGAAAGCGAAAAATGGATAAAGAAGTTGTTCTACTTACGTACAATGCAATATCACTCAGCAATGAAATCTATGTCATCAGGCCCGTAGCAGCATAATGAGTGGATTCAGGTACGATGATTCTAAGTGAAATAAGTCACATAGAAAAAGAAACATCATAAGATATCACTACTACACGGAATGTAAACTTGGCTACACAGGAACTGAATTACAAAATAGAACATGGTCTCAAATGTAGAAAAGCAACTTATGCTTGCTTAAGGAGGAAAGGTGAGTTGGGATGCTGCATAAAACCAGAGATTGAAATTAGCACAGATACCGTTCCATAAGCCAAATATGTAATAGACAAGAGCTACTCCTTGCTCAACGAAGTGGACTCAACACCCCATATTAAACACCTAAAGAATATACCTGACTAGTAAGAATCATAAAACCTATGGATTTACATGTTTCCGAAAGAGAATCAAGCGTGTGTACAGCGGCAGAAACGCAGCAGTGATAGGATTGGTGAGGATCGGTGAGCAAATGTATACTCTTTGAAGTCATATTGCATGGTACCCATTCCATGGGTCTCAACGCTCCTGGTTTAAGGGAGTCTTCCTTCAGCTAAAACACGCATGTGGAACCCAGAGTATGATCCACCGTGTGATTGGGAAACGTGTTCAAAGGTGTCTCAGTTTTCATCCCCTGGTACTCGGGTGCAACATTCCAGACTCTTTACTAACACTCTTCCCACTTGGAGAGTCAGTGCCTTTAACCTCCTGTTTGGCCCAGTTTGCAATTTCTGCGGAAAATGAACAGGAATAGGGAGGACCAATGAGAGACTAGCTGGCGGTGTCTGGACGGGCAAATTTAACTCTCATTTCCCACCAGGAAGAGGAATTAACCAAAGGCTCAGCGTGCCATGCCGGAACCACACTAGGGCCTGAAGCAATCCTGCGGTGTTGCGGCCAGCTCACAAGAAAGCGAGTTGAAGAAAGGAGCTCAGGGGCACTGTCATTCACAAACCTGCAGAGTTATAAATGACAGCTATCGTCCAAAAATATATTGAAGTAAGGCTGCCAAGACGACTTGAAAGCGGGGCAGAATTGCAGGAAACCGATTTCAGGAGGTAGACTGGAATTGCATGTAAAGCATAGGAAAAGAGGCAGAACGTCCACAATGATGCACTTGGCCAAAAAGGGCGTATGCATTTTTTCCTGAATATAATCAGGAAAAAACACATACGCCCTTTTTGGCCAACCAAGCAAGCTTGCAAAGGAAATCTGCACTACAATGAAGTCTCACTGCCCCCCGGTCAAAAGGGCCATCTGAAAAAAGTGTAAAATCCAGAAAGGCAGGACAGGCCATGGAGAACTGGGAGCCTTGTTATGCTGATGGGCGGGATGTAAATTGCCAACAGCCACTCTGGACAAGTGTATGGTGTTTCCTGAAACATCTAAAAAACAAAACAACAGAGCCTAGGGCACTTCCACTTATGGTCCTATAGCTTAGGGAAATTAAAATCAAAAAGACACAGCCACCCCAAAGTTTGGGACGGTTCTGTTTACAAGAACCTCGTTTACGGTACAAGTTCAATATTGCAGAAAGCGAAAAATGGATAAAGAAGTTGTGGTACTTACGTACAATGCAATATCACTCAGCAATGAAATCTATGTCATCAGGCCCGTAGCAGCATAATGAGTGGATTCAGGTACGATGATTCTAAGTGAAATAAGTCACACAGAAAAAGAAACATCATAAGATATCACTACTACAGGGAATGTAAACTTGGTTACACAGGAACTGAATTACAAAACAGAACAGGGTCTCAAATGTAGAAAACCACCTTATGCTTGCTTAAGGGGAAAGGTGAGTTGGGGTGCTGCATAAAACCAGAGATTGAAATTAGCACAGATACCGTTCCATAAGCCAAATATGTAATAGACAAGAGCTACTCCTTGCTCAACGAAGTGGACTCAACACCCCATTTTAAACGCCTAAGAATATACCCGACTAGTAAGAATCTTAAAACCTATGGATTTATATGTCTCCGAAAGAGAATCAAGCGTGCGTACAGCGGCTTAAACGAAGCAGTGATAGGATTGGTGAAGATCGGTGAGCAAATGCAGACTCTTTGAAGTCATATTGCATGGTACCCATTCCATGGGTCTCAACTCTCCACGTTTAAGGGATTCTTCCTTCAGCTAAAACATGCATGTGGAACCCAGAGTATGATCCACCGTGTGATCGGGAAACGTGTTCAAATGTGTCTCAGTTTTCGTCCCCCGGTACTCGGGTGCAACATTCCAGACGCTTTACTAACACTCTCCCCACTTGGAGACTCAGTGCCTTTAACCTCCTGTTTGTCCCAGTTTGCAATTTCTGTGGAAAATGAACAGGAATAGGGAGAACCAATGAGAGACTAGCTGGAGGTGTCTGGACGGGCAAATTTAACTCTCATTTCCCACCAGGAAGAGGAATTAACCAAAGGCTCAGCGTGCCATGCCGGAACCACACTAGGGCCTGAAGCAATCCTGCGGTGTTGCGACCAGCTCACAAGAAAGCGAGTTGAAGAAAGGAGCTCAGGGGCACTGTCATTCACAAACCTGCAGAGTTATAAATGACAGCTATCGTCCAAAAATATATTGAAGTAAGGCTGCCAAGAGGACTTGAAAGCGGGGCAGAATTGCAGGAAACCGATTTCAGGAGGTAGACTTGAATTGCATTTAAAGCATAGGAAAAGAGGCAGAACGTCCACAATGATGCACTTGGCCAAAAAGGGCGTATGCGTTTTTTCCTGAATATATTCAGGAAAAAACGCATACGCCCTTTTTGGCCAACCAAGCAAGCTTGCAAAGGAAATCTGCACTACAATGAAGTCTCACTGCCCCCCGGTCAAAATGGCCATCTGAAAAAAGTGTAAAATCCAGAAAGGCAGGACAGGCCATGGAGAACTGGGAGCCTTGTTATGCTGATGGGCGGGATGTAAATTGCCAACAGCCACTCTGGAGAAGTGTATGGTGTTTCCTGAAACATCTACAAAACAAAGCAACAGAGCCTAGGGAACTTCCACTTATGGTCCTATAGCTTAGGGAAATTAAAATCAAAAAGACACAGCCACCCCAAAGTTTGGGACGGTTCTGTTTACAAGAACCTCGTTTACGGTACAAGTTCAATATTGCAGAAAGCGAAAAATGGATAAAGAAGTTGTGGTACTTACGTACAATGCAATATCACTCAGCAATGAAATCTATGTCATCAGGCCCGTAGCAGCATAATGAGTGGATTCAGGTACAATGATTCTAAGTGAACTAAGTCACACAGAAAAAGAAACATCATAAGATATCACTACTACACGGAATGTAAACTTGGCTACACAGGAACTGAATTAAAAAACTGAAGAGGGTCTCAAATGTAGAAAACCAACTTATGCTTCCTTAAGGGGAAAGGTGAGTTGGTGTGCTGCATAAGACCAGAGATTGAAATTAGCACAGATACCGTTCCATAAGCCAAATATGTAATAGACAAGAGCTACTCCTTTCTCAACGAAGTGGACTCAACACCCCATATTAAACGCCTAAGAATATACCTGACTAGTAAGAATCTTAAAACCTATGGATTTATATGTCTCCGAAAGAGAATCAAGCGTGTGTACAGGGGCATAAACGCAGCAGTGATAGGATTGGTGAGGATCAGTGAGCAAATGCAGAAACTTTGAACTCATATTGCATGGTACCCATTCCATGGGTCTCAACTCTCCTGGTTTAAGGGATTCCTCCTTTAGCTAAAACATGCATGAGGATCCCAGACTATGATCCACCGTGTGATTGGGAAACGTGTTCAAAGGTGTCTCAGTTTTCGTCCCCTGGTACTCGTGTGCAACATTCCAGACGCTTTACTAACACTCTCCCCACTTGGAGAGTCAGTGCCTTTAACATCCTGTTTGGCCCAGTTTGCAATTTCTGCAGAAAATGAACAGGAATAGGGAGAATCAACGAGAGACTAGCTGGAGGTGTCTGGACGGGCAAATTTAACTCTCATTTCCCACCAGGAAGAGGAATTAACCAAAGGCTCAGCGTGCCATGTCCGAACCACACTAGGGCCTGAAGCAATCCTGCGGTGTTGCGGCCAGCTCACAAGAAAGCGAGTTGAAGAAAGGAGCTCAGGGGCACTGTCATTCACAAACCTGCAGAGCTATAAATGACAGCTATCGTCCAAAAATATACTGAAGTAAGGCTGCCAAGAGGACTTGAAAGTGGGCCAGAATTGTAGGAAACCGATTTCAGGAGGTAGACTGGAATTGCATGTAAAGAATAGGAAAAGAGGCAGAACGTCCACAATGATGCACTTGGCCAAAAAGGGCGTATGCGTTTTTTCCTGAATATGTTCAGGAAAAAACGCATACGCCCTTTTTGGCCAACCAAGCAAGCTTGCAAAGGAAATCTGCACTACAATGAAGTCTCACTGCCCCCCGGTCAAAAGGGCCATCTGAAAAACGTGTAAAATCCAGAAAGGCAGGACAGGCCATGGAGAACTGGGAGCCTTGTTATGCTGATGGGCGGGATGTAAATTGCCAACAGCCACTCTGGAGAAGTGTATGGTGTTTCCTGAAACATCTAAAAAACAAAGCAACAGAGCCTAGGGAACTTCCACTTATGGTCCTATAGCTTAGGGAAATTAAAATCCAAAAGACACAGCCACCCCAAAGTTTGGGACGGCTCTGTTTACAAGAACCTCATTTACGGTACAAGTTCAATATCGCAGAAAGCGAAAAATGGATAAAGAAGTTGTGGTACTTACGTACAATGCAATATCACTCAGCAATGAAATCTATGTCATCAGGCCCGTAGCAGCATAATGAGTGGATTCAGGTACGATGATTCTAAGTGAAATAAGTCACACAGAAAAAAACATCATAAGATATCACTACTACACGGAATGTAAACTTGGCTACACAGGAACTGAATTACAAAACAGAACAGGGTCTCAAATGTAGAAAACCAACTTATGCTTGCTTAAGGGGAAAGGTGAGTTGGGGTGCTGCATAAAACCAGAGATTGAAATTAGCACAGATACCGTTCCATAAGCCAAATATGTAATAGACAAGAGCTACTACTTGCTCAACGAAGTGGACTCAACACCCCATATTAAACGCCTAAGAATATACCTGACTAGTAAGAATCTTAAAACCTATGGATTTATATGTCTCCGAAGGAGAATCAAGCATGTGTACAGCGGCATAAACGCAGCAGTGATAGGATTGGTGAGGATCGGTGAGCAAATGCAGAAACTTTGAAGTCATATTGCATGGTACCCATTCCATGGGTCTCAACTCTCCACGTTTAAGGGATTCTTCCTTCAGCTAAAACATGCATGTGGAACCCAGAGTATGATCCACCATGTGCTTGGGAAACGTGTTCAAATGTGTCTCAGTTTTCGTCCCCCGGTACTCAGGTGCAACATTCCAGACGCTTTACTAACACTCTCCCCACTTGGAGAGTCAGTGCCTTTAACCTCCTGTTTGGCCCAGTTTGCAATTTCTGCGGAAGATGAACAGGAATAGGGAGAACCAATGAGAGACTAGCTGGAGGTGTCTGGACGGGCAAATTTAACTCTCATTTCCCACCAGGAAGAGGAATTAACCAAAGGCTCAGCGTGCCATTCCAGAACCACACTAGGGCCTGAAGCAATCCTGCGGTGTTGCGGCCAGCTCACAAGAAAGCGAGTTGAAGAAAGGAGCTCAGGGGCACTGTCATTCACAAACCTGCAGAGTTATAAATGACAGCTATCGTCCAAAAATATACTGAAGTAAGGCTGCCAAGAGGACTTGAAAGCGGGGCAGAATTGCAGGAAACCGATTTCAGGAGGTAGACTGGAATTGCAGGTAAAGCATAGGAAAAGAGGCAGAACGTCCACAATGATGCACTTGGCCAAAAAGGGCGTATGCGTTTTTTCCTGAATATATTCAGGAAAAAACGCATACGCCCTTTTTGGCCAACCAAGCAAGCTTGCAAAGGAAATCTGCACTACAATGAAGTCTCACTGCCCCCCGGTCAAAAGGGCCATCTGAAAAAAGTGTAAAATCCAGAAAGGCAGGACAGGCCATGGAGAACTGGGAGCCTTGTTATGCTGATGGGCGGGATGTAAATTGCCAACAGCCACTCTGGAGAAGTGTATGGTGTTTCCTGAAACATCTAAAAAACAAAGCAACAGAGCCTAGGGCACTTCCACTTATGGTCCTATAGCTTAGGGAAATTAAAATCAAAAAGACACAGCCACCCCAAAGTTTGGGACGGCTCTGTTTACAAGAACCTCGTTTACGGTACAAGTTCAATATTGCAGAAAGCGAAAAATGGATAAAGAAGTTGTGGTACTTACGTACAATGCAATATCACTCAGCAATGAAATCTATGTCATCAGGCCCGTAGCAGCATAATGAGTGGATTCAGGTACGATGATTCTATGTGAAATAAGTCACACAGAAAAGAAACTTCATAAGATATCACTACTACACGGAATGTAAACTTGGCTACACAGGAACTGAATTACAAAACAGAACAGGGTCTCAAATGTAGAAAACCAACTTATGATTGCTTAAGGGGAAAGGTGAGTTGGGGTGCTGCATAAAACCTGAGATTGAAATTAGCACAGATACCGTTCCATAAGCCAAATATGTAATAGACAAGAGCTACTCCTTGCTCAACGAAGTGGACTCAACACCCCATATTAAACGCCTAAGAATATACCTGACTAGTAAGAATCTTAAAACCTATGGATTTATATGTCTCCGAAGGAGAATCAAGCGTGTGTACAGCGGCATAAACGCAGCAGTGATAGGATTGGTGAGGATCGGTGAGCAAATGCAGAAACTTTGAAGTCATATTGCATGGTACCCATTCAATGGGTCTCAACTCTCCACGTTTAAGAGATTCTTCCTTCAGCTAAAACATGCATGTGGAACCCAGAGTATGATCCACCATGTGATCGGGAAACGTGTTCAAATGTGTCTCAGTTTTCGTCCCCCGGTACTCAGGTGCAACATTCCAGACGCTTTACTAACACTCTCCCCACTTGGAGAGTCAGTGCCTTTAACCTCCTGTTTGGCCCAGTTTGCAATTTCTGCGGAAAATGAACAGGAATAGGGAGAACCAATGAGAGACTAGCTGGAGGTGTCTGGACGGGCAAATTTAACTCTCATTTCCCACCAGGAAGAGGAATTAACCAAAGGCTCAGCGTGCCATGCCGGAACCACACTAGGGCCTGAAGCAATCCTGCGGTGTTGCGGCCAGCTCACAAGAAAGCGAGTTGAAGAAAGGAGCTCAGGGGCACTGTCATTCACAAACCTGCAGAGTTATAAATGACAGCTATCGTCCAAAAATATACTGAAGTAAGGCTGCCAAGAGGACTTGAAAGCGGGGCAGAATTGCAGGAAACCGATTTCAGGAGGTAGACTGGATTTGCATGTAAAGCATAGGAAAAGAGGCAGAACGTCCACAATGATGCACTTGGCTAAAAAGGGTGTATGCATTTTTTCCTGAATATATTCAGGAAAATACTCATACGACCTTTTTGGCCAACCAAGCAAGCTTGCAAAGGAAATCTGCACTACAATGAAGTCTCACTGCCCCCCGGTCAAAAGGGCCATCTGAAAAAAGTGTAAAATCCAGAAAGGCAGGACAGGCCATGGAGAACTGGGAGCCTTGTTATGCTGATGGGCGGGATGTAAATTGCCAACAGCCACTCTGGAGAAGTGTATGGTGTTTCCTGAAACATCTAAAAAACAAAGCAACAGAGCCTAGGGCACTTCCACTTATGGTCCTATAGCTTAGGGAAATTAAAATCAAAAAGACACAGCCACCCCAAAGTTTGGGACGGCTTTGTTTACAAGAACCTCGTTTACGGTACAAGTTCAATATCGCAGAAAGCAAAAAATGGATAAAGAAGTTGTGGTACTTACGTACAATGCAATATCACTCAGCAATGAAATCTATGTCATCAGGCCCGTAGCAGCATAATGAGTGGATTCAGGTACGATGATTCTAAGTGAAATAAGTCACACAGAAAAAAACATCATAAGATATCACTACTACATGGAATGTAAACTTGGCTACACAGGAAGTGAACTACAAAACAGAGCAGGGTCTCAAATGTAGAAAACCAACTTATGCTTGCTTAAGGGGAAAGGTGAGTTGGGGTGCTGCATAAAACCAGAGATTGAAATTAGCACAGATACCGTTCCATAAGCCAAATATGTAATAGAGAAGAGCTACTCCTTGCTCAATGAAGTGGACTCAACACCCCATATTAAACGCCTAAGAATATACCTGACTAGTAAGAATCTTAAAACCTATGGATTTATATGTCTTCGAAGGAGAATCAAGCGTGTGTACAGCGGCATAAACGCAGCAGTGATAGGATTGGTGAGAATCGTTGAGCAAATGCAGAAACTTTGAAGTCATATTGCATGGGACCCATTCAATAGGTCTCAACTCTCCAGGTTTAAGGGATTCTTCCTTCAGCTAAAACATGCATGTGGAACCCAGATTATGATCCACCGTGTGATTGGGAAACGTGTTCAAAGGTGTCTCAGTTTTCGTCCCCTGGTACTCGGGTGCAACATTCCAGACGCTTTACTAACACTCTCCCCACTTAGAGAGTCAGTGCCTTTAACCTCCTGTTTGTCCCAGTGTGCAATTTCTGCGGAAAATGAACAGGAATAGGGAGAACCAATGAGAGACTAGCTGGAGGTGTCTGGACGGGCAAATTTAACTCTCATTTCCCACCAGGAAGAGGAATTAACCAAAGGCTCAGCGTGCCATGCCGGAACCACAATAGGGCCTGAAGCAATCCTTCGGTGTTGTGGCCAGCTCACAAGAAAGCGAGTTGAAGAAAGGAGCTCAGGGGCACTGTCATTCACAAACCTGCAGAGTTATAAATGACAGCTATCGTCCAAAAATATATTGAAGTAAGGCTGCCAAAAGGACTTGAAAGCGGGGCAGAATTGCAGGAAACCGATTTCAGGAGGTAGACTGGAATTGCATGTAAAGCATAGGAAAAGAGGCAGAACGTCCACAATGATGCACTTGGCCAAAAAGGGCGTATGCGTTTTTTCCTGAATATATTCAGGAAAAAACGCATACGCCCTTTTTGGCCAACCAAGCAAGCTTGCAAAGGAAATCTGCACTACAATGAAGTCTCACTGCCCCCCGGTCAAAAGGGCCATCTGAAAAAAGTGTAAAATCCAGAAAGGCAGGACAGGCCATGGAGACATGGGAGCCTTGTTATGCTGATGGGCGGGATGTAAATTGCCAACAGCCACTCTGGAGAAGTGTATGGTGTTTCCTGAAACATCTAAAAAACAAAGCAACAGAGCCTAGGGCACTTCCGCTTATGGTCCTATAGCTTAGGGAAATTAAAATCAAAAAGACACAGCCACCCCAAAGTTTGGGACGGCTCTGTTTACAAGAACCTCGTTTACGGTACAAGTTCAATATCGCAGAAAGCGAAAAATGGATAAAGAAGTTGTTCTACTTACGTACAATGCAATATCACTCAGCAATGAAATCTATGTCATCAGGCCCGTAGCAGCATAATGAGTGGATTCAGGTACGATGATTCTAAGTGAAATAAGTCACATAGAAAAAGAAACATCATAAGATATCACTACTACACGGAATGTAAACTTGGCTACACAGGAACTGAATTACAAAATAGAACATGGTCTCAAATGTAGAAAAGCAACTTATGCTTGCTTAAGGAGGAAAGGTGAGTTGGGATGCTGCATAAAACCAGAGATTGAAATTAGCACAGATACCGTTCCATAAGCCAAATATGTAATAGACAAGAGCTACTCCTTGCTCAACGAAGTGGACTCAACACCCCATATTAAACACCTAAAGAATATACCTGACTAGTAAGAATCATAAAACCTATGGATTTACATGTTTCCGAAAGAGAATCAAGCGTGTGTACAGCGGCAGAAACGCAGCAGTGATAGGATTGGTGAGGATCGGTGAGCAAATGTATACTCTTTGAAGTCATATTGCATGGTACCCATTCCATGGGTCTCAACGCTCCTGGTTTAAGGGAGTCTTCCTTCAGCTAAAACACGCATGTGGAACCCAGAGTATGATCCACCGTGTGATTGGGAAACGTGTTCAAAGGTGTCTCAGTTTTCATCCCCTGGTACTCGGGTGCAACATTCCAGACTCTTTACTAACACTCTTCCCACTTGGAGAGTCAGTGCCTTTAACCTCCTGTTTGGCCCAGTTTGCAATTTCTGCGGAAAATGAACAGGAATAGGGAGGACCAATGAGAGACTAGCTGGCGGTGTCTGGACGGGCAAATTTAACTCTCATTTCCCACCAGGAAGAGGAATTAACCAAAGGCTCAGCGTGCCATGCCGGAACCACACTAGGGCCTGAAGCAATCCTGCGGTGTTGCGGCCAGCTCACAAGAAAGCGAGTTGAAGAAAGGAGCTCAGGGGCACTGTCATTCACAAACCTGCAGAGTTATAAATGACAGCTATCGTCCAAAAATATATTGAAGTAAGGCTGCCAAGACGACTTGAAAGCGGGGCAGAATTGCAGGAAACCGATTTCAGGAGGTAGACTGGAATTGCATGTAAAGCATAGGAAAAGAGGCAGAACGTCCACAATGATGCACTTGGCCAAAAAGGGCGTATGCGTTTTTTCCTGAATATATTCAGGAAAAAACGCATACGCCCTTTTTGGCCAACCAAGCAAGCTTGCAAAGGAAATCTGCACTACAATGAAGTCTCACTGCCCCCCGGTCAAAAGGGCCATCTGAAAAAAGTGTAAAATCCAGAAAGGCAGGACAGGCCATGGAGAACTGGGAGCCTTGTTATGCTGATGGGCGGGATGTAAATTGCCAACAGCCACTCTGGACAAGTGTATGGTGTTTCCTGAAACATCTAAAAAACAAAACAACAGAGCCTAGGGCACTTCCACTTATGGTCCTATAGCTTAGGGAAATTAAAATCAAAAAGACACAGCCACCCCAAAGTTTGGGACGGTTCTGTTTACAAGAACCTCGTTTACGGTACAAGTTCAATATTGCAGAAAGCGAAAAATGGATAAAGAAGTTGTGGTACTTACGTACAATGCAATATCACTCAGCAATGAAATCTATGTCATCAGGCCCGTAGCAGCATAATGAGTGGATTCAGGTACGATGATTCTAAGTGAAATAAGTCACACAGAAAAAGAAACATCATAAGATATCACTACTACAGGGAATGTAAACTTGGTTACACAGGAACTGAATTACAAAACAGAACAGGGTCTCAAATGTAGAAAACCACCTTATGCTTGCTTAAGGGGAAAGGTGAGTTGGGGTGCTGCATAAAACCAGAGATTGAAATTAGCACAGATACCGTTCCATAAGCCAAATATGTAATAGACAAGAGCTACTCCTTGCTCAACGAAGTGGACTCAACACCCCATTTTAAACGCCTAAGAATATACCCGACTAGTAAGAATCTTAAAACCTATGGATTTATATGTCTCCGAAAGAGAATCAAGCGTGCGTACAGCGGCTTAAACGAAGCAGTGATAGGATTGGTGAAGATCGGTGAGCAAATGCAGACTCTTTGAAGTCATATTGCATGGTACCCATTCCATGGGTCTCAACTCTCCACGTTTAAGGGATTCTTCCTTCAGCTAAAACATGCATGTGGAACCCAGAGTATGATCCACCGTGTGATCGGGAAACGTGTTCAAATGTGTCTCAGTTTTCGTCCCCCGGTACTCGGGTGCAACATTCCAGACGCTTTACTAACACTCTCCCCACTTGGAGACTCAGTGCCTTTAACCTCCTGTTTGTCCCAGTTTGCAATTTCTGTGGAAAATGAACAGGAATAGGGAGAACCAATGAGAGACTAGCTGGAGGTGTCTGGACGGGCAAATTTAACTCTCATTTCCCACCAGGAAGAGGAATTAACCAAAGGCTCAGCGTGCCATGCCGGAACCACACTAGGGCCTGAAGCAATCCTGCGGTGTTGCGACCAGCTCACAAGAAAGCGAGTTGAAGAAAGGAGCTCAGGGGCACTGTCATTCACAAACCTGCAGAGTTATAAATGACAGCTATCGTCCAAAAATATATTGAAGTAAGGCTGCCAAGAGGACTTGAAAGCGGGGCAAAATTGCAGGAAACCGATTTCAGGAGGTAGACTGGAATTGCATTTAAAGCATAGGAAAAGAGGCAGAACGTCCACAATGATGCACTTGGCCAAAAAGGGCGTATGCGTTTTTTCCTGAATATATTCAGGAAAAAACGCATACGCCCTTTTTGGCCAACCAAGCAAGCTTGCAAAGGAAATCTGCACTACAATGAAGTCTCACTGCCCCCCGGTCAAAATGGCCATCTGAAAAAAGTGTAAAATCCAGAAAGGCAGGACAGGCCATGGAGAACTGGGAGCCTTGTTATGCTGATGGGCGGGATGTAAATTGCCAACAGCCACTCTGGAGAAGTGTATGGTGTTTCCTGAAACATCTACAAAACAAAGCAACAGAGCCTAGGGCACTTCCACTTATGGTCCTATAGCTTAGGGAAATTAAAATCAAAAAGACACAGCCACCCCAAAGTTTGGGACGGTTCTGTTTACAAGAACCTCGTTTACGGTACAAGTTCAATATTGCAGAAAGCGAAAAATGGATAAAGAAGTTGTGGTACTTACGTACAATGCAATATCACTCAGCAATGAAATCTATGTCATCAGGCCCGTAGCAGCATAATGAGTGGATTCAGGTACAATGATTCTAAGTGAACTAAGTCACACAGAAAAAGAAACATCATAAGATATCACTACTACACGGAATGTAAACTTGGCTACACAGGAACTGAATTAAAAAACTGAAGAGGGTCTCAAATGTAGAAAACCAACTTATGCTTCCTTAAGGGGAAAGGTGAGTTGGTGTGCTGCATAAGACCAGAGATTGAAATTAGCACAGATACCGTTCCATAAGCCAAATATGTAATAGACAAGAGCTACTCCTTTCTCAACGAAGTGGACTCAACACCCCATATTAAACGCCTAAGTATATACCTGACTAGTAAGAATCTTAAAACCTATGGATTTATATGTCTCCGAAAGAGAATCAAGCGTGTGTACAGGGGCATAAACGCAGCAGTGATAGGATTGGTGAGGATCAGTGAGCAAATGCAGAAACTTTGAACTCATATTGCATGGTACCCATTCCATGGGTCTCAACTCTCCTGGTTTAAGGGATTCCTCCTTTAGCTAAAACATGCATGAGGATCCCAGACTATGATCCACCGTGTGATTGGGAAACGTGTTCAAAGGTGTCTCAGTTTTCGTCCCCTGGTACTCGTGTGCAACATTCCAGACGCTTTACTAACACTCTCCCCACTTGGAGAGTCAGTGCCTTTAACCTCCTGTTTGGCCCAGTTTGCAATTTCTGCAGAAAATGAACAGGAATAGGGAGAATCAACGAGAGACTAGCTGGAGGTGTCTGGACGGGCAAATTTAACTCTCATTTCCCACCAGGAAGAGGAATTAACCAAAGGCTCAGCGTGCCATGTCCGAACCACACTAGGGCCTGAAGCAATCCTGCGGTGTTGCGGCCAGCTCACAAGAAAGCGAGTTGAAGAAAGGAGCTCAGGGGCACTGTCATTCACAAACCTGCAGAGCTATAAATGACAGCTATCGTCCAAAAATATACTGAAGTAAGGCTGCCAAGAGGACTTGAAAGTGGGGCAGAATTGTAGGAAACCGATTTCAGGAGGTAGACTGGAATTGCATGTAAAGAATAGGAAAAGAGGCAGAACGTCCACAATGATGCACTTGGCCAAAAAGGGCGTATGCGTTTTTTCCTGAATATGTTCAGGAAAAAACGCATACGCCCTTTTTGGCCAACCAAGCAAGCTTGCAAAGGAAATCTGCACTACAATGAAGTCTCACTGCCCCCCGGTCAAAAGGGCCATCTGAAAAACGTGTAAAATCCAGAAAGGCAGGACAGGCCATGGAGAACTGGGAGCCTTGTTATGCTGATGGGCGGGATGTAAATTGCCAACAGCCACTCTGGAGAAGTGTATGGTGTTTCCTGAAACATCTAAAAAACAAAGCAACAGAGCCTAGGGAACTTCCACTTATGGTCCTATAGCTTAGGGAAATTAAAATCCAAAAGACACAGCCACCCCAAAGTTTGGGACGGCTCTGTTTACAAGAACCTCGTTTACGGTACAAGTTCAATATCGCAGAAAGCGAAAAATGGATAAAGAAGTTGTGGTACTTACGTACAATGCAATATCACTCAGCAATGAAATCTATGTCATCAGGCCCGTAGCAGCATAATGAGTGGATTCAGGTACGATGATTCTAAGTGAAATAAGTCACACAGAAAAAAACATCATAAGATATCACTACTACACGGAATGTAAACTTGGCTACACAGGAACTGAATTACAAAACAGAACAGGGTCTCAAATGTAGAAAAGCAACTTATGCTTGCTTAAGGGGAAAGGTGAGTTGGGGTGCTGCATAAAACCAGAGATTGAAATTAGCACAGATACCGTTCCATAAGCCAAATATGTAATAGACAAGAGCAACTACTTGCTCAACGAAGTGGACTCAACACCCCATATTAAACGCCTAAGAATATACCTGACTAGTAAGAATCTTAAAACCTATTGATTTATATGTCTCCAAAAGAGAAACAAGCGTGTGTACAGTGGCATAAACGCAGCAGTGATAGGACTGGTGAGGATCGGTGAGCAAATGCAGACCCTTTGAAGTCATATTGCATGGTACCCATTCCATGGGTCTCAACTCTCCACGTTTAAGGGATTCTTCCTTCAGCTAAAACATGCATGTGGAACCCAGAGTATGATCCACCATGTGATCGGGAAACGTGTTCAAATGTGTCTCAGTTTTCGTCCCCCGGTACTCGGGTGCAACATTCCAGACGCTTTACTAACACTCTCCCCACTTGGAGAGTCAGTGCCTTTAACTTCCTGTTTGGCCCAGTTTGCAATTTCTGCGGAAAATGAACAGGAATAGGGAGAACCAATGAGAGACTAGCTGGAGGTGTCTGGACGGGCAAATTTAACTCTCATTTCCCACCAGGAAGAGGAATTAACCAAAGGCTCAGCGTGCCATGCCGGAACCACACTAGGGCCTGAAGCAATCCTGCGGTGCTGTGGCCAGCTCACAAGAAAGCGAGTTGAAGAAAGGAGCTCAGGGGCACTGTCATTCACAAACCTGCAGAGTTATAAATGACAGCTATCGTCAAAAAATATATTGAAGTAAGGCTGCCAAGAGGACTTGAAAGCGGGGCAGAATTGCAGGAAACCGATTTCAGGAGGTAGACTGGAATTGCATGTAAAGCATAGGAAAAGAGGCAGAACGTCCACAATGATGCACTTGGCCAAAAAGGGCGTATGCGTTTTTTCCTGAATATATTCAGGAAAAAACGCATACGCCCTTTTTGGCCAACCAAGCAAGCTTGCAAAGGAAATCTGCACTACAATGAAGTCTCACAGCCCCCCGGTCAAAAGGGCCATCTGAAAAAAGTGTAAAATCCAGAAAGGCAGTACATGCCATGGAGAACTGGGAGCCTTGTTATGCTGATGGGCGGGATGTAAATTGCCAACAGCCACTCTGGAGAAGTTTATGGTGTTTCCTGAAACATCTAAAAAACAAAGCAACAGAGCCTAGCGCACTTCCACGTATGGTCCTATAGCTTAGGGAAATTAAAATCAAAAACACACAGCCACCCCAAAGTTTGGAACGGCTCTGTTTACAAGAACCTCGTTTACGGTACAAGTTCAATATCGCAGAAAGCAAAAAATGGATAAAGAAGTTGTGGTACTTACGTACAATGCAATATCACTCAGCAATGAAATCTATGTCATCAGGCCCATAGCAGCGTAATGAGTGGATTCAGGTACGATGATTCTAAGTGAAATAAGTCACACAGAAAAAAACATCATAAGATATCACTACTACACGGAATGTAAACTTGGCTACACAGGAACTGAATTACAAAACAGAGCAGGGTCTCAAATGTAGAAAACCAACTTATGATTGCTTAAGGGGAAAGGTGAGTTGGGATGCTGCATAAAACCAGAGATTGAAATTAGCACAGATACCATTCCATAAGCCAAATATGTAATAGACAAGAGCTACTCCTTGCTCAACGAAGTGGACTCAACACCCCATATTAAACGCCTAAGAATATGCCTGACTAGTAAGAATCTTAAAACCTATGGATTTATATGTCTCCGCAGGAGAATCAAGCGTGTGTACAGCGGCATAAACGCAGCAGTGATAGGATTGGTGAGGATCGGTGAGCAAATGCAGACCCTTTGAAGTCATATTGCATGGTACCCATTCCATGGGTCTCAACTCTCCAGGTTTAAGGGATTCTTCCTTCAGCTAAAACATGCATGTGGAACCCAGAGTATGATCCACCATGTGATCGGGAAACGTGTTCAAATGTGTCTCAGTTTTCGTCCCCCGGTACTCGGGTGCAACATTCCAGACGCTTTACTAACACTCTCCCCACTTGGAGAGTCAGTGCCTTTAACTTCCTGTTTGGCCCAGTTTGCAATTTCTGCGGAAAATGAACAGGAATAGGGAGAACCAATGAGAGACTAGCTGGAGGTGTCTGGACGGGCAAATTTAACTCTCATTTCCCACCAGGAAGAGGAATTAACCAAAGGCTCAGCGTGCCATGCCGGAACCACACTAGGGCCTGAAGCAATCCTGCGGTGTTGCGGCCAGCTCACAAGAAAGCGAGTTGAAGAAAGGAGCTCAGGGGCAGTGTCATTCACAAAACTGCAGAGTTATAAATGACAGCTATCGTCCAAAAATATATTGAAGTAAGGCTGCCAAGAGGACTTGAAAGCGGGGCAGAATTGCAGGAAACCGATTTCAGGAGGTAGACTGGAATTGCATGTAAAGCATAGGAAAAGAGGCAGAACGTCCACAATGATGCACTTGGCCAAAAAGGGCGTATGCGTTTTTTCCTGAATATATTCAGGAAAAAACGCATACGCCCTTTTTGGCCAACCAAGCAAGCTTGCAAAGGAAATCTGCACTACAATGAAGTCTCACTGCCCCCCGGTCAAAAGGGCCATCTGAAAAAAGTGTAAAATCCAGAAAGGCAGGACAGGCCATGGAGACATGGGAGCCTTGTTATGCTGATGGGCGGGATGTAAATTGCCAACAGCCACTCTGGAGAAGTGTATGGTGTTTCCTGAAACATCTAAAAAACAAAGCAACAGAGCCTAGGGCACTTCCGCTTATGGTCCTATAGCTTAGGGAAATTAAAATCAAAAAGACACAGCCACCCCAAAGTTTGGGACGGCTCTGTTTACAAGAACCTCGTTTACGGTACAAGTTCAATATCGCAGAAAGCGAAAAATGGATAAAGAAGTTGTTCTACTTACGTACAATGCAATATCACTCAGCAATGAAATCTATGTCATCAGGCCCGTAGCAGCATAATGAGTGGATTCAGGTACGATGATTCTAAGTGAAATAAGTCACATAGAAAAAGAAACATCATAAGATATCACTACTACACGGAATGTAAACTTGGCTACACAGGAACTGAATTAAAATACTGAAGAGGGTCTCAAATGTAGAAAACCAACTTATGCTTCCTTAAGGGGAAAGGTGAGTTGGTGTGCTGCATAAGACCAGAGATTGAAATTAGCACAGATACCGTTCCATAAGCCAAATATGTAATAGACAAGAGCTACTCCTTTCTCAACGAAGTGGACTCAACACCCCATATTAAACGCCTAAGAATATACCTGACTAGTAAGAATCTTAAAACCTATGGATTTATATGTCTCCGAAAGAGAATCAAGCGTGTGTACAGGGGCATAAACGCAGCAGTGATAGGATTGGTGAGGATCGGTGAGCAAATGCAGAAACTTTGAACTCATATTGCATGGTACCCATTCCATGGGTCTCAACTCTCCTGGTTTAAGGGATTCTTCCTTTAGCTAAAACATGCATGAGGATCCCAGACTATGATCCACCGTGTGATTGGGAAACGTGTTCAAAGGTGTCTCAGTTTTCGTCCCCTGGTACTCGGGTGCAACATTCCAGACGCTTTACTAACACTCTCCCCACTTGGAGAGTCAGTGCCTTTAACATCCTGTTTGGCCCAGTTTGCAATTTCTGCAGAAAATGAACAGGAATAGGGAGAATCAACGAGAGACTAGCTGGAGGTGTCTGGACGGGCAAATGTAACTCTCATTTCCCACCAGGAAGAGGAATTAACCAAAGGCTCAGCGTGCCATGTCCGAACCACACTAGGGCCTGAAGGAATCCTGCGGTGTTGCGGCCAGCTCACAAGAAAGCGAGTTGAAGAAAGGAGCTCAGGGGCACTGTCATTCACAAACCTGCAGAGTTATAAATGACAGCTATCGTCCAAAAATATACCGAAGTAAGGCTGCCAAGAGGACTTGAAAGTGGGGCAGAATTGTAGGAAACCGATTTCAGGAGGTAGACTGGAATTGCATGTAAAGCATAGGAAAAGAGGCAGAACGTCCACAATGATGCACTTGGCCAAAAAGGGCGTATGCGTTTTTTCCTGAATATGTTCAGGAAAAAACGCATACGCCCTTTTTGGCCAACCAAGCAATCTTGCAAAGGAAATCTGCACTACAATGAAGTCTCACTGCCCCCCGGTCAAAAGGGCCATCTGAAAAACGTGTAAAATCCAGAAAGGCAGGACAGGCCATGGAGAACTGGGAGCCTTGTTATGCTGATGGGCGGGATGTAAATTGCCAACAGCCACTCTGGAGAAGTGTATGGTGTTTCCTGAAACATCTAAAAAACAAAGCAACAGAGCCTAGGGAACTTCCACTTATGGTCCTATAGCTTAGGGAAATTAAAATCCAAAAGACACAGCCACCCCAAAGTTTGGGACGGCTCTGTTTACAAGAACCTCGTTTACGGTACAAGTTCAATATCGCAGAAAGCAAAAAATGGATAAAGAAGTTGTGGTACTTACGTACAATGCAATATCACTCAGCAATGAAATCTATGTCATCAGGCCCGTAGCAGCATAATGAGTGGATTCAGGTACGATGATTCTAAGTGAAATAAGTCACACAGAAAAAAACATCATAAGATATCACTACTACACGGAATGTAAACTTGGCTACACAGGAACTGAATTACAAAACAGAACAGGGTCTCAAATGTAGAAAACCAATTTATGCTTGCTTAAGGGGAAAGGTGAGTTGGGGTGCTGCATAAAACCAGAGATTGAAATTAGCACAGATACCGTTCCATAAGCCAAATATGTAATAGACAAGAGCTACTACTTGCTCAACGAAGTGGACTCAACACCCCATATTAAACGCCTAAGAATATACCTGACTAGTAAGAATCTTAAAACCTATGGATTTATATGTCTCCGCAGGAGAATCAAGCGTGTGTACAGCGGCATAAACGCAGCAGTGATAGGATTGGTGAGGATCGGTGAGCAAATGCAGACCCTTTGAAATCATATTGCATGGTACCCATTCCATGGGTCTCAACTCTCCAGGTTTAAGGGATTCTTCCTTCAGCTAAAACATGCATGTGGAACCCAGATTATGATCCACCGTGTGCTTGGGAAACGTGTTCAAAGGTGTCTCAGTTTTCGTCCCCTGGTACTCGGGTGCAACATTCCAGACGCTTTACTAACACTCTCCCCACTTGGAGAGTCAGTGCCTTTAACCTCCTGTTTGGCCCAGTTTGCAATTTCTGCGGAAAATGAACAGGAATAGGGAGGACCAATGAGAGACTAGCTGGCGGTGTCTGGACGGGCAAATTTAACTCTCATTTCCCACCAGGAAGAGGAATTAACCAAAGGCTCAGCGTGCCATGCCGGAACCACACTAGGGCCTGAAGCAATCCTGCGGTGTTGCGGCCAGCTCACAAGAAAGCGAGTTGAAGAAAGGAGCTCAGGGGCACTGTCATTCACAAACCTGCAGAGTTATAAATGACAGCTATCGTCCAAAACTATATTGAAGTAAGGCTGCCAAGAGGACTTGAAAGCGGGGCAGAATTGCAGGAAACCGATTTCAGGAGGTAGACTGGAATTGCATGTAAAGCATAGGAAAAGAGGCAGAACGTCCACAATGATGCACTTGGCCAAAAAGGGCGTATGCGTTTTTTCCTGAATATATTCAGGAAAAAACGCATACGCCCTTTTTGGCCAACCAAGCAAGCTTGCAAAGGAAATCTGCACTACAATGAAGTCTCACTGCCCCCCGGTCAAAAGGGCCATCTGAAAAAAGTGTAAAATCCAGAAAGGCAGGACAGGCCATGGAGAACTGGGAGCCTTGTTATGCTGATGGGCGGGATGTAAATTGCCAACAGCCACTCTGGAGAAGTGTATGGTGTTTCCTGAAACATCTAAAAAACAAAGCAACAGAGCCTAGGGCACTTCCACTTATGGTCCTATAGCTTAGGGAAATTAAAATCAAAAAGACACAGCCACCCCAAAGTTTGGGACGGTTCTGTTTACAAGAACCTCGTTTACGGTACAAGTTCAATATCGCAGAAAGCAAAAAATGGATAAAGAAGTTGTGGTACTTACGTACAATGCAATATCACTCAGCAATGAAATCTATGTCATCAGGCCCGTAGCAGCATAATGAGTGGATTCAGGTACGATGATTCTAAGTGAACTAAGTCACACAGAAAAAGAAACATCATAAGATATCACTACTACACGGAATGTAAACTTGGCTACACAGGAACTGAATTAAAAAACTGAAGAGGGTCTCAAATGTAGAAAACCAACTTATGCTTGCTTAAGGGGAAAGGTGAGTTGGGGTGCTGCATAAGACCAGAGATTGAAATTAGCACAGATACCGTTCCATAAGCCAAATATGTAATAGACAAGAGCTACTCCTTTCTCAACGAAGTGGACTCAACACCCCATATTAAACGCCTAAGAATATACCTGACTAGTAAGAATCTTAAAACCTATGGATTTATATGTCTCCGAAAGAGAATCAAGCATGTGTACAGGGGCATAAACGCAGCAGTGATAGGATTGGTGAGGATCGGTGAGCAAATGCAGAAACTTTGAACTCATATTGCATGGTACCCATTCCATGGGTCTCAACTCTCCTGGTTTAAGGGATTCTTCCTTTAGCTAAAACATGCATGAGGATCCCAGACTATGATCCACCGTGTGATTGGGAAACGTGTTCAAAGGTGTCTCAGTTTTCGTCCCCTGGTACTCGGGTGCAACATTCCAGACGCTTTACTAACACTCTCCCCACTTGGAGAGTCAGTGCCTTTAACCTCCTGTTTGGCCCAGTTTGCAATTTCTGCGGAAAATGAACAGGAATAGGGAGGACCAATGAGAGACTAGCTGGCGGTGTCTGGACGGGCAAATTTAACTCTCATTTCCCACCAGGAAGAGGAATTAACCAAAGGCTCAGCGTGCCATGCCGGAACCACACTAGGGCCTGAAGCAATCTTGCGGTGTTGCGGCCAGCTCACAAGAAAGCGAGTTGAAGAAAGGAGCTCAGGGGCACTGTCATTCACAAACCTGCAGAGTTATAAATGACAGCTATCGTCCAAAACTATATTGAAGTAAGGCTGCCAAGAGGACTTGAAAGCGGGGCAGAATTGCAGGAAACCGATTTCAGGAGGTAGACTGGAATTGCATGTAAAGCATAGGAAAAGAGGCAGAACGTCCACAATGATGCACTTGGCCAAAAAGGGCGTATGCGTTTTTTCCTGAATATATTCAGGAAAAAACGCATACGCCCTTTTTGGCCAACCAAGCAAGCTTGCAAAGGAAATCTGCACTACAATGAAGTCTCACTGCCCCCCGGTCAAAAGGGCCATCTGAAAAAAGTGTAAAATCCAGAAAGGCAGGACAGGCCATGGAGAACTGGGAGCCTTGTTATGCTGATGGGCGGGATGTAAATTGCCAACAGCCACTCTGGAGAAGTGTATGGTGTTTCCTGAAACATCTAAAAAACAAAGCAACAGAGCCTAGGGCACTTCCACTTATGGTCCTATAGCTTAGGGAAATTAAAATCCAAAAGACACAGCCACCCCAAAGTTTGGGACGGTTCTGTTTACAAGAACCTCGTTTACGGTACAAGTTCAATATTGCAGAAAGCGAAAAATGGATAAAGAAGTTGTGGTACTTACGTACAATGCAATATCACTCAGCAATGAAATCTATGTCATCAGGCCCGTAGCAGCATAATGAGTGGATTCAGGTACAATGATTCTAAGTGAACTAAGTCACACAGAAAAAGAAACATCATAAGATATCACTACTACACGGAATGTAAACTTGGCTACACAGGAACTGAATTAAAAAACTGAAGAGGGTCTCAAATGTAGAAAACCAACTTATGCTTGCTTAAGGGGAAAGGTGAGTTGGGGTGCTGCATAAGACCAGAGATTGAAATTAGCACAGATACCGTTCCATAAGCCAAATATGTAATAGACAAGAGCTACTCCTTTCTCAACGAAGTGGACTCAACACCCCATATTAAACGCCTAAGAATATACCTGACTAGTAAGAATCTTAAAACCTATGGATTTATATGTCTCCGAAAGAGAATCAAGCATGTGTACAGGGGCATAAACGCAGCAGTGATAGGATTGGTGAGGATCGGTGAGCAAATGCAGAAACTTTGAACTCATATTGCATGGTACCCATTCCATGGGTCTCAACTCTCCTGGTTTAAGGGATTCTTCCTTCAGCTAAAACATGCATGTGGAACCCAGAGTATGATCCACCATGTGATCGGGAAACGTGTTCAAATGTGTCTCAGTTTTCGTCCCCCGGTACTCGGGTGCAACATTCCAGACGCTTTACTAACACTCTCCCCACTTGGAGAGTCAGTGCCTTTAACTTCCTGTTTGGCCCAGTTTGCAATTTCTGCGGAAAATGAACAGGAATAGGGAGAACCAATGAGAGACTAGCTGGAGGTGTCTGGACGGGCAAATTTAACTCTCATTTCCCACCAGGAAGAGGAATTAACCAAAGGCTCAGCGTGCCATGCCGGAACCACACTAGGGCCTGAAGCAATCCTGCGGTGTTGTGGCCAGCTCACAAGAAAGCGAGTTGAAGAAAGGAGCTCAGGGGCACTGTCATTCACAAACCTGCAGAGTTATAAATGACAGCTATCGTCCAAAAATATATTGAAGTAAGGCTGCCAAGAGGACTTGAAAGCGGGGCAGAATTGCAGGAAACCGATTTCAGGAGGTAGACTGGAATTGCATGTAAAGCATAGGAAAAGAGGCAGAACGTCCACAATGATGCACTTGGCCAATAAGGGCGTATGCGTTTTTTCCTGAATATATTCAGGAAAAAACGCATACGCCCTTTTTGGCCAACCAAGCAAGCTTGCAAAGGAAATCTGCACTACAATGAAGTCTCACAGCCCCCCGGTCAAAAGGGCCATCTGAAAAAAGTGTAAAATCCAGAAAGGCAGTACATGCCATGGAGAACTGGGAGCCTTGTTATGCTGATGGGCGGGATGTAAATTGCCAATAGCCACTCTGGAGAAGTGTATGGTGTTTCCTGAAACATCTAAAAAACAAAGCAACAGAGCCTAGCGCACTTCCACGTATGGTCCTATAGCTTAGGGAAATTAAAATCAAAAAGACACAGCCACCCCAAAGTTTGGGACGGCTCTGTTTACAAGAACCTCGTTTACGGTACAAGTTCAATATCGCAGAAAGCAAGAAATGGATAAAGAAGTTGTGGTACTTACGTACAATGCAATATCACTCAGCAATGAAATCTATGTCATCAGGCCCGTAGCAGCGTAATGAGTGGATTCAGGTACGATGATTCTAAGTGAAATAAGTCACACAGAAAAAAACATCATAAGATATCACTACTACACGGAATGTAAACTTGGCTACACAGGAACTGAATTACAAAACAGAGCAGGGTCTCAAATGTAGAAAACCAACTTATGATTGCTTAAGGGGAAAGGTGAGTTGGGATGCTGCATAAAACCAGAGATTGAAATTAGCACAGATACCGTTCCATAAGCCAAATATGTAATAGACAAGAGCTACTCCTTGCTCAACGAAGTGGACTTAACACCCCATATTAAACGCCTAAGAATATGCCTGACTAGTAAGAATCTTAAAACCTATGGATTTACATGTCTCCGCAGGAGAATCAAGCGTGTGTACAGCGGCATAAACGCAGCAGTGATAGGATTGGTGAGGATCGGTGAGCAAATGCAGACCCTTTGAAATCATATTGCATGGTACCCATTCCATGGGTCTCAACTCTCCAGGTTTAAGGGATTCTTCCTTCAGCTAAAACATGCATGTGGAACCCAGATTATGATCCACCGTGTGCTTGGGAAACGTGTTCAAAGGTGTCTCAGTTTTCGTCCCCTGGTACTCGGGTGCAACATTCCAGACGCTTTACTAACACTCTCCCCACTTGGAGAGTCAGTGCCTTTAACCTCCTGTTTGGCCCAGTTTGCAATTTCTGCGGAAAATGAACAGGAATAGGGAGGACCAATGAGAGACTAGCTGGCGGTGTCTGGACGGGCAAATTTAACTCTCATTTCCCACCAGGAAGAGGAATTAACCAAAGGCTCAGCGTGCCATGCCGGAACCACACTAGGGCCTGAAGCAATCCTGCGGTGTTGCGGCCAGCTCACAAGAAAGCGAGTTGAAGAAAGGAGCTCAGGGGCAGTGTCATTCACAAAACTGCAGAGTTATAAATGACAGCTATCGTCCAAAAATATATTGAAGTAAGGCTGCCAAGAGGACTTGAAAGCGGGGCAGAATTGCAGGAAACCGATTTCAGGAGGTAGACTGGAATTGCATGTAAAGCATAGGAAAAGAGGCAGAACGTCCACAATGATGCACTTGGCCAAAAAGGGCGTATGCGTTTTTTCCTGAATATATTCAGGAAAAAACGCATACGCCCTTTTTGGCCAACCAAGCAAGCTTGCAAAGGAAATCTGCACTACAATGAAGTCTCACTGCCCCACGGTCAAAAGGGCCATCTGAAAAAAGTGTAAAATCCAGAAAGGCAGGACAGGCCATGGAGAACTGGGAGCCTTGTTATGCTGATGGGCGGGATGTAAATTGCCAACAGCCATTCTGGAGAAGTGTATGGTGTTTCCTGAAACATCTAAAAAACAAAGCAACAGAGCCTAGGGCACTTCCACTTATGGTCCTATAGCTTAGGGAAATTAAAATCAAAAAGACACAGCCACCCCAAAGTTTGGGATGGTTCTGTTTACAAGAACCTCGTTTACGGTACAAGTTCAATATTGCAGAAAGTGAAAAATGGATAAATAAGTTTTGGTACTTATGTACAATGCAATATCACTCAGCAATGAAATCTATGTCATCAGGCCCGTAGCAGCATAATGAGTGGATTCAGGTACAATGATTCTAAGTGAACTAAGTCACACAGAAAAAGAAACATCATAAGATATCACTACTACACGGAATGTAAACTTGGCTACACAGGAACTGAATTAAAAAACTGAAGAGGGTCTCAAATGTAGAAAACCAACTTATGCTTCCTTAAGGGGAAAGGTGAGTTGGTGTGCTGCATAAGACCAGAGATTGAAATTAGCACAGATACCGTTCCATAAGCCAAATATGTAATAGACAAGAGCTACTCCTTTCTCAACGAAGTGGACTCAACACCCCATATTAAACGCCTAAGAATATACCTGACTAGTAAGAATCTTAAAACCTATGGATTTATATGTCTCCGAAAGAGAATCAAGCGTGTGTACAGGGGCATAAACGCAGCAGTGATAGGATTGGTGAGGATCGGTGAGCAAATGCAGAAACTTTGAACTCATATTGCATGGTACCCATTCCATGGGTCTCAACTCTCCTGGTTTAAGGGATTCTTCCTTTAGCTAAAACATGCATGAGGATCCCAGACTATGATCCACCGTGTGATTGGGAAACGTGTTCAAAGGTGTCTCAGTTTTCGTCCCCTGGTACTCGGGTACAACATTCCAGACGCTTTACTAACACTCTCCCCACTTGGAGAGTCAGTGCCTTTAACATCCTGTTTGGCCCAGTTTGCAATTTCTGCAGAAAATGAACAGGAATAGGGAGAATCAACGAGAGACTAGCTGGAGGTGTCTGGACGGGCAAATGTAACTCTCATTTCCCACCAGGAAGAGGAATTAACCAAAGGCTCAGCGTGCCATGTCCGAACCACACTAGGGCCTGAAGGAATCCTGCGGTGTTGCGGCCAGCTCACAAGAAAGCGAGTTGAAGAAAGGAGCTCAGGGGCACTGTCATTCACAAACCTGCAGAGTTATAAATGACAGCTATCGTCCAAAAATATACTGAAGTAAGGCTGCCAAGAGGACTTGAAAGTGGGGCAGAATTGTAGGAAACCGATTTCAGGAGGTAGACTGGAATTGCATGTAAAGCATAGGAAAAGAGGCAGAACGTCCACAATGATGCACTTGGCCAAAAAGGGCGTATGCGTTTTTTCCTGAATATGTTCAGGAAAAAACGCATACGCCCTTTTTGGCCAACCAAGCAAGCTTGCAAAGGAAATCTGCACTACAATGAAGTCTCACTGCCCCCCGGTCAAAAGGGCCATCTGAAAAACGTGTAAAATCCAGAAAGGCAGGACAGGCCATGGAGAACTGGGAGCCTTGTTATGCTGATGAGCGGGATGTAATTTGCCAACAGCCACTCTGGAGAAGTGTATGGTGTTTCCTGAAACATCTAAAAAACAAAGCAACAGAGCCTAGGGAACTTCCACTTATGGTCCTATAGCTTAGGGAAATTAAAATCCAAAAGACACAGCCACCCCAAAGTTTGGGACGGCTCTGTTTACAAGAACCTCGTTTACGGTACAAGTTCAATATCGCAGAAAGCAAAAAATGGATAAAGAAGTTGTGGTACTTACGTACAATGCAATATCACTCAGCAATGAAATCTATGTCATCAGGCCCGTAGCAGCATAATGAGTGGATTCAGGTACGATGATTCTAAGTGAAATAAGTCACACAGAAAAAAACATCATAAGATATCACTACTACACGGAATGTAAACTTGGCTACACAGGAACTGAATTACAAAACAGAACAGGGTCTCAAATGTAGAAAACCAATTTATGCTTGCTTAAGGGGAAAGGTGAGTTGGGGTGCTGCATAAAACCAGAGATTGAAATTAGCACAGATACCGTTCCATAAGCCAAATATGTAATAGACAAGAGCTACTACTTGCTCAACGAAGTGGACTCAACACCCCATATTAAACGCCTAAGAATATACCTGACTTGTAAGAATCTTAAAACCTATTGATTTATATGTCTCCAAAAGAGAAACAAGCGTGTGTACAGTGGCATAAACGCAGCAGTGATAGGACTGGTGAGGATCGGTGAGCAAATGCAGACCCTTTGAAGTCATATTGCATGGTACCCATTCCATGGGTCTCAACTCTCCACGTTTAAGGGATTCTTCCTTCAGCTAAAACATGCATGTGGAACCCAGAGTATGATCCACCATGTGATCGGGAAACGTGTTCAAATGTGTCTCAGTTTTCGTCCCCCGGTACTCGGGTGCAACATTCCAGATGCTTTACTAACACTCTCCCCACTTGGAGAGTCAGTGCCTTTAACTTCCTGTTTGGCCCAGTTTGCAATTTCTGCGGAAAATGAACAGGAATAGGGAGAACCAATGAGAGACTAGCTGGAGGTGTCTGGACGGGCAAATTTAACTCTCATTTCCCACCAGGAAGAGGAATTAACCAAAGGCTCAGCGTGCCATGCCGGAACCACACTAGGGCCTGAAGCAATCCTGCGGTGTTGTGGCCAGCTCACAAGAAAGCGAGTTGAAGAAAGGAGCTCAGGGGCACTGTCATTCACAAACCTGCAGAGTTATAAATGACAGCTATCGTCCAAAAATATATTGAAGTAAGGCTGCCAAGAGGACTTGAAAGCGGGGCAGAATTGCAGGAAACCGATTTCAGGAGGTAGACTGGAATTGCATGTAAAGCATAGGAAAAGAGGCAGAACGTCCACAATGATGCACTTGGCCAATAAGGGCGTATGCGTTTTTTCCTGAATATATTCAGGAAAAAACGCATACGCCCTTTTTGGCCAACCAAGCAAGCTTGCAAAGGAAATCTGCACTACAATGAAGTCTCACAGCCCCCCGGTCAAAAGGGCCATTTGAAAAAAGTGTAAAATCCAGAAAGGCAGTACATGCCATGGAGAACTGGGAGCCTTGTTATGCTGATGGGCGGGATGTAAATTGCCAATAGCCACTCTGGAGAAGTGTATGGTGTTTCCTGAAACATCTAAAAAACAAAGCAACAGAGCCTAGCGCACTTCCACGTATGGTCCTATAGCTTAGGGAAATTAAAATCAAAAAGACACAGCCACCCCAAAGTTTGGGACGGCTCTGTTTACAAGAACCTCGTTTACGGTACAAGTTCAATATCGCAGAAAGCAAGAAATGGATAAAGAAGTTGTGGTACTTACGTACAATGCAATATCACTCAGCAATGAAATCTATGTCATCAGGCCCGTAGCAGCGTAATGAGTGGATTCAGGTACGATGATTCTAAGTGAAATAAGTCACACAGAAAAAAACATCATAAGATATCACTACTACACGGAATGTAAACTTGGCTACACAGGAACTGAATTACAAAACAGAGCAGGGTCTCAAATGTAGAAAACCAACTTATGATTGCTTAAGGGGAAAGGTGAGTTGGGATGCTGCATAAAACCAGAGATTGAAATTAGCACAGATACCGTTCCATAAGCCAAATATGTAATAGACAAGAGCTACTCCTTGCTCAACGAAGTGGACTCAACACCCCATATTAAACGCCTAAGAATATGCCTGACTAGTAAGAATCTTAAAACCTATGGATTTACATGTCTCCGCAGGAGAATCAAGCGTGTGTACAGCGGCATAAACGCAGCAGTGATAGGATTGGTGAGGATCGGTGAGCAAATGCAGACCCTTTGAAATCATATTGCATGGTACCCATTCCATGGGTCTCAACTCTCCAGGTTTAAGGGATTCTTCCTTCAGCTAAAACATGCATGTGGAACCCAGATTATGATCCACCGTGTGCTTGGGAAACGTGTTCAAAGGTGTCTCAGTTTTCGTCCCCTGGTACTCGGGTGCAACATTCCAGACGCTTTACTAACACTCTCCCCACTTGGAGAGTCAGTGCCTTTAACCTCCTGTTTGGCCCAGTTTGCAATTTCTGCGGAAAATGAACAGGAATAGGGAGGACCAATGAGAGACTAGCTGGCGGTGTCTGGACGGGCAAATTTAACTCTCATTTCCCACCAGGAAGAGGAATTAACCAAAGGCTCAGCGTGCCATGCCGGAACCACACTAGGGCCTGAAGCAATCCTGCGGTGTTGCGGCCAGCTCACAAGAAAGCGAGTTGAAGAAAGGAGCTCAGGGGCACTGTCATTCACAAACCTGCAGAGTTATAAATGACAGCTATCGTCCAAAAATATATTGAAGTAAGGCTGCCAAGAGGACTTGAAAGCGGGGCAGAATTGCAGGAAACCGATTTCAGGAGGTAGACTGGAATTGCATGTAAAGCATAGGAAAAGAGGCAGAACGTCCACAATGATGCACTTGGCCAAAAAGGGCGTATGCGTTTTTTCCTGAATATATTCAGGAAAAAACGCATACGCCCTTTTTGGCCAACCAAGCAAGCTTGCAAAGGAAATCTGCACTACAATGAAGTCTCACTGCCCCACGGTCAAAAGGGCCATCTGAAAAAAGTGTAAAATCCAGAAAGGCAGGACAGGCCATGGAGAACTGGGAGCCTTGTTATGCTGATGGGCGGGATGTAAATTGCCAACAGCCATTCTGGAGAAGTGTATGGTGTTTCCTGAAACATCTAAAAAACAAAGCAACAGAGCCTAGGGCACTTCCACTTATGGTCCTATAGCTTAGGGAAATTAAAATCAAAAAGACACAGCCACCCCAAAGTTTGGGACGGTTCTGTTTACAAGAACCTCGTTTACGGTACAAGTTCAATATTGCAGAAAGTGAAAAATGGATAAAGAAGTTGTGGTACTTACGTACAATGCAATATCACTCAGCAATGAAATCTATGTCATCAGGCCCGTAGCAGCATAATGAGTGGATTCAGGTACGATGATTCTAAGTGAACTAAGTCACACAGAAAAAGAAACATCATAAGATATCACTACTACACGGAATGTAAACTTGGCTACACAGGAACTGAATTAAAAAACTGAAGAGGGTCTCAAATGTAGAAAACCAACTTATTCTTCCTTAAGGGGAAAGGTGAGTTGGTGTGCTGCATAAGACCAGAGATTGAAATTAGCACAGATACCGTTCCATAAGCCAAATATGTAATAGACAAGAGCTACTCCTTTCTCAACGAAGTGGACTCAACACCCCATATTAAACGCCTAAGAATATACCTGACTAGTAAGAATCTTAAAACCTATGGATTTATATGTCTCCGAAAGAGAATCAAGCGTGTGTACAGGGGCATAAACGCAGCAGTGATAGGATTGGTGAGGATCGGTGAGCAAATGCAGAAACTTTGAACTCATATTGCATGGTACCCATTCCATGGGTCTCAACTCTCCTGGTTTAAGGGATTCTTCCTTTAGCTAAAACATGCATGAGGATCCCAGACTATGATCCACCGTGTGATCGGGAAACGTGTTCAAATGTGTCTCAGTTTTCGTCCCCTGGTACTCGGGTGCAACATTCCAGACGCTTTACTAACACTCTCCCCACTTGGAGAGTCAGTGCCTTTAACATCCTGTTTGGCCCAGTTTGCAATTTCTGCAGAAAATGAAAAGGAATAGGGAGAATCAACGAGAGACTAGCTGGAGGTGTCTGGACGGGCAAATGTAACTCTCATTTCCCACCAGGAAGAGGAATTAACCAAAGGCTCAGCGTGCCATGTCCGAACCACACTAGGGCCTGAAGGAATCCTGCGGTGTTGCGGCCAGCTCACAAGAAAGCGAGTTGAAGAAAGGAGCTCAGGGGCACTGTCATTCACAAACCTGCAGAGTTATAAATGACAGCTATCGTCCAAAAATATACTGAAGTAAGGCTGCCAAGAGGACTTGAAAGTGGGGCAGAATTGTAGGAAACCGATTTCAGGAGGTAGACTGGAATTGCATGTAAAGCATAGGAAAAGAGGCAGAACGTCCACAATGATGCACTTGGCCAAAAAGGGCGTATGCGTTTTTTCCTGAATATGTTCAGGAAAAAACGCATACGCCCTTTTTGGCCAACCAAGCAAGCTTGCAAAGGAAATCTGCACTACAGTGAAGTCTCACTGCCCCCCGGTCAAAAGGGCCATCTGAAAAACGTGTAAAATCCAGAAAGGCAAGACAGGCCATGGAGAACTGGGAGCCTTGTTATGCTGATGGGCGGGATGTAAATTGCCAACAGCCACTCTGGAGAAGTGTATGGTGTTTCCTGAAACATCTAAAAAACAAAGCAACAGAGCCTAGGGAACTTCCACTTATGGTCCTATAGCTTAGGGAAATTAAAATCCAAAAGACACAGCCACCCCAAAGTTTGGGACGGCTCTGTTTACAAGAACCTCGTTTACGGTACAAGTTCAATATCGCAGAAAGCAAAAAATGGATAAAGAAGTTGTGGTACTTACGTACAATGCAATATCACTCAGCAATGAAATCTATGTCATCAGGCCCGTAGCAGCATAATGAGTGGATTCAGGTACGATGATTCTAAGTGAAATAAGTCACACAGAAAAAAACATCATAAGATATCACTACTACACGGAATGTAAACTTGGCTACACAGGAACTGAATTACAAAACAGAACAGGGTCTCAAATGTAGAAAACCAATTTATGCTTGCTTAAGGGGAAAGGTGAGTTGGGGTGCTGCATAAAACCAGAGATTGAAATTAGCACAGATACCGTTCCATAAGCCAAATATGTAATAGACAAGAGCTACTACTTGCTCAACGAAGTGGACTCAACACCCCATATTAAACGCCTAAGAATATACCTGACTAGTAAGAATCTTAAAACCTATGGATTTATATGTCTCCGCAGGAGAATCAAGCGTGTGTACAGCGGCATAAACGCAGCAGTGATAGGATTGGTGAGGATCGGTGAGCAAATGCAGAAACTTTGAACTCATATTGCATGGTACCCATTCCATGGGTCTCAACTCTCCTGGTTTAAGGGATTCTTCCTTTAGCTAAAACATGCATGAGGATCCCAGACTATGATCCACCGTGTGATTGGGAAACGTGTTCAAAGGTGTCTCAGTTTTCGTCCCCTGGTACTCGGGTGCAACATTCCAGACGCTTTACTAACACTCTCCCCACTTGGAGAGTCAGTGCCTTTAACATCCTGTTTGGCCCAGTTTGCAATTTCTGCGGAAAATGAACAGGAATAGGGAGAACCAATGAGAGACTAGCTGCAGGTGTCTGGACGGGCAAAATTTAACTCTCATTTCCCACCAGGAAGAGGAATTAACCAAAGGCTCAGCGTGCCATGCCGGAACCACACTAGGGCCTGAAGCAATCCTGCGGTGTTGCGGCCAGCTCACAAGAAAGCGAGTTGAAGAAAGGAGCCCAGGGGCACTGTCATTCACGAACCTGCAGAGTTATAAATGACAGCTATCGTCCAAAAATATACTGAAGTAAGGCTGCCAAGAGGACTTGAAAGTGGGGCAGAATTGTAGGAAACCGATTTCAGGAGGTAGACTGGAATTGCATGTAAAGCATAGGAAAAGAGGCAGAACGTCCACAATGATGCACTTGGCCAAAAAGGGCGTATGCGTTTTTTCCTGAATATGTTCAGGAAAAAACGCATACGCCCTTTTTGTCCAACCAAGCAAGCTTGCAAAGGAAATCTGCACTACAATGAAGTCTCACTGCCCCCCGGTCAAAAGGGCCATCTGAAAAACGTGTAAAATCCAGAAAGGCAGGACAGGCCATGGAGAACTGGGAGCCTTGTTATGCTGATGGGCGGGATGTAAATTGCCAACAGCCACTCTGGAGAAGTGTATGGTGTTTCCTGAAACATCTAAAAAACAAAGCAACAGAGCCTAGGGAACTTCCACTTATGGTCCTATAGCTTAGGGAAATTAAAATCCAAAAGACACAGCCACCCCAAAGTTTGGGACGGCTCTATTTACAAGAACCTCGTTTACGGTACAAGTTCAATATCGCAGAAAGCAAAAAATGGATAAAGAAGTTGTGGTACTTACGTACAATGCAATATCACTCAGCAATGAAATCTATGTCATCAGGCCCGTAGCAGCATAATGAGTGGATTCAGGTACGATGATTCTAAGTGAAATAAGTCACACAGAAAAAAACATCATAAGATATCACTACTACACGGAATGTAAACTTGGCTACACAGGAACTGAATTACAAAACAGAACAGGGTCTCAAATGTAGAAAACCAACTTATGCTTGCTTAAGGGGAAAGGTGAGTTGGGGTGCTGCATAAAACCAGAGATTGAAATTAGCACAGATACCGTTCCATAAGCCAAATATGTAATAGACAAGAGCTACTACTTGCTCAACGAAGTGGACTCAACACCCCATATTAAACGCCTAAGAATATACCTGACTAGTAAGAATCTTAAAACCTATTGATTTATATGTCTCCAAAAGAGAAACAAGCGTGTGTACAGTGGCATAAACGCAGCAGTGATAGGACTGGTGAGGATCGGTGAGCAAATGCAGACCCTTTGAAGTCATATTGCATGGTACCCATTCCATGGGTCTCAACTCTCCACGTTTAAGGGATTCTTCCTTCAGCTAAAACATGCATGTGGAACCCAGAGTATGATCCACCATGTGATCGGGAAACGTGTTCAAATGTGTCTCAGTTTTCGTCCCCCGGTACTCGGGTGCAACATTCCAGACGCTTTACTAACACTCTCCCCACTTGGAGAGTCAGTGCCTTTAACTTCCTGTTTGGCCCAGTTTGCAATTTCTGCGGAAAATGAACAGGAATAGGGAGAACCAATGAGAGACTAGCTGGAGGTGTCTGGACGGGCAAATTTAACTCTCATTTCCCACCAGGAAGAGGAATTAACCAAAGGCTCAGCGTGCCATGCCGGAACCACACTAGGGCCTGAAGCAATCCTGCGGTGTTGTGGCCAGCTCACAAGAAAGCGAGTTGAAGAAAGGAGCTCAGGGGCACTGTCATTCACAAACCTGCAGAGTTATAAATGACAGCTATCGTCCAAAAATATATTGAAGTAAGGCTGCCAAGAGGACTTGAAAGCGGGGCAGAATTGCAGGAAACCGATTTCAGGAGGTAGACTGGAATTGCATGTAAAGCATAGGAAAAGAGGCAGAACGTCCACAATGATGCACTTGGCCAATAAGGGCGTATGCGTTTTTTCCTGAATATATTCAGGAAAAAACGCATACGCCCTTTTTGGCCAACCAAGCAAGCTTGCAAAGGAAATCTGCACTACAATGAAGTCTCACAGCCGCCCGGTCAAAAGGGCCATCTGAAAAAAGTGTAAAATCCAGAAAGGCAGTACATGCCATGGAGAACTGGGAGCCTTGTTATGCTGATGGGCGGGATGTAAATTGCCAACAGCCACTCTGGAGAAGTGTATGGTGTTTCCTGAAACATCTAAAAAACAAAGCAACAGAGCCTAGCGCACTTCCACGTATGGTCCTATAGCTTAGGGAAATTAAAATCAAAAAGACACAGCCACCCCAAAGTTTGGGACGGCTCTGTTTACAAGAACCTCGTTTACGGTACAAGTTCAATATCGCAGAAAGCAAGAAATGGATAAAGAAGTTGTGGTACTTACGTACAATGCAATATCACTCAGCAATGAAATCTATGTCATCAGGCCCGTAGCAGCGTAATGAGTGGATTCAGGTACGATGATTCTAAGTGAAATAAGTCACACAGAAAAAAACATCATAAGATATCACTACTACACGGAATGTAAACTTGGCTACACAGGAACTGAATTACAAAACAGAGCAGGGTCTCAAATGTAGAAAACCAACTTATGATTGCTTAAGGGGAAAGGTGAGTTGGGATGCTGCATAAAACCAGAGATTGAAATTAGCACAGATACCGTTCCATAAGCCAAATATGTAATAGACAAGAGCTACTCCTTGCTCAACGAAGTGGACTCAACACCCCATATTAAACGCCTAAGAATATGCCTGCCTAGTAAGAATCTTAAAACCTATGGATTTATACGTCTCCGCAAGAGAATCAAGCGTGTGTACAGCGGCATAAACGCAGCAGTGATAGGATTGGTGAGGATCAGTGAGCAAATGCAGACCCTTTGAAATCATATTGCATGGTACCCATTCCATGGGTCTCAACTCTCCAGGTTTAAGGGATTCTTCCTTCAGCTAAAACATGCATGTGGAACCCAGATTATGATCCACCGTGTGCTTGGGAAACGTGTTCAAAGGTGTCTCACTTTTCGTCCCCTGGTACTCGGGTGCAACATTCCAGACGCTTTACTAACACTCTCCCCACTTGGAGAGTCAGTGCCTTTAACCTCCTGTTTGGCCCAGTTTGCAATTTCTGCGGAAAATGAACAGGAATAGGGAGAACCAATGAGAGACTAGCTGCAGGTGTCTGGACGGGCAAAATTTAACTCTCATTTCCCACCAGGAAGAGGAATTAACCAAAGGCTCAGCGTGCCATGCCGGAACCACACTAGGGCCTGAAGCAATCCTGCGGTGTTGCGGCCAGCTCACAAGAAAGCGAGTTGAAGAAAGGAGCCCAGGGGCACTGTCATTCACAAACCTGCAGAGTTATAAATGACAGCTATCGTCCAAAAATATACTGAAGTAAGGCTGCCAAGAGGACTTGAAAGCGGGGCAGAATTGTAGGAAACCGATTTCAGGAGGTAGACTGGAATTGCATGTAAAGCATAGGAAAAGAGGCAGAACGTCCACAATGATGCACTTGGCCAAAAAGGGCGTATGCGTTTTTTCCTGAATATGTTCAGGAAAAAACGCATACGCCCTTTTTGTCCAACCAAGCAAGCTTGCAAAGGAAATCTGCACTACAATGAAGTCTCACTGCCCCCCGGTCAAAAGGGCCATCTGAAAAACGTGTAAAATCCAGAAAGGCAGGACAGGCCATGGAGAACTGGGAGCCTTGTTATGCTGATGGGCGGGATGTAAATTGCCAACAGCCACTCTGGAGAAGTGTATGGTGTTTCCTGAAACATCTAAAAAACAAAGCAACAGAGCCTAGGGAACTTCCACTTATGGTCCTATAGCTTAGGGAAATTAAAATCCAAAAGACACAGCCACCCCAAAGTTTGGGACAGCTCTATTTACAAGAACCTCGTTTACGGTACAAGTTCAATATCGCAGAAAGCAAAAAATGGATAAAGAAGTTGTGGTACTTACGTACAATGCAATATCACTCAGCAATGAAATCTATGTCATCAGGCCCGTAGCAGCATAATGAGTGGATTCAGGTACGATGATTCTAAGTGAAATAAGTCACACAGAAAAAAACATCATAAGATATCACTACTACACGGAATGTAAACTTGGCTACACAGGAACTGAATTACAAAACAGAACAGGGTCTCAAATGTAGAAAACCAACTTATGCTTGCTTAAGGGGAAAGGTGAGTTGGGGTGCTGCATAAAACCTGAGATTGAAATTAGCACAGATACCGTTCCATAAGCCAAATATGTAATAGACAAGAGCTACTACTTGCTCAACGAAGTGGACTCAACACCCCATATTAAATGCCTAAGAATATACCTGACTAGTAAGAATCTTAAAACCTATTGATTTATATGTCTCCAAAAGAGAAACAAGCGTGTGTACAGTGGCATAAACGCAGCAGTGATAGGACTGGTGAGGATCGGTGAGCAAATGCAGACCCTTTGAAGTCATATTGCATGGTACCCATTCCATGGGTCTCAACTCTCCTGGTTTAAGGGATTCTTCCTTTAGCTAAAACATGCATGAGGATCCCAGACTATGATCCACCGTGTGATTGGGAAACGTGTTCAAAGGTGTCTCAGTTTTCGTCCCCTGGTACTCGGGTGCAACTTTCCAGACGCTTTACTAACACTCTCCCCACTTGGAGAGTCAGTGCCTTTAACATCCTGTTTGGCCCAGTTTGCAATTTCTGCAGAAAATGAACAGGAATAGGGAGAATCAACGAGAGACAAGCTGGAGGTGTCTGGACGGGCAAATGTAACTCTCATTTCCCACCAGGAAGAGGAATTAACCAAAGGCTCAGCGTGCCATGTCCGAACCACACTAGGGCCTGAAGCAATCCTGTGGTGTTGCGGCCAGCTCACAAGAAAGCGAGTTGAAGAAAGGAGCTCAGGGGCACTGTCATTCACAAACCTGAAGAGTTATAAATGACAGCTATCGTCCAAAAATATACTGAAGTAAGGCTGCCAAGAGGACTTGAAAGTGGGGCAGAATTGTAGGAAACCGATTTCAGGAGGTAGACTGGAATTGCATGTAAAGCATAGGAAAAGAGACAGAACGTCCACAATGATGCACTTGGCCAAAAAGGGCGTATGCGTTTTTTCCTGAATATGTTCAGGAAAAAACGCATACGCCCTTTTTGGCCAACCAAGCAAGCTTGCAAAGGAAATCTGCACTACAATGAAGTCTCACTGCCCCCCAGTCAAAAGGGCCATCTGAAAAACGTGTAAAATCCAGAAAGGCAGGACAGGCCATGGAGAACTGGGAGCCTTGTTATGCTGATGGGCGGGATGTAAATTGCCAACAGCCACTCTGGAGAAGTGTATGGTGTTTCCTGAAACATCTAAAAAACAAAGCAACAGAGCCTAGGGAACTTCCACTTATGGTCCTATAGCTTAGGGAAATTAAAATCCAAAAGACACAGCCAGCCCAAAGTTTGGGACGGCTCTGTTTACAAGAACCTCGTTTACGGTACAAGTTCAATATCGCAGAAAGCAAAAAATGGATAAAGAAGTTGTGGTACTTACGTACAATGCAATATCACTCAGCAATGAAATCTATGTCATCAGGCCCGTAGCAGCATAATGAGTGGATTCAGGTACGATGATTCTAAGTGAAATAAGTCACACAGAAAAAAACATCATAAGATATCACTACTACACGGAATGTAAACTTGGCTACACAGGAACTGAATTACAAAACAGAACAGGGTCTCAAATGTAGAAAACCAATTTATGCTTGCTTAAGGGGAAAGGTGAGTTGGGGTGCTGCATAAAACCAGAGATTGAAATTAGCACAGATACCGTTCCATAAGCCAAATATGTAATAGACAAGAGCTACTACTTGCTCAACGAAGTGGACTCAACACCACATATTAAACGCCTAAGAATATACCTGACTAGTAAGAATCTTAAAACCTATGGATTTATAGGTCTCCGCAGGAGAATCAAGCGTGTGTACAGCGGCATAAACGCAGCAGTGATAGGATTGGTGAGGATCGGTGAGCAAATGCAGACCCTTTGAAATCATATTGCATGGTACCCATTCCATGGGTCTCAACTCTCCAGGTTTAAGGGATTCTTCCTTCAGCTAAAACATGCATGTGGAACCCAGATTATGATCCACCGTGTGCTTGGGAAACGTGTTCAAAGGTGTCTTAGTTTTCGTCCCCTGGTACTCGGGTGCAACATTCCAGACGCTTTACTAACACTCTCCCCACTTGGAGAGTCAGTGCCTTTAACCTCCTGTTTGGCCCAGTTTGCAATTTCTGCGGAAAATGAACAGGAATAGGGAGGACCAATGAGAGACTAGCTGGCGGTGTCTGGACGGGCAAATTTAACTCTCATTTCCCACCAGGAAGAGGAATTAACCAAAGGCTCAGCGTGCCATGCCGGAACCACACTAGGGCCTGAAGCAATCCTGCGGTGTTGCGGCCAGCTCACAAGAAAGCGAGTTGAAGAAAGGAGCTCAGGGGCACTGTCATTCACAAACCTGCAGAGTTATAAATGACAGCTATCGTCCAAAAATATATTGAAGTAAGGCTGCCAAGAGGACTTGAAAGCGGGGCAGAATTGCAGGAAACCGATTTCACGAGGTAGACTGGAATTGCATGTAAAGCATAGGAAAAGAGGCAGAACGTCCACAATGATGCACTTGGCCAAAAAGGGCGTATGCGTTTTTTCCTGAATATATTCAGGAAAAAACGCATACGCCCTTTTTGGCCAACCAAGCAAGCTTGCAAAGGAAATCTGCACTACAATGAAGTCTCACTGCCCCCCGGTCAAAAGGGCCATCTGAAAAAAGTGTAAAATCCAGAAAGGCAGGACAGGCCATGGAGAACTGGGAGCCTTGTTATGCTGATGGGCGGGATGTAAATTGCCAACAGCCACTCTGGAGAAGTGTATGGTGTTTCCTGAAACATCTAAAAAACAAAGCAACAGAGCCTAGGGCACTTCCACTTATAGTCCTATAGCTTAGGGAAATTAAAATCAAAAAGACACAGCCACCCCAAAGTTTGGGACGGTTCTGTTTACAAGAACCTCGTTTACGGTACAAGTTCAATATTGCAGAAAGCGAAAAATGGATAAAGAAGTTGTGGTACTTACGTACAATGCAATATCACTCAGCAATGAAATCTATGTCATCAGGCCCGTAGCAGCATAATGAGTGGATTCAGGTACAATGATTCTAAGTGAACTAAGTCACACAGAAAAAGAAACATCATAAGATATCACTACTACACGGAATGTAAACTTGGCTACACAGGAACTGAATTAAAAAACTGAAGAGGGTCTCAAATGTAGAAAACCAACTTATGCTTCCTTAAGGGGAAAGGTGAGTTGGTGTGCTGCATAAGACCAGAGATTGAAATTAGCACAGATACCGTTCCATAAGCCAAATATGTAATAGACAAGAGCTACTCCTTTCTCAACGAAGTGGACTCAACACCCCATATTAAACGCCTAAGAATATACCTGACTAGTAAGAATCTTAAAACCTATGGATTTATATGTCTCCGAAAGAGAATCAAGCGTGTGTACAGGGGCATAAACGCAGCAGTGATAGGATTGGTGAGGATCGGTGAGCAAATGCAGAAACTTTGAACTCATATTGCATGGTACCCATTCCATGGTTCTCAACTCTCCTGGTTTAAGGGATTCTTCCTTTAGCTAAAACATGCATGAGGATCCCAGACTATGATCCACCGTGTGATTGGGAAACGTGTTCAAAGGTGTCTCAGTTTTCGTCCCCTGGTACTCGGGTGCAACATTCCAGACGCTTTACTAACACTCTCCCCACTTGGAGAGTCAGTGCCTTTAACATCCTGTTTGGCCCAGTTTGCAATTTCTGCAGAAAATGAACAGGAATAGGGAGAATCAAAGAGAGACTAGCTGGAGGTGTCTGGACGGGCAAATTTAACTCTCATTTCCCACCAGGAAGAGGAATTAACCAAAGGCTCAGCGTGCCATGCCAGAACCACACTAGGGCCTGAAGCAATCCTGCGGTGTTGCGGCCAGCTCACAAGAAAGCGAGTTGAAGAAAGGAGCTCAGGGGCACTGTCATTCACAAACCTGCAGAGTTATAAATGACAGCTATCGTCCAAAAATATACTGAAGAAAGGCTGCCAAGAGGACTTGAAAGTGGGGCAGAATTGTAGGAAACCGATTTCAGGAGGTAGACTGGAATTGCATGTAAAGCATAGGAAAAGAGGCAGAACGTCCACAATGATGCACTTGGCCAAAAAGGGCGTATGCGTTTTTTCCTGAATATGTTCAGGAAAAAACGCATACGCCCTTTTTGGCCAACCAAGCAAGCTTGCAAAGGAAATCTGCACTACAATGAAGTCTCACTGCCCCCCGGTCAAAAGGGCCATCTGAAAAACGTGTAAAATCCAGAAAGGCAGGACAGGCCATGGAGAACTGGGAGCCTTGTTATGCTGATGGGCGGGATGTAAATTGCCAACAGCCACTCTGGAGAAGTGTATGGTGTTTCCTGAAACATCTAAAAAACAAAGCAACAGAGCCTAGGGAACTTCCACTTATGGTCCTATAGCTTAGGGAAATTAAAATCCAAAAGACACAGCCACCCCAAAGTTTGGGACGGCTCTGTTTACAAGAACCTCGTTTACGGTACAAGTTCAATATCGCAGAAAGCAAAAAATGGATAAAGAAGTTGTGGTACTTACGTACAATGCAATATCACTCAGCAATGAAATCTATGTCATCAGGCCCGTAGCAGTATAATGAGTGGTTTCAGGTACGATGATTCTAAGTGAAATAAGTCACACAGAAAAAACATCATAAGATATCACTACTACATGGAATGTAAACTTGGCTACACAGGAACTGAATTACAAAACAGAACAGGGTCTCAAATGTAGAAAACCAACTTATGCTTGCTTAAGGGGAAAGGTGAGTTGGGGTGCTGCATAAAACCAGAGATTGAAATTAGCACAGATACCGTTCCATAAGCCAAATATATAATAGAAAAGAGCTACTACTTGCTCAACGAAGTGGACTCAACACCCCATATTAAACGCCTAAGAATATACCTGACTAGTAAGAATCTTAAAACCTATTGATTTATATGTCTCCAAAAGAGAAACAAGCGTGTGTACAGTGGCATAAACGCAGCAGTGATAGGACTGGTGAGGATCGGTGAGCAAATGCAGACCCTTTGAAGTCATATTGCATGGTACCCATTCCATGGGTCTCAACTCTCCACGTTTAAGGGATTCTTCCTTCAGCTAAAACATGCATGTGGAACCCAGAGTATGATCCACCATGTGATCGGGAAACGTGTTCAAATGTGTCTCAGTTTTCGTCCCCCGGTACTCGGGTGCAACATTCCAGACGCTTTACTAACACTCTCCCCACTTGGAGAGTCAGTGCCTTTAACTTCCTGTTTGGCCCAGTTTGCAATTTCTGCGGAAAATGAACAGGAATAGGGAGAACCAATGAGAGACTAGCTGGAGGTGTCTGGACGGGCAAATTTAACTCTCATTTCCCACCAGGAAGAGGAATTAACCAAAGGCTCAGCGTGCCATGCCGGAACCACACTAGGGCCTGAAGCAATCCTGCGGTGTTGTGGCCAGCTCACAAGAAAGCGAGTTGAAGAAAGGAGCTCAGGGGCACTGTCATTCACAAACCTGCAGAGTTATAAATGACAGCTATCGTCCAAAAATATATTGAAGTAAGGCTGCCAAGAGGACTTGAAAGCGGGGCAGAATTGCAGGAAACCGATTTCAGGAGGTAGACTGGAATTGCATGTAAAGCATAGGAAAAGAGGCAGAACGTCCACAATGATGCACTTGGCCAATAAGGGCGTATGCGTTTTTTCCTGAATATATTCAGGAAAAAACGCATACGCCCTTTTTGGCCAACCAAGCAAGCTTGCAAAGGAAATCTGCACTACAATGAAGTCTCACAGCCCCCCGGTCAAAAGGGCCATCTGAAAAAAGTGTAAAATCCAGAAAGGCAGTACATGCCATGGAGAACTGGGAGCCTTGTTATGCTGATGGGCGGGATGTAAATTGCCAACAGCCACTCTGGAGAAGTGTATGGTGTTTCCTGAAACATCTAAAAAACAAAGCAACAGAGCCTAGCGCAGTTCCACTTATGGTCCTATAGCTTAGGGAAATTAAAATCAAAAAGACACAGCCACCCCAAAGTTTGGGACGGCTCTGTTTACAAGAACCTCATTTACGGTACAAGTTAAATATCGCAGAAAGCAAAAAATGGATAAAGAAGTTGTGGTACTTACGTACAATGCAATATCACTCAGCAATGAAATCTATGTCATCAGGCCCGTAGCAGCGTAATGAGTGGATTCAGGTACGATGATTCTAAGTGAAATAAGTCACACAGAAAAAAACATCATAAGATATCACTACTACACGGAATGTAAACTTGGCTACACAGGAACTGAATTACAAAACAGAGCAGGGACTCAAATGTAGAAAACCAACTTATGATTGCTTAAGGGGAAAGGTGAGTTGGGATGCTGCATAAAACCAGAGATTGAAATTAGCACAGATACCGTTCCATAAGCCAAATATGTAATAGACAAGAGCTACTCCTTGCTCAACGAAGTGGACTCAACACCCCATATTAAACGCCTAAGAATATGCCTGACTAGTAAGAATCTTAAAACCTATGGATTTATATGTCTCCGCAGGAGAATCAAGCGTGTGTACAACAGCATAAACGCAGCAGTGATAGGATTGGTGAGGATCGGTGAGCAAATGCAGACCCTTTGAAATCATATTGCATGGTACCCATTCCATGGGTCTCAACTCTCCAGGTTTAAGGGATTCTTCCTTCAGCTAAAACATGCATGTGGAACCCAGATTATGATCCACCGTGTGCTTGGGAAACGTGTTCAAAGGTGTCTCAGTTTCCGTCCCCTGGTACTCGGGTGCAACATTCCAGACGCTTTACTAACACTCTCCCCACTTGGAGAGTCAGTGCCTTTAACCTCCTGTTTGGCCCAGTTTGCAATTTCTGCGGAAAATGAACAGGAATAGGGAGGACCAATGAGAGACTAGCTGGAGGTGTCTGGACGGGCAAATTTAACTCTCATTTCCCACCAGGAAGAGGAATTAACCAAAGGCTCAGCGTGCCATGCCGGAACCACACTAGGGCCTGAAGCAATCCTGCGGTGTTGCGGCCAGCTCACAAGAAAGCGAGTTGAAGAAAGGAGCTCAGGGGCACTGTCATTCACAAACCTGCAGAGTTATAAATGACAGCTATCGTCCAAAAATATATTGAAGTAAGGCTGCCAAGAGGACTTGAAAGCGGGGCAGAATTGCAGGAAACCGATTTCAGGAGGTAGACTGGAATTGCATGTAAAGCATAGGAAAAGAGGCAGAACGTCCACAATGATGCACTTGGCCAAAAAGGGCGTATGCGTTTTTTCCTGAATATATTCAGGAAAAAACGCATACGCCCTTTTTGGCCAACCAAGCAAGCTTGCAAAGGAAATCTGCACTACAATGAAGTCTCACTGCCCCCCGGTCAAAAGGGCCATCTGAAAAAAGTGTAAAACCCAGAAAGGCAGGACAGGCCATGGAGAACTGGGAGCCTTGTTATGCTGATGGGCGGGATGTAAATTGCCAACAGCCACTCTGGAGAAGTGTATGGTGTTTCCTGAAACATCTAAAAAACAAAGCAACAGAGCCTAGGGCACTTCCACTTATGGTCCTATAGCTTAGGGAAATTAAAATCAAAAAGACACAGCCACCCCAAAGTTTGGGACGGTTCTGTTTACAAGAACCTCGTTTACGGTACAAGTTCAATATTGCAGAAAGCGAAAAATGGATAAAGAAGTTGTGGTACTTACGTACAATGCAATATCACTCAGCAATGAAATCTATGTCATCAGGCCCGTAGCAGCATAATGAGTGGATTCAGGTACAATGATTCTAAGTGAACTAAGTCACACAGAAAAAGAAACATCATAAGATATCACTACTACACGGAATGTAAACTTGGCTACACAGGAACTGAATTAAAAAACTGAAGAGGGTCTCAAATGTAGAAAACCAACTTATGCTTCCTTAAGGGGAAAGGTGAGTTGGTGTGCTGCATAAGACCAGAGATTGAAATTAGCACAGATACCGTTCCATAAGCCAAATATGTAATAGACAAGAGCTACTCCTTTCTCAACGAAGTGGACTCAACACCCCATATTAAACGCCTAAGAATATACCTGACTAGTAAGAATCTTAAAACCTATGGATTTATATGTCTCCGAAAGAGAATCAAGCGTGTGTACAGGGGCATAAACGCAGCAGTGATAGGATTGGTGAGGATCGGTGAGCAAATGCAGAAACTTTGAACTCATATTGCATGGTACCCATTCCATGGGTCTCAACTCTCCTGGTTTAAGGGATTCTTACTTTAGCTAAAACATGCATGAGGATCCCAGACTATGATCCACCGTGTGATTGGGAAACTTGTTCAAATGTGTCTCAGTTTTCGTCCCCTGGTACTCGGGTGCAACATTCCAGACGCTTTACTAACACTCTCCCCACTTGGAGAGTCAGTGCCTTTAACATCCTGTTTGGCCCAGTTTGCAATTTCTGCGGAAAATGAACAGGAATAGGGAGAACCAATGAGAGACTAGCTGGAGGTGTCTGGACGGGCAAAATTTAACTCTCATTTCCCACCAGGAAGAGGAATTAACCAAAGGCTCAGCGTGCCATGTCCGAACCACACTAGGGCCTGAAGGAATCCTGCGGTGTTGCGGCCTGCTCACAAGAAAGCGAGTTGAAGAAAGGAGCCCAGGGGCACTGTCATTCACAAACCTGCAGAGTTATAAATGACAGCTATCGTCCAAAAATATACTGAACTAAGGCTGCCAAGAGGACTTGAAAGCGGGGCAGAATTGCAGGAAACTGATTTCAGGAGGTAGACTGGAATTGCATGTAAAGCATAGGAAAAGAGGCAGAACGTCCAGAATGATGCACTTGGCCAAAAAGGGCGTATGCGTTTTTTCCTGAATATATTCAGGAAAAAACGCATACGCCCTTTTTGGCCAACCAAGCAAGCTTGCAAAGGAAATCTGCACTACAATGAAGTCTCACTGCCCCCCAGTCAACAGAGCCATCTGAAAAAAGTGTAAAATCCAGAAAGGCAGGACAGGGCATGGAGAACTGGGAGCCTTGTTATGCTGATGGGCGGGATGTAAATTGCCAACAGCCACTCTGGAGAAGTGTATGGTGTTTCCTGAAACATCTAAAAAACAAAACAACAGAGCCTAGCGCACTTCCACGTATGGTCCTATAGCTTAGGGAAATTAAAATCAAAAAGACACAGCCACCCCAAAGTTTGGGACGGCTCTGTTTACAAGAACCTCGTTTACGGTACAAGTTCAATATCGCAGAAAGCGAAAAATGGATAAAGAAGTTTTTCTACTTACGTACAATGCAATATCACTCAGCAATGAAATCTATGTCATCAGGCCCGTAGCAGCATAATGAGTGGATTCAGGTACGATGATTCTAAGTGAAATAAGTCACACAGAAAAAGAAACATCATAAGATATCACTACTACACGGAATGTAAACTTGGCTACACAGGAACTGAATTACAAAACAGAACAGGGTCTCAAATGTAGAAAACCAACTTACGCTTACTTAAAGGGAAAGGTGAGTTGGGGTACTGCATAAAACAAGAGATTTAAATTAGCACAGATACCGTTCCATAAGCCAAATATGTAATAGACAAGAGCTACTCCTTGCTCAACGAAGTGGACTCAACACCGCATTTTAAACGCCTAATAATATACCCGACTAGTAAGAATCTTAAAACCTATGGATTTATATGTATCCGAAAGAGAATTAAGCCTGTGTACAGCGGCATAAACGAAGCAGTGATAGGATTGGTGAAGATCGGTGAGCAAATGCAGACCCTTTGAAGTCATATTGCATGGTACCCATTCCATGGGTCTCAACTCTCCAGGTTTAAGGGATTCTTCCTTCAGCTAAAACATGCATGAGGATCCCAGACTATGATCCACCGTGTGATTGGGAAACGTGTTCAAAGGTGTCTCAGTTTTCGTCCCCTGGTACTCGGGTGCAACATTCCAGACGCTTTACTAACACTCTCCCCACTTGGAGAGTCAGTGCCTTTAACATCCTGTTTGGCCCAGTTTGCAATTTCTGCAGAAAATGAACAGGAATAGGGAGAATCAACGAGAGACAAGCTGGAGGTGTCTGGACGGGCAAATGTAACTCTCATTTCCCACCAGGAAGAGGAATTAACCAAAGGCTCAGCGTGCCATGTCCGAACCACACTAGGGCCTGAAGCAATCCTGTGGTGTTGCGGCCAGCTCACAAGAAAGCGAGTTGAAGAAAGGAGCTCAGGGGCACTGTCATTCACAAACCTGCAGAGTTATAAATGACAGCTATCGTCCAAAAATATACTGAAGTAAGGCTGCCAAGAGGACTTGAAAGTGGGGCAGAATTGTAGGAAACCGATTTCAGGAGGTAGACTGGAATTGCATGTAAAGCATAGGAAAAGAGGCAGAACGTCCACAATGATGCACTTGGCCAAAAAGGGCGTATGCGTTTTTTCCTGAATATGTTCAGGAAAAAACGCATACGCCCTTTTTGGCCAACCAAGCAAGCTTGCAAAGGAAATCTGCACTACAATGAAGTCTCACTGCCCCCCGGTCAAAAGGGCCATCTGAAAAACGTGTAAAATCCAGAAAGGCAGGACAGGCCATGGAGAACTGGGAGCCTTGTTATGCTGATGGGCGGGATGTAAATTGCCAACAGTCACTCTGGAGAAGTGTATGGTGTTTCCTGAAACATCTAAAAAACAAAGCAACAGAGCCTAGGGAACTTCCACTTATGGTCCTATAGCTTAGGGAAATTAAAATCCAAAAGACACAGCCACCCCAAAGTTTGGGACGGCTCTGTTTACAAGAACCTCGTTTACGGTACAAGTTCAATATCGCAGAAAGCAAAAAATGGATAAAGAAGTTGTGGTACTTACGTACAATGCAATATCACTCAGCAATGAAATCTATGTCATCAGGCCCGTAGCAGCATAATGAGTGGATTCAGGTACGATGATTCTAAGTGAAATAAGTCACACAGAAAAAAACATCATAAGATATCACTACTACACGGAATGTAAACTTGGCTACACAGGAACTGAATTACAAAACAGAACAGGGTCTCAAATGTAGAAAACCAATTTATGCTTGCTTAAGGGGAAAGGTGAGTTGGGGTGCTGCATAAAACCAGAGATTGAAATTAGCACAGATACCGTTCCATAAGCCAAATATGTAATAGACAAGAGCTACTACTTGCTCAACGAAGTGGACTCAACACCACATATTAAACGCCTAAGAATATACCTGACTAGTAAGAATCTTAAAACCTATGGATTTATAGGTCTCCGCAGGAGAATCAAGCGTGTGTACAGCGGCATAAACGCAGCAGTGATAGGATTGGTGAGGATCGGTGAGCAAATGCAGACCCTTTGAAATCATATTGCATGGTACCCATTCCATGGGTCTCAACTCTCCAGGTTTAAGGGATTCTTCCTTCAGCTAAAACATGCATGTGGAACCCAGATTATGATCCACCGTGTGCTTGGGAAACGTGTTCAAAGGTGTCTCAGTTTTCGTCCCCTGGTACTCGGGTGCAACATTCCAGACGCTTTACTAACACTCTCCCCACTTGGAGAGTCAGTGCCTTTAACCTCCTGTTTGGCCCAGTTTGCAATTTCTGCGGAAAATGAACAGGAATAGGGAGGACCAATGAGAGACTAGCTGGCGGTGTCTGGACGGGCAAATTTAACTCTCATTTCCCACCAGGAAGAGGAATTAACCAAAGGCTCAGCGTGCCATGCCGGAACCACACTAGGGCCTGAAGCAATCCTGCGGTGTTGCGGCCAGCTCACAAGAAAGCGAGTTGAAGAAAGGAGCTCAGGGGCACTGTCATTCACAAACCTGCAGAGTTATAAATGACAGCTATCGTCCAAAAATATATTGAAGTAAGGCTGCCAAGAGGACTTGAAAGCGGGGCAGAATTGCAGGAAACCGATTTCACGAGGTAGACTGGAATTGCATGTAAAGCATAGGAAAAGAGGCAGAACGTCCACAATGATGCACTTGGCCAAAAAGGGCGTATGCGTTTTTTCCTGAATATATTCAGGAAAAAACGCATACGCCCTTTTTGGCCAACCAAGCAAGCTTGCAAAGGAAATCTGCACTACAATGAAGTCTCACTGCCCCCCGGTCAAAAGGGCCATCTGAAAAAAGTGTAAAATCCAGAAAGGCAGGACAGGCCATGGAGAACTGGGAGCCTTGTTATGCTGATGGGCGGGATGTAAATTGCCAACAGCCACTCTGGAGAAGTGTATGGTGTTTCCTGAAACATCTAAAAAACAAAGCAACAGAGCCTAGGGCACTTCCACTTATGGTCCTATAGCTTAGGGAAATTAAAATCCAAAAGACACAGCCACCCCAAAGTTTGGGACGGTTCTGTTTACAAGAACCTCGTTTACGGTACAAGTTCAATATTGCAGAAAGCGAAAAATGGATAAAGAAGTTGTGGTACTTACGTACAATGCAATATCACTCAGCAATGAAATCTATGTCATCAGGCCCGTAGCAGCATAATGAGTGGATTCAGGTACAATGATTCTAAGTGAACTAAGTCACACAGAAAAAGAAACATCATAAGATATCACTACTACACGGAATGTAAACTTGGCTACACAGGAACTGAATTAAAAAACTGAAGAGGGTCTCAAATGTAGAAAACCAACTTATGCTTCCTTAAGGGGAAAGGTGAGTTGGTGTGCTGCATAAGACCAGAGATTGAAATTAGCACAGATACCGTTCCATAAGCCAAATATGTAATAGACAAGAGCTACTCCTTTCTCAACGAAGTGGACTCAACACCCCATATTAAACGCCTAAGAATATACCTGACTAGTAAGAATCTTAAAACCTATGGATTTATATGTCTCCGAAAGAGAATCAAGCGTGTGTACAGGGGCATAAACGCAGCAGTGATAGGATTGGTGAGGATCGGTGAGCAAATGCAGAAACTTTGAACTCATATTGCATGGTACCCATTCCATGGTTCTCAACTCTCCTGGTTTAAGGGATTCTTCCTTTAGCTAAAACATGCATGAGGATCCCAGACTATGATCCACCGTGTGATTGGGAAACGTGTTCAAAGGTGTCTCAGTTTTCGTCCCCTGGTACTCGGGTGCAACATTCCAGACGCTTTACTAACACTCTCCCCACTTGGAGAGTCAGTGCCTTTAACATCCTGTTTGGCCCAGTTTGCAATTTCTGCAGAAAATGAACAAGAATAGGGAGAATCAAAGAGAGACTAGCTGGAGGTGTCTGGACGGGCAAATTTAACTCTCATTTCCCACCAGGAAGAGGAATTAACCAAAGGCTCAGCGTGCCATGTCCGAACCACACTAGGGCCTGAAGCAATCCTGCGGTGTTGCGGCCAGCTCACAAGAAAGCGAGTTGAAGAAAGGAGCTCAGGGGCACTGTCATTCACAAACCTGCAGAGTTATAAATGACAGCTATCGTCCAAAAATATACTGAAGTAAGGCTGCCAAGAGGACTTGAAAGTGGGGCAGAATTGTAGGAAACCGATTTCAGGAGGTAGACTGGAATTGCATGTAAAGCATAGGAAAAGAGGCAGAACGTCCACAATGATGCACTTGGCCAAAAAGGGCGTATGCGTTTTTTCCTGAATATGTTCAGGAAAAAACGCATACGCCCTTTTTGGCCAACCAAGCAAGCTTGCAAAGGAAATCTGCACTACAATGAAGTCTCACTGCCCCCCGGTCAAAAGGGCCATCTGAAAAACGTGTAAAATCCAGAAAGGCAGGACAGGCCATGGAGAACTGGGAGCCTTGTTATGATGATGGGCGGGATGTAAATTGCCAACAGCCACTCTGGAGAAGTGTATGGTGTTTCCTGAAACATCTAAAAAACAAAGCAACAGAGCCTAGGGAACTTCCACTTATGGTCCTATAGCTTAGGGAAATTAAAATCCAAAAGACACAGCCACCCCAAAGTTTGGGACGGCTCTGTTTACAAGAACCTCGTTTACGGTACAAGTTCAATATCGCAGAAAGCAAAAAATGGATAAAGAAGTTGTGGTACTTACGTACAATGCAATATCACTCAGCAATGAAATCTATGTCATCAGGCCCGTAGCAGTATAATGAGTGGATTCAGGTACGATGATTCTAAGTGAAATAAGTCACACAGAAAAAACATCATAAGATATCACTACTACATGGAATGTAAACTTGGCTACACAGGAACTGAATTACAAAACAGAACAGGGTCTCAAATGTAGAAAACCAACTTATGCTTGCTTAAGGGGAAAGGTGAGTTGGGGTGCTGCATAAAACCAGAGATTGAAATTAGCACAGATACCGTTCCATAAGCCAAATATATAATAGACAAGAGCTACTACTTGCTCAACGAAGTGGACTCAACACCCCATATTAAACGCCTAAGAATATACCTGACTAGTAAGAATCTTAAAACCTATTGATTTATATGTCTCCAAAAGAGAAACAAGCGTGTGTACAGTGGCATAAACGCAGCAGTGATAGGACTGGTGAGGATCGGTGAGCAAATGCAGACCCCTTGAAGTCATATTGCATGGTACCCATTCCATGGGTCTCAACTCTCCACGTTTAAGGGATTCTTCCTTCAGCTAAAACATGCATGTGGAACCCAGAGTATGATCCACCATGTGATCGGGAAACGTGTTCAAATGTGTCTCAGTTTTCGTCCCCCGGTACTCGGGTGCAACATTCCAGACGCTTTACTAACACTCTCCCCACTTGGAGAGTCAGTGCCTTTAACTTCCTGTTTGGCCCAGTTTGCAATTTCTGCGGAAAATGAACAGGAATAGGGAGAACCAATGAGAGACTAGCTGGAGGTGTCTGGACGGGCAAATTTAACTCTCATTTCCCACCAGGAAGAGGAATTAACCAAAGGCTCAGCGTGCCATGCCGGAACCACACTAGGGCCTGAAGCAATCCTGCGGTGTTGTGGCCAGCTCACAAGAAAGCGAGTTGAAGAAAGGAGCTCAGGGGCACTGTCATTCACAAACCTGCAGAGTTATAAATGACAGCTATCGTCCAAAAATATATTGAAGTAAGGCTGCCAAGAGGACTTGAAAGCGGGGCAGAATTGCAGGAAACCGATTTCAGGAGGTAGACTGGAATTGCATGTAAAGCATAGGAAAAGAGGCAGAACGTCCACAATGATGCACTTGGCCAATAAGGGCGTATGCGTTTTTTCCTGAATATATTCAGGAAAAAACGCATACGCCCTTTTTGGCCAACCAAGCAAGCTTGCAAAGGAAATCTGCACTACAATGAAGTCTCACAGCCGCCCGGTCAAAAGGGCCATCTGAAAAAAGTGTAAAATCCAGAAAGGCAGTACATGCCATGGAGAACTGGGAGCCTTGTTATGCTGATGGGCGGGATGTAAATTGCCAACAGCCACTCTGGAGAAGTGTATGGTGTTTCCTGAAACATCTAAAAAACAAAGCAACAGAGCCTAGCGCAGTTCCACTTATGGTCCTATAGCTTAGGGAAATTAAAATCAAAAAGACACAGCCACCCCAAAGTTTGGGACGGCTCTGTTTACAAGAACCTCATTTACGGTACAAGTTCAATATCGCAGAAAGCAAAAAATGGATAAAGAAGTTGTGGTACTTACGTACAATGCAATATCACTCAGCAATGAAATCTATGTCATCAGGCCCGTAGCAGCGTAATGAGTGGATTCAGGTACGATGATTCTAAGTGAAATAAGTCACACAGAAAAAAACATCATAAGATATCATTACTACACGGAATGTAAACTTGGCTACACAGGAACTGAATTACAAAACAGAGCAGGGACTCAAATGTAGAAAACCAACTTATGATTGCTTAAGGGGAAAGGTGAGTTGGGATGCTGCATAAAACCAGAGATTGAAATTAGCACAGATACCGTTCCATAAGCCAAATATGTAATAGACAAGAGCTACTCCTTGCTCAACGAAGTGGACTCAACACCCCATATTAAACGCCTAAGAATATGCCTGACTAGTAAGAATCTTAAAACCTATGGATTTATATGTCTCCGCAGGAGAATCAAGCGTGTGTACAACAGCATAAACGCAGCAGTGATAGGATTGGTGAGGATCGGTGAGCAAATGCAGACCCTTTGAAATCATATTGCATGGTACCCATTCCATGGGTCTCAACTCTCCGGGTTTAAGGGATTCTTCCTTCAGCTAAAACATGCATGTGGAACCCAGATTATGATCCACCGTGTGCTTGGGAAACGTGTTCAAAGGTGTCTCAGTTTCCGTCCCCTGGTACTCGGGTGCAACATTCCAGACGCTTTACTAACACTCTCCCCACTTGGAGAGTCAGTGCCTTTAACCTCCTGTTTGGCCCAGTTTGCAATTTCTGCGGAAAATGAACAGGAATAGGGAGGACCAATGAGAGACTAGCTGGAGGTGTCTGGACGGGCAAATTTAACTCTCATTTCCCACCAGGAAGAGGAATTAACCAAAGGCTCAGCGTGCCCTGCTGGAACCACACTAGGGCCTGAAGCAATCCTGCGGTGTTGCGGCCAGCTCACAAGAAAGCGAGTTGAAGAAAGGAGCTCAGGGTCACTGTCATTCACAAACCTGCAGAGTTATAAATGACAGCTATCGTCCAAAAATATATTGAAGTAAGGCTGCCAAGAGGACTTGAAAGCGGGGCAGAATTGCAGGAAACCGATTTCAGGAGGTAGACTGGAATTGCATGTAAAGCATAGGAAAAGAGGCAGAACGTCCACAATGATGCACTTGGCCAAAAAGTGCGTATGCGTTTTTTCCTGAATATATTCAGGAAAAAACGCATATGCCCTTTTTGGCCAACCAAGCAAGCTTGCAAAGGAAATCTGCACTACAATGAAGTCTCACTGCCCCCCGGTCAAAAGGGCCATCTGAAAAAAGTGTAAAACCCAGAAAGGCAGGACAGGCCGTGGAGAACTGGGAGCCTTGTTATGCTGATGGGCGGGATGTAAATTGCCAACAGCCACTCTGGAGAAGTGTATGGTGTTTCCTGAAACATCTAAAAAACAAAGCAACAGAGCCTAGGGCACTTCCACTTATGGTCCTATAGCTTAGGGAAATTAAAATCAAAAAGACACAGCCACCCCAAAGTTTGGGACGGTTCTGTTTACAAGAACCTCGTTTACGGTACAAGTTCAATATTGCAGAAAGCGAAAAATGGATAAAGAAGTTGTGGTACTTACGTACAATGCAATATCACTCAGCAATGAAATCTATGTCATCAGGCCCGTAGCAGCATAATGAGTGGATTCAGGTACAATGATTCTAAGTGAACTAAGTCACACAGAAAAAGAAACATCATAAGATATCACTACTACACGGAATGTAAACTTGGCTACACAGGAACTGAATTAAAAAACTGAAGAGGGTCTCAAATGTAGAAAACCAACTTATGCTTCCTTAAGGGGAAAGGTGAGTTGGTGTGCTGCATAAGACCAGAGATTGAAATTAGCACAGATACCGTTCCATAAGCCAAATATGTAATAGACAAGAGCTACTCCTTTCTCAACGAAGTGGACTCAACACCCCATTTTAAACGCCTAAGAATATACCTGACTAGTAAGAATCTTAAAACCTATGGATTTATATGTCTCCGAAAGAGAATCAAGCGTGTGTACAGGGGCATAAACGCAGCAGTGATAGGATTGGTGAGGATCGGAGAGCAAATGCAGAAACTTTGAACTCATATTGCATGGTACCCATTCCATGGGTCTCAACTCTCCTGGTTTAAGGGATTCTTACTTTAGCTAAAACATGCATGAGGATCCCAGACTATGATCCACCGTGTGATTGGGAAACGTGTTCAAAGGTGTCTCAGTTTTCGTCCCCTGGTACTCGGGTGCAACATTCCAGACGCTTTACTAACACTCTCCCCACTTGGAGAGTCAGTGCCTTTAACATCCTGTTTGGCCCAGTTTGCAATTTCTGCGGAAAATGAACAGGAATAGGGAGAACCAATGAGAGACTAGCTGGAGGTGTCTGGACGGGCAAAATTTAACTCTCATTTCCCACCAGGAAGAGGAATTAACCAAAGGCTCAGCGTGCCATGCCGGAACCACACTAGGGCCTGAAGCAATCCTGCGGTGTTGCGGCCAGCTCACAAGAAAGCGAGTTGAAGAAAGGAGCCCAGGGGCACTGTCATTCACAAACCTGCAGAGTTATAAATGACAGCTATCGTCCAAAAATATACTGAACTAAGGCTGCCAAGAGGACTTGAAAGCGGGGCAGAATTGCAGGAAACTGATTTCAGGAGGTAGACTGGAATTGCATGTAAAGCATAGGAAAAGAGGCAGAACGTCCACAATGATGCACTTGGCCAAAAAGGGCGTATGCGTTTTTTCCTGAATATATTCAGGAAAAAACGCATACGCCCTTTTTGGCCAACCAAGCAAGCTTGCAAAGGAAATCTGCACTACAATGAAGTCTCACTGCCCCCCAGTCAACAGAGCCATCTGAAAAAAGTGTAAAATCCAGAAAGGCAGGACAGGGCATGGAGAACTGGGAGCCTTGTTATGCTGATGGGCGGGATGTAAATTGCCAACAGCCACTCTGGAGAAGTGTATGGTGTTTCCTGAAACATCTAAAAAACAAAGCAACAGAGCCTAGGGAACTTCCACTCATGGTCCTATAGCTTAGGGAAATTAAAATCCAAAAGACACAGCCACCCCAAAGTTTGGGACGGCTCTGTTTACAAGAACCTCGTTTACAGTACAAGTTCAATATCGCAGAAAGCAAAAAATGGATAAAGAAGTTGTGGTACTTACGTACAATGCAATATCACTCAGCAATGAAATCTATATCATCAGGCCCGTAGCAGCATAATGAGTGGATTCAGGTACGATGATTCTAAGTGAAATAAGTCACACAGAAAAAAACATCATAAGATATCACTACTACACGGAATGTAAACTTGGCTACACAGGAACTGAATTACAAAACAGAACAGGGTCTCAAATGTAGAAAACCAACTTATGCTTGCTTAAGGGGAAAGGTGAGTTGGGGTGCTGCATAAAACCAGAGATTCAAATTAGCACAGATACCGTTCCATAAGCCAAATATGTAATAGACAAGAGCTACTACTTGCTCAACGAAGTGGACTCAACACCCCATATTAAACGCCTAAGAATATACCTGACTAGTAAGAATCTTAAAAACTATTGATTTATATGTCTCCAAAAGAGAAACAAGCGTGTGTACAGTGGCATAAACGCAGCAGTGATAGGACTGGTGAGGATCGGTGAGCAAATGCATTCCCTTTGAAGTCATATTGCATGGTACCCATTCCATGGGTCTCAACTCTCCACGTTTAAGGGATTCTTCCTTCAGCTAAAACATGCATGTGGAACCCAGAGTATGATCCACCATGTGATCGGGAAACGTGTTCAAATGTGTCTCAGTTTTCGTCCCCCGGTACTCGGGTGCAACATTCCAGACGCTTTACTAACACTCTCCCCACTTGGAGAGTCAGTGCCTTTAACCTCCTGTTTGGCCCAGTTTGCAATTTCTGCGGAAAATGAACAGGAATAGGGAGAACCAATGAGAGACTAGCTGGAGGTGTCTGGACGGGCAAATTTAACTCTCATTTCCCACCAGGAAGAGGAATTAACCAAAGGTTCAGCGTGCCATGCCGGTACCACACTAGGGCCTGAAGCAATCCTGTGGTGTTGCGGCCAGCTCACAAGAAAGCGAGTTGAAGAAAGGAGCTCAGGGGCACTGTCATTCACAAACATGCAGAGTTATAAATGACAGCTATCGTCCAAAAATATATTGAAGTAAGGCTGCCAAGAGGACTTGAAAGCGGGGCAGAATTGCAGGAAACCAATTTCAGGAGGTAGACTGGAATTGCATGTAAAGCATAGGAAAAGAGGCAGAACGTCCACAATGATGCACCTGGCCAAAAAGGGCGTATGCGTTTTTTCCTGAATATATTCAGGAAAAAACGCATACGCCCTTTTTGGCCAACCAAGCAAGCTTGCAAAGGAAATCTGCACTACAATGAAGTCTCAATGCCCCCCGGTCAAAAGGGCCATCTGAAAAAAGTGTAAAATCCAGAAAGTCAGGACAGGCCATGGAGAACTGGGAGCCTTGTTATGCTGATGGGCGGGATGTAAATTGCCAACAGCCACTCTGGAGAAGTGTATGTTGTTTCCTGAAACATCTAAAAAACAAAGCAACAAAGCCTAGGGCACTTCCGCTTATGGTCCTATAGCTTAGGGAAATTAAAATCAAAAAGACACAGCCACCCGAAAGTTTGGGACGGCTCTGTTTACAAGAACCTCGTTTACGGTACAAGTTCAATATCGCAGAAAGCGAAAAATGGATAAAGAAGTTGTTCTACTTACGTACAATGCAATATCACTCAGCAATGAAATCTATGTCATCAGGCCCGTAGCAGCATAATGAGTGGATTCAGGTACGATGATTCTAAGTGAAATAAGTCACACAGAAAAAGAAACATCATAAGATATCACTACTACACGGAATGTAAACTTGGCTACACAGGAACTGAATTACAAAACAGAACAGGGTCTCAAATGTAGAAAACCAACTTACGCTTACTTAAAGGGAAAGGTGAGTTGGGGTACTGCATAAAACAAGAGATTTAAATTAGCACAGATACCGTTCCATAAGCCAAATATGTAATAGACAAGAGCTACTCCTTGCTCAACCAAGTGGACTCAACACCGCATTTTAAACGCCTAATAATATACCCGACTAGTAAGAATCTTAAAACCTATGGATTTATATGTATCCGAAAGAGAATTAAGCCTGTGTACAGCGGCATAAACGAAGCAGTGATAGGATTGGTGAAGATCGGTGAGCAAATGCAGACCCTTTGAAGTCATATTGCATGGTACCCATTCCATGGGTCTCAACTCTCCTGGTTTAAGGGATTCTTCCTTCAGCTAAAACATGCATGTGGAACCCAGAGTATGATCCACTGTGTGATCGGGCAAAGTGTTCAAAGGTGTCTCAGTTTTCGTCCCCTGGTACTCGGGTGCAACATTCCAGACGCTTTACTAACACTCTCCCCACTTGGAGAGTCAGGGCCTTTAACCTCCTGTTTGTCCCAGTTTGCAATTTCTGCGGAAAATGAACAGGAATAGGGAGAACCAATGAGAGACTAGTTGGAGGTGTCTGGACGCGCAAATTTAACTCTCATTTCCCACCAGGAAGAGGAATTAACCAATGGCTCAGTGTGCCATACCGGAACCACACTGGGGCCTGAAGCAATCCTGCGGTGTTGCGGCCAGCTCACAAGAAAGCGAGTTGAAGAAAGGAGCTCAGGGGCACTGTCATTCACAAACCTGCAGAGTTATAAATGACAGCTATCGTCCAAAAATATATTGAAGTAAGGCTGCCAAGAGGACTTGAAAGCGGGGCAGAATTGCAGGAAACCGATTTCAGGAGGTAGACTGGAATTGCATGTAAAGCATAGGAAAAGAGGCAGAACGTCCACAATGATGCACTTGGCCAAAAAGGGCGTATGCGTTTTTTCCTGAATATATTCAGGAAAAAACGCATACGCCCTTTTTGGCCAACCAAGCAAGCTTGCAAAGAAATCTACACTACAATGAAGTCTCACTGCCCCCTGGTCAAAAGGGTCATCTGAAAAAAGTGTAAAATCCAGAAAGGCAGGACAGGCCATGGAGAACTGGGAGCCTTGTTATGCTGATGGGCGGGATGTAAATTGCCAACAGCCACTCTGGAGAAGTGTATGGTGTTTCCTGAAACATCTAAAAAACAAAGCAACAGAGCCTAGGGCACTTCCACTTATGGTCCTATAGCTTAGGGAAATTAAAATCAAAAAGACACAGCCACCCCAAAGTTTGGGACGGCTCTGTTTACAAGAACCTCGTTTACGGTACAAGTTCAATATTGCAGAAAGCGAAAAATGGATAAAGAAGTTGTGGTACTTACGTACAATGCAATATCACTCAGCAATGAAATCTATGTCATCAGGCCCGTAGCAGCATAATGAGTGGATTCAGGTACGATGATTCTATGTGAAATAAGTCACACAGAAAAGAAACTTCATAAGATATCACTACTACACGGAATGTAAACTTGGCTACACAGGAACTGAATTACAAAACAGAACAGGGTCTCAAATGTAGAAAACCAACTTATGATTGCTTAAGGGGAAAGGTGAGTTGGGGTGCTGCATAAAACCAGAGATTGAAATTAGCACAGATACCGTTCCATAAGCCAAATATGTAATAGACAAGAGCTACTCCTTGCTCAACGAAGTGGACTCAACACCCCATATTAAACGCCTAAGAATATACCTGACTAGTAAGAATCTTAAAACCTATGGATTTATATGTCTCCGAAGGAGAATCAAGCGTGTGTACAGCGGCATAAACGCAGCAGTGATAGGATTGGTGAGGATCGGTGAGCAAATGCAGAAACTTTGAAGTCATATTGCATGGTACCCATTCAATGGGTCTCAACTCTCCACGTTTAAGGGATTCTTCCTTCAGCTAAAACATGCATGTGGAACCCAGAGTATGATCCACCATGTGATCGGGAAACGTGTTCAAATGTGTCTCAGTTTTCGTCCCCCGGTACTCAGGTGCAACATTCCAGACGCTTTACTAACACTCTCCCCACTTGGAGAGTCAGTGCCTTTAACCTCCTGTTTGGCCCAGTTTGCAATTTCTGCGGAAAATGAACAGGAATAGGGAGAACCAATGAGAGACTAGCTGGAGGTGTCTGGACGGGCAAATTTAACTCTCATTTCCCACCAGGAAGAGGAATTAACCAAAGGCTCAGCGTGCCATGCCGGAACCACACTAGGGCCTGAAGCAATCCTGCGGTGTTGCGGCCAGCTCACAAGAAAGCGAGTTGAAGAAAGGAGCTCAGGGGCACTGTCATTCACAAACCTGCAGAGTTATAAATGACAGCTATCGTCCAAAAATATACTGAAGTAAGGCTGCCAAGAGGACTTGAAAGTGGGGCAGAATTGCAGGAAACCGATTTCAGGAGGTAGACTGGATTTGCATGTAAAGCATAGGAAAAGAGGCAGAACGTCCACAATGATGCACTTGGCTAAAAAGGGTGTATGCATTTTTTCCTGAATATATTCAGGAAAATACTCATACGACCTTTTTGGCCAACCAAGCAAGCTTGCAAAGGAAATCTGCACTACAATGAAGTCTCACTGCCCCCCGGTCAAAAGGGCCATCTGAAAAAAGTGTAAAATCCAGAAAGGCAGGACAGGCCATGGAGAACTGGGAGCCTTGTTATGCTGATGGGCGGGATGTAAATTGCCAACAGCCACTCTGGAGAAGTGTATGGTGTTTCCTGAAACATCTAAAAAACAAAGCAACAGAGCCTAGGGCACTTCCACTTATGGTCCTATAGCTTAGGGAAATTAAAATCAAAAAGACACAGCCACCCCAAAGTTTGGGACGGCTTTGTTTACAAGAACCTCGTTTACGGTACAAGTTCAATATCGCAGAAAGCAAAAAATGGATAAAGAAGTTGTGGTACTTACGTACAATGCAATATCACTCAGCAATGAAATCTATGTCATCAGGCCCGTAGCAGCATAATGAGTGGATTCAGGTACGATGATTCTAAGTGAAATAAGTCACACAGAAAAAAACATCATAAGATATCACTACTACACGGAATGTAAACTTGGCTACACAGGAAGTGAACTACAAAACAGAGCAGGGTCTCAAATGTAGAAAACCAACTTATGCTTGCTTAAGGGGAAAGGTGAGTTGGGGTGCTGCATAAAACCAGAGATTGAAATTAGCACAGATACCGTTCCATAAGCCAAATATGTAATAGAGAAGAGCTACTCCTTGCTCAATGAAGTGGACTCAACACCCCATATTAAACGCCTAAGAATATACCTGACTAGTAAGAATCTTAAAACCTATGGATTTATATGTCTTCGAAGGAGAATCAAGCGTGTGTACAGCGGCATAAACGCAGCAGTGATAGGATTGGTGAGAATCGTTGAGCAAATGCAGAAACTTTGAAGTCATATTGCATGGGACCCATTCAATAGGTCTCAACTCTCCAGGTTTAAGGGATTCTTCCTTCAGCTAAAACATGCATGTGGAACCCAGATTATGATCCACCGTGTGATTGGGAAACGTGTTCAAAGGTGTCTCAGTTTTCGTCCCCTGGTACTCGGGTGCAACATTCCAGACGCTTTACTAACACTCTCCCCACTTAGAGAGTCAGTGCCTTTAACCTCCTGTTTGTCCCAGTGTGCAATTTCTGCGGAAAATGAACAGGAATAGGGAGAACCAATGAGAGACTAGCTGGAGGTGTCTGGACGGGCAAATTTAACTCTCATTTCCCACCAGGAAGAGGAATTAACCAAAGGCTCAGCGTGCCATGCCGGAACCACAATAGGGCCTGAAGCAATCCTTCGGTGTTGTGGCCAGCTCACAAGAAAGCGAGTTGAAGAAAGGAGCTCAGGGGCACTGTCATTCACAAACCTGCAGAGTTATAAATGACAGCTATCGTCCAAAAATATATTGAAGTAAGGCTGCCAAAAGGACTAGAAAGCGGGGCAGAATTGCAGGAAACCGATTTCAGGAGGTAGACTGGAATTGCATGTAAAGCATAGGAAAAGAGGCAGAACGTCCACAATGATGCACTTGGCCAAAAAGGGCGTATGCGTTTTTTCCTGAATATATTCAGGAAAAAACGCATACGCCCTTTTTGGCCAACCAAGCAAGCTTGCAAAGGAAATCTGCACTACAATGAAGTCTCACTGCCCCCCGGTCAAAAGGGCCATCTGAAAAAAGTGTAAAATCCAGAAAGGCAGGACAGGCCATGGAGACATGGGAGCCTTGTTATGCTGATGGGCGGGATGTAAATTGCCAACAGCCACTCTGGAGAAGTGTATGGTGTTTCCTGAAACATCTAAAAAACAAAGCAACAGAGCCTAGGGCACTTCCGCTTATGGTCCTATAGCTTAGGGAAATTAAAATCAAAAAGACACAGCCACCCCAAAGTTTGGGACGGCTCTGTTTACAAGAACCTCGTTTACGGTACAAGTTCAATATCGCAGAAAGCGAAAAATGGATAAAGAAGTTGTTCTACTTACGTACAATGCAATATCACTCAGCAATGAAATCTATGTCATCAGGCCCGTAGCAGCATAATGAGTGGATTCAGGTACGATGATTCTAAGTGAAATAAGTCACATAGAAAAAGAAACATCATAAGATATCACTACTACACGGAATGTAAACTTGGCTACACAGGAACTGAATTACAAAATAGAACATGGTCTCAAATGTAGAAAAGCAACTTATGCTTGCTTAAGGAGGAAAGGTGAGTTGGGATGCTGCATAAAACCAGAGATTGAAATTAGCACAGATACCGTTCCATAAGCCAAATATGTAATAGACAAGAGCTACTCCTTGCTCAACGAAGTGGACTCAACACCCCATATTAAACACCTAAAGAATATACCTGACTAGTAAGAATCATAAAACCTATGGATTTACATGTTTCCGAAAGAGAATCAAGCGTGTGTACAGCGGCAGAAACGCAGCAGTGATAGGATTGGTGAGGATCGGTGAGCAAATGTATACTCTTTGAAGTCATATTGCATGGTACCCATTCCATGGGTCTCAACGCTCCTGGTTTAAGGGAGTCTTCCTTCAGCTAAAACACGCATGTGGAACCCAGAGTATGATCCACCGTGTGATTGGGAAACGTGTTCAAAGGTGTCTCAGTTTTCATCCCCTGGTACTCGGGTGCAACATTCCAGACTCTTTACTAACACTCTTCCCACTTGGAGAGTCAGTGCCTTTAACCTCCTGTTTGGCCCAGTTTGCAATTTCTGCGGAAAATGAACAGGAATAGGGAGGACCAATGAGAGACTAGCTGGCGGTGTCTGGACGGGCAAATTTAACTCTCATTTCCCACCAGGAAGAGGAATTAACCAAAGGCTCAGCGTGCCATGCCGGAACCACACTAGGGCCTGAAGCAATCCTGCGGTGTTGCGGCCAGCTCACAAGAAAGCGAGTTGAAGAAAGGAGCTCAGGGGCACTGTCATTCACAAACCTGCAGAGTTATAAATGACAGCTATCGTCCAAAAATATATTGAAGTAAGGCTGCCAAGACGACTTGAAAGCGGGGCAGAATTGCAGGAAACCGATTTCAGGAGGTAGACTGGAATTGCATGTAAAGCATAGGAAAAGAGGCAGAACGTCCACAATGATGCACTTGGCCAAAAAGGGCGTATGCGTTTTTTCCTGAATATAATCAGGAAAAAACACATACGCCCTTTTTGGCCAACCAAGCAAGCTTGCAAAGGAAATCTGCACTACAATGAAGTCTCACTGCCCCCCGGTCAAAAGGGCCATCTGAAAAAAGTGTAAAATCCAGAAAGGCAGGACAGGCCATGGAGAACTGGGAGCCTTGTTATGCTGATGGGCGGGATGTAAATTGCCAACAGCCACTCTGGACAAGTGTATGGTGTTTCCTGAAACATCTAAAAAACAAAACAACAGAGCCTAGGGCACTTCCACTTATGGTCCTATAGCTTAGGGAAATTAAAATCAAAAAGACACAGCCACCCCAAAGTTTGGGACGGTTCTGTTTACAAGAACCTCGTTTACGGTACAAGTTCAATATTGCAGAAAGCGAAAAATGGATAAAGAAGTTGTGGTACTTACGTACAATGCAATATCACTCAGCAATGAAATCTATGTCATCAGGCCCGTAGCAGCATAATGAGTGGATTCAGGTACGATGATTCTAAGTGAAATAAGTCACACAGAAAAAGAAACATCATAAGATATCACTACTACAGGGAATGTAAACTTGGTTACACAGGAACTGAATTACAAAACAGAACAGGGTCTCAAATGTAGAAAACCACCTTATGCTTGCTTAAGGGGAAAGGTGAGTTGGGGTGCTGCATAAAACCAGAGATTGAAATTAGCACAGATACCGTTCCATAAGCCAAATATGTAATAGACAAGAGCTACTCCTTGCTCAACGAAGTGGACTCAACACCCCATTTTAAACGCCTAAGAATATACCCGACTAGTAAGAATCTTAAAACCTATGGATTTATATGTCTCCGAAAGAGAATCAAGCGTGCGTACAGCGGCTTAAACGAAGCAGTGATAGGATTGGTGAAGATCGGTGAGCAAATGCAGACTCTTTGAAGTCATATTGCATGGTACCCATTCCATGGGTCTCAACTCTCCACGTTTAAGGGATTCTTCCTTCAGCTAAAACATGCATGTGGAACCCAGAGTATGATCCACCGTGTGATCGGGAAACGTGTTCAAATGTGTCTCAGTTTTCGTCCCCCGGTACTCGGGTGCAACATTCCAGACGCTTTACTAACACTCTCCCCACTTGGAGACTCAGTGCCTTTAACCTCCTGTTTGTCCCAGTTTGCAATTTCTGTGGAAAATGAACAGGAATAGGGAGAACCAATGAGAGACTAGCTGGAGGTGTCTGGACGGGCAAATTTAACTCTCATTTCCCACCAGGAAGAGGAATTAACCAAAGGCTCAGCGTGCCATGCCGGAACCACACTAGGGCCTGAAGCAATCCTGCGGTGTTGCGACCAGCTCACAAGAAAGCGAGTTGAAGAAAGGAGCTCAGGGGCACTGTCATTCACAAACCTGCAGAGTTATAAATGACAGCTATCGTCCAAAAATATATTGAAGTAAGGCTGCCAAGAGGACTTGAAAGCGGGGCAGAATTGCAGGAAACCGATTTCAGGAGGTAGACTTGAATTGCATTTAAAGCATAGGAAAAGAGGCAGAACGTCCACAATGATGCACTTGGCCAAAAAGGGCGTATGCGTTTTTTCCTGAATATATTCAGGAAAAAACGCATACGCCCTTTTTGGCCAACCAAGCAAGCTTGCAAAGGAAATCTGCACTACAATGAAGTCTCACTGCCCCCCGGTCAAAATGGCCATCTGAAAAAAGTGTAAAATCCAGAAAGGCAGGACAGGCCATGGAGAACTGGGAGCCTTGTTATGCTGATGGGCGGGATGTAAATTGCCAACAGCCACTCTGGAGAAGTGTATGGTGTTTCCTGAAACATCTACAAAACAAAGCAACAGAGCCTAGGGCACTTCCACTTATGGTCCTATAGCTTAGGGAAATTAAAATCAAAAAGACACAGCCACCCCAAAGTTTGGGACGGTTCTGTTTACAAGAACCTCGTTTACGGTACAAGTTCAATATTGCAGAAAGCGAAAAATGGATAAAGAAGTTGTGGTACTTACGTACAATGCAATATCACTCAGCAATGAAATCTATGTCATCAGGCCCGTAGCAGCATAATGAGTGGATTCAGGTACAATGATTCTAAGTGAACTAAGTCACACAGAAAAAGAAACATCATAAGATATCACTACTACACGGAATGTAAACTTGGCTACACAGGAACTGAATTAAAAAACTGAAGAGGGTCTCAAATGTAGAAAACCAACTTATGCTTCCTTAAGGGGAAAGGTGAGTTGGTGTGCTGCATAAGACCAGAGATTGAAATTAGCACAGATACCGTTCCATAAGCCAAATATGTAATAGACAAGAGCTACTCCTTTCTCAACGAAGTGGACTCAACACCCCATATTAAACGCCTAAGAATATACCTGACTAGTAAGAATCTTAAAACCTATGGATTTATATGTCTCCGAAAGAGAATCAAGCGTGTGTACAGGGGCATAAACGCAGCAGTGATAGGATTGGTGAGGATCAGTGAGCAAATGCAGAAACTTTGAACTCATATTGCATGGTACCCATTCCATGGGTCTCAACTCTCCTGGTTTAAGGGATTACTCCTTTAGCTAAAACATGCATGAGGATCCCAGACTATGATCCACCGTGTGATTGGGAAACGTGTTCAAAGGTGTCTCAGTTGTCGTCCCCTGGTACTCGTGTGCAACATTCCAGACGCTTTACTAACACTCTCCCCACTTGGAGAGTCAGTGCCTTTAACATCCTGTTTGGCCCAGTTTGCAATTTCTGCAGAAAATGAACAGGAATAGGGAGAATCAACGAGAGACTAGCTGGAGGTGTCTGGACGGGCAAATTTAACTCTCATTTCCCACCAGGAAGAGGAATTAACCAAAGGCTCAGCGTGCCATGTCCGAACCACACTAGGGCCTGAAGCAATCCTGCGGTGTTGCGGCCAGCTCACAAGAAAGCGAGTTGAAGAAAGGAGCTCAGGGGCACTGTCATTCACAAACCTGCAGAGCTATAAATGACAGCTATCGTCCAAAAATATACTGAAGTAAGGCTGCCAAGAGGACTTGAAAGTGGGCCAGAATTGTAGGAAACCGATTTCAGGAGGTAGACTGGAATTGCATGTAAAGAATAGGAAAAGAGGCAGAACGTCCACAATGATGCACTTGGCCAAAAAGGGCGTATGCGTTTTTTCCTGAATATGTTCAGGAAAAAATGCATACGCCCTTTTTGGCCAACCAAGCAAGCTTGCAAAGGAAATCTGCACTACAATGAAGTCTCACTGCCCCCCGGTCAAAAGGGCCATCTGAAAAACGTGTAAAATCCAGAAAGGCAGGACAGGCCATGGAGAACTGGGAGCCTTGTTATGCTGATGGGCGGGATGTAAATTGCCAACAGCCACTCTGGAGAAGTGTATGGTGTTTCCTGAAACATCTAAAAAACAAAGCAACAGAGCCTAGGGAACTTCCACTTATGGTCCTATAGCTTAGGGAAATTAAAATCCAAAAGACACAGCCACCCCAAAGTTTGGGACGGCTCTGTTTACAAGAACCTCATTTACGGTACAAGTTCAATATCGCAGAAAGCGAAAAATGGATAAAGAAGTTGTGGTACTTACGTACAATGCAATATCACTCAGCAATGAAATCTATGTCATCAGGCCCGTAGCAGCATAATGAGTGGATTCAGGTACGATGATTCTATGTGAAATAAGTCACACAGAAAAGAAACTTCATAAGATATCACTACTACACGGAATGTAAACTTGGCTACACAGGAACTGAATTACAAAACAGAACAGGGTCTCAAATGTAGAAAACCAACTTATGATTGCTTAAGGGGAAAGGTGAGTTGGGGTGCTGCATAAAACCTGAGATTGAAATTAGCACAGATACCGTTCCATAAGCCAAATATGTAATAGACAAGAGCTACTCCTTGCTCAACGAAGTGGACTCAACACCCCATATTAAACGCCTAAGAATATACCTGACTAGTAAGAATCTTAAAACCTATGGATTTATATGTCTCCGAAGGAGAATCAAGCGTGTGTACAGCGGCATAAACGCAGCAGTGATAGGATTGGTGAGGATCGGTGAGCAAATGCAGAAACTTTGAAGTCATATTGCATGGTACCCATTCAATGGGTCTCAACTCTCCACGTTTAAGGGATTCTTCCTTCAGCTAAAACATGCATGTGGAACCCAGAGTATGATCCACCATGTGATCGGGAAACGTGTTCAAATGTGTCTCAGTTTTCGTCCCCCGGTACTCAGGTGCAACATTCCAGACGCTTTACTAACACTCTCCCCACTTGGAGAGTCAGTGCCTTTAACCTCCTGTTTGGCCCAGTTTGCAATTTCTGCGGAAAATGAACAGGAATAGGGAGAACCAATGAGAGACTAGCTGGAGGTGTCTGGACGGGCAAATTTAACTCTCATTTCCCACCAGGAAGAGGAATTAACCAAAGGCTCAGCGTGCCATGCCGGAACCACACTAGGGCCTGAAGCAATCCTGCGGTGTTGCGGCCAGCTCACAAGAAAGCGAGTTGAAGAAAGGAGCTCAGGGGCACTGTCATTCACAAACCTGCAGAGTTATAAATGACAGCTATCGTCCAAAAATATACTGAAGTAAGGCTGCCAAGAGGACTTGAAAGCGGGGCAGAATTGCAGGAAACCGATTTCAGGAGGTAGACTGGATTTGCATGTAAAGCATAGGAAAAGAGGCAGAACGTCCACAATGATGCACTTGGCTAAAAAGTGTGTATGCATTTTTTCCTGAATATATTCAGGAAAATACTCATACGACCTTTTTGGCCAACCAAGCAAGCTTGCAAAGGAAATCTGCACTACAATGAAGTCTCACTGCCCCCCGGTCAAAAGGGCCATCTGAAAAAAGTGTAAAATCCAGAAAGGCAGGACAGGCCATGGAGAACTGGGAGCCTTGTTATGCTGATGGGCGGGATGTAAATTGCCAACAGCCACTCTGGAGAAGTGTATGGTGTTTCCTGAAACATCTAAAAAACAAAGCAACAGAGCCTAGGGCACTTCCACTTATGGTCCTATAGCTTAGGGAAATTAAAATCAAAAAGACACAGCCACCCCAAAGTTTGGGACGGCTTTGTTTACAAGAACCTCGTTTACGGTACAAGTTCAATATCGCAGAAAGCAAAAAATGGATAAAGAATTTGTGGTACTTACGTACAATGCAATATCACTCAGCAATGAAATCTATGTCATCAGGCCCGTAGCAGCATAATGAGTGGATTCAGGTACGATGATTCTAAGTGAAATAAGTCACACAGAAAAAAACAACATAAGATATCACTACTACATGGAATGTAAACTTGGCTACACAGGAAGTGAACTACAAAACAGAGCAGGGTCTCAAATGTAGAAAACCAACTTATGCTTGCTTAAGGGGAAAGGTGAGTTGGGGTGCTGCATAAAACCAGAGATTGAAATTAGCACAGATACCGTTCCATAAGCCAAATATGTAATAGAGAAGAGCTACTCCTTGCTCAATGAAGTGGACTCAACACCCCATATTAAACGCCTAAGAATATACCTGACTAGTAAGAATCTTAAAACCTATGGATTTATATGTCTTCGAAGGAGAATCAAGCGTGTGTACAGCGGCATAAACGCAGCAGTGATAGGATTGGTGAGAATCGTTGAGCAAATGCAGAAACTCTGAAGTCATATTGCATGGGACCCATTCAATAGTTCTCAACTCTCCAGGTTTAAGGGATTCTTCCTTCAGCTAAAACATGCATGTGGAACCCAGATTATGATCCACCGTGTGATTGGGAAACGTGTTCAAAGGTGTCTCAGTTTTCGTCCCCTGGTACTCGGGTGCAACATTCCAGACGCTTTACTAACACTCTCCCCACTTAGAGAGTCAGTGCCTTTAACCTCCTGTTTGTCCCAGTGTGCAATTTCTGCGGAAAATGAACAGGAATAGGGAGAACCAATGAGAGACTAGCTGGAGGTGTCTGGACGGGCAAATTTAACTCTCATTTCCCACCAGGAAGAGGAATTAACCAAAGGCTCAGCGTGCCATGCCGGAACCACAATAGGGCCTGAAGCAATCCTTCGGTGTTGTGGCCAGCTCACAAGAAAGCGAGTTGAAGAAAGGAGCTCAGGGGCACTGTCATTCACAAACCTGCAGAGTTATAAATGACAGCTATCGTCCAAAAATATATTGAAGTAAGGCTGCCAAAAGGACTTGAAAGCGGGGCAGAATTGCAGGAAACCGATTTCAGGAGGTAGACTGGAATTGCATGTAAAGCATAGGAAAAGAGGCAGAACGTCCACAATGATGCACTTGGCCAAAAAGGGCGTATGCGTTTTTTCCTGAATATATTCAGGAAAAAACGCATACGCCCTTTTTGGCCAACCAAGCAAGCTTGCAAAGGAAATCTGCACTACAATGAAGTCTCACTGCCCCCCGGTCAAAAGGGCCATCTGAAAAAAGTGTAAAATCCAGAAAGGCAGGACAGGCCATGGAGACATGGGAGCCTTGTTATGCTGATGGGCGGGATGTAAATTGCCAACAGCCACTCTGGAGAAGTGTATGGTGTTTCCTGAAACATCTAAAAAACAAAGCAACAGAGCCTAGGGCACTTCCGCTTATGGTCCTATAGCTTAGGGAAATTAAAATCAAAAAGACACAGCCACCCCAAAGTTTGGGACGGCTCTGTTTACAAGAACCTCGTTTACGGTACAAGTTCAATATCGCAGAAAGCGAAAAATGGATAAAGAAGTTGTTCTACTTACGTACAATGCAATATCACTCAGCAATGAAATCTATGTCATCAGGCCCGTAGCAGCATAATGAGTGGATTCAGGTACGATGATTCTAAGTGAAATAAGTCACATAGAAAAAGAAACATCATAAGATATCACTACTACACGGAATGTAAACTTGGCTACACAGGAACTGAATTACAAAATAGAACATGGTCTCAAATGTAGAAAAGCAACTTATGCTTGCTTAAGGAGGAAAGGTGAGTTGGGATGCTGCATAAAACCAGAGATTGAAATTAGCACAGATACCGTTCCATAAGCCAAATATGTAATAGACAAGAGCTACTCCTTGCTCAACGAAGTGGACTCAACACCCCATATTAAACACCTAAAGAATATACCTGACTAGTAAGAATCATAAAACCTATGGATTTACATGTTTCCGAAAGAGAATCAAGCGTGTGTACAGCGGCAGAAACGCAGCAGTGATAGGATTGGTGAGGATCGGTGAGCAAATGTATACTCTTTGAAGTCATATTGCATGGTACCCATTCCATGGGTCTCAACGCTCCTGGTTTAAGGGAGTCTTCCTTCAGCTAAAACACGCATGTGGAACCCAGAGTATGATCCACCGTGTGATTGGGAAACGTGTTCAAAGGTGTCTCAGTTTTCATCCCCTGGTACTCGGGTGCAACATTCCAGACTCTTTACTAACACTCTTCCCACTTGGAGAGTCAGTGCCTTTAACCTCCTGTTTGGCCCAGTTTGCAATTTCTGCGGAAAATGAACAGGAATAGGGAGGACCAATGAGAGACTAGCTGGCGGTGTCTGGACGGGCAAATTTAACTCTCATTTCCCACCAGGAAGAGGAATTAACCAAAGGCTCAGCGTGCCATGCCGGAACCACACTAGGGCCTGAAGCAATCCTGCGGTGTTGCGGCCAGCTCACAAGAAAGCGAGTTGAAGAAAGGAGCTCAGGGGCACTGTCATTCACAAACCTGCAGAGTTATAAATGACAGCTATCGTCCAAAAATATATTGAAGTAAGGCTGCCAAGACGACTTGAAAGCGGGGCAGAATTGCAGGAAACCGATTTCAGGAGGTAGACTGGAATTGCATGTAAAGCATAGGAAAAGAGGCAGAACGTCCACAATGATGCACTTGGCCAAAAAGGGCGTATGCGTTTTTTCCTGAATATATTCAGGAAAAAACGCATACGCCCTTTTTGGCCAACCAAGCAAGCTTGCAAAGGAAATCTGCACTACAATGAAGTCTCACTGCCCCCCGGTCAAAAGGGCCATCTGAAAAAAGTGTAAAATCCAGAAAGGCAGGACAGGCCATGGAGAACTGGGAGCCTTGTTATGCTGATGGGCGGGATGTAAATTGCCAACAGCCACTCTGGACAAGTGTATGGTGTTTCCTGAAACATCTAAAAAACAAAACAACAGAGCCTAGGGCACTTCCACTTATGGTCCTATAGCTTAGGGAAATTAAAATCAAAAAGACACAGCCACCCCAAAGTTTGGGACGGTTCTGTTTACAAGAACCTCGTTTACGGTACAAGTTCAATATTGCAGAAAGCGAAAAATGGATAAAGAAGTTGTGGTACTTACGTACAATGCAATATCACTCAGCAATGAAATCTATGTCATCAGGCCCGTAGCAGCATAATGAGTGGATTCAGGTACGATGATTCTAAGTGAAATAAGTCACACAGAAAAAGAAACATCATAAGATATCACTACTACAGGGAATGTAAACTTGGTTACACAGGAACTGAATTACAAAACAGAACAGGGTCTCAAATGTAGAAAACCACCTTATGCTTGCTTAAGGGGAAAGGTGAGTTGGGGTGCTGCATAAAACCAGAGATTGAAATTAGCACAGATACCGTTCCATAAGCCAAATATGTAATAGACAAGAGCTACTCCTTGCTCAACGAAGTGGACTCAACACCCCATTTTAAACGCCTAAGAATATACCCGACTAGTAAGAATCTTAAAACCTATGGATTTATATGTCTCCGAAAGAGAATCAAGCGTGCGTACAGCGGCTTAAACGAAGCAGTGATAGGATTGGTGAAGATCGGTGAGCAAATGCAGACTCTTTGAAGTCATATTGCATGGTACCCATTCCATGGGTCTCAACTCTCCACGTTTAAGGGATTCTTCCTTCAGCTAAAACATGCATGTGGAACCCAGAGTATGATCCACCGTGTGATCGGGAAACGTGTTCAAATGTGTCTCAGTTTTCGTCCCCCGGTACTCGGGTGCAACATTCCAGACGCTTTACTAACACTCTCCCCACTTGGAGACTCAGTGCCTTTAACCTCCTGTTTGTCCCAGTTTGCAATTTCTGTGGAAAATGAACAGGAATAGGGAGAACCAATGAGAGACTAGCTGGAGGTGTCTGGACGGGCAAATTTAACTCTCATTTCCCACCAGGAAGAGGAATTAACCAAAGGCTCAGCGTGCCATGCCGGAACCACACTAGGGCCTGAAGCAATCCTGCGGTGTTGCGACCAGCTCACAAGAAAGCGAGTTGAAGAAAGGAGCTCAGGGGCACTGTCATTCACAAACCTGCAGAGTTATAAATGACAGCTATCGTCCAAAAATATATTGAAGTAAGGCTGCCAAGAGGACTTGAAAGCGGGGCAGAATTGCAGGAAACCGATTTCAGGAGGTAGACTGGAATTGCATTTAAAGCATAGGAAAAGAGGCAGAACGTCCACAATGATGCACTTGGCCAAAAAGGGCGTATGCGTTTTTTCCTGAATATATTCAGGAAAAAACGCATACGCCCTTTTTGGCCAACCAAGCAAGCTTGCAAAGGAAATCTGCACTACAATGAAGTCTCACTGCCCCCCGGTCAAAATGGCCATCTGAAAAAAGTGTAAAATCCAGAAAGGCAGGACAGGCCATGGAGAACTGGGAGCCTTGTTATGCTGATGGGCGGGATGTAAATTGCCAACAGCCACTCTGGAGAAGTGTATGGTGTTTCCTGAAACATCTACAAAACAAAGCAACAGAGCCTAGGGCACTTCCACTTATGGTCCTATAGCTTAGGGAAATTAAAATCAAAAAGACACAGCCACCCCAAAGTTTGGGACGGTTCTGTTTACAAGAACCTCGTTTACGGTACAAGTTCAATATTGCAGAAAGCGAAAAATGGATAAAGAAGTTGTGGTACTTACGTACAATGCAATATCACTCAGCAATGAAATCTATGTCATCAGGCCCGTAGCAGCATAATGAGTGGATTCAGGTACGATGATTCTAAGTGAAATAAGCCACACAGAAAAAGAAACATCATAAGATATCACTACTACAGGGAATGTAAACTTGGTTACACAGGAACTGAATTACAAAACAGAACAGGGTCTCAAATGTAGAAAACCACCTTATGCTTGCTTAAGGGGAAAGGTGAGTTGGGGTGCTGCATAAAACCAGAGATTGAAATTAGCACAGATACCGTTCCATAAGCCAAATATGTAATAGACAAGAGCTACTCCTTGCTCAACGAAGTGGACTCAACACCCCATTTTAAACGCCTAAGAATATACCCGACTAGTAAGAATCTTAAAACCTATGGATTTATATGTCTCCGAAAGAGAATCAAGCGTGCGTACAGCGGCTTAAACGAAGCAGTGATAGGATTGGTGAAGATCGGTGAGCAAATGCAGACTCTTTGAAGTCATATTGCATGGTACCCATTCCATGGGTCTCAACTCTCCACGTTTAAGGGATTCTTCCTTCAGCTAAAACATGCATGTGGAACCCAGAGTATGATCCACCGTGTGATCGGGAAACGTGTTCAAATGTGTCTCAGTTTTCGTCCCCCGGTACTCGGGTGCAACATTCCAGACGCTTTACTAACACTCTCCCCACTTGGAGACTCAGTGCCTTTAACCTCCTGTTTGTCCCAGTTTGCAATTTCTGTGGAAAATGAACAGGAATAGGGAGAACCAATGAGAGACTAGCTGGAGGTGTCTGGACGGGCAAATTTAACTCTCATTTCCCACCAGGAAGAGGAATTAACCAAAGGCTCAGCGTGCCATGCCGGAACCACACTAGGGCCTGAAGCAATCCTGTGGTGTTGCGACCAGCTCACAAGAAAGCGAGTTGAAGAAAGGAGCTCAGGGGCACTGTCATTCACAAACCTGCAGAGTTATAAATGACAGCTATCGTCCAAAAATATATTGAAGTAAGGCTGCCAAGAGGACTTGAAAGCGGGGCAGAATTGCAGGAAACCGATTTCAGGAGGTAGACTGGAATTGCATTTAAAGCATAGGAAAAGAGGCAGAACGTCCACAATGATGCACTTGGCCAAAAAGGGCGTATGCGTTTTTTCCTGAATATATTCAGGAAAAAACGCATACGCCCTTTTTGGCCAACCAAGCAAGCTTGCAAAGGAAATCTGCACTACAATGAAGTCTCACTGCCCCCCGGTCAAAATGGCCATCTGAAAAAAGTGTAAAATCCAGAAAGGCAGGACAGGCCATGGAGAACTGGGAGCCTTGTTATGCTGATGGGCGGGATGTAAATTGCCAACAGCCACTCTGGAGAAGTGTATGGTGTTTCCTGAAACATCTACAAAACAAAGCAACAGAGCCTAGGGCACTTCCACTTATGGTCCTATAGCTTAGGGAAATTAAAATCAAAAAGACACAGCCACCCCAAAGTTTGGGACGGTTCTGTTTACAAGAACCTCGTTTACGGTACAAGTTCAATATTGCAGAAAGCGAAAAATGGATAAAGAAGTTGTGGTACTTACGTACAATGCAATATCACTCAGCAATGAAATCTATGTCATCAGGCCCGTAGCAGCATAATGAGTGGATTCAGGTACAATGATTCTAAGTGAACTAAGTCACACAGAAAAAGAAACATCATAAGATATCACTACTACACGGAATGTAAACTTGGCTACACAGGAACTGAATTAAAAAACTGAAGAGGGTCTCAAATGTAGAAAACCAACTTATGCTTCCTTAAGGGGAAAGGTGAGTTGGTGTGCTGCATAAGACCAGAGATTGAAATTAGCACAGATACCGTTCCATAAGCCAAATATGTAATAGACAAGAGCTACTCCTTTCTCAACGAAGTGGACTCAACACCCCATATTAAACGCCTAAGAATATACCTGACTAGTAAGAATCTTAAAACCTATGGATTTATATGTCTCCGAAAGAGAATCAAGCGTGTGTACAGGGGCATAAACGCAGCAGTGATAGGATTGGTGAGGATCAGTGAGCAAATGCAGAAACTTTGAACTCATATTGCATGGTACCCATTCCATGGGTCTCAACTCTCCTGGTTTAAGGGATTCCTCCTTTAGCTAAAACATGCATGAGGATCCCAGACTATGATCCACCGTGTGATTGGGAAACGTGTTCAAAGGTGTCTCAGTTTTCGTCCCCTGGTACTCGTGTGCAACATTCCAGACGCTTTACTAACACTCTCCCCACTTGGAGAGTCAGTGCCTTTAACATCCTGTTTGGCCCAGTTTGCAATTTCTGCAGAAAATGAACAGGAATAGGGAGAATCAACGAGAGACTAGCTGGAGGTGTCTGGACGGGCAAATTTAACTCTCATTTCCCACCAGGAAGAGGAATTAACCAAAGGCTCAGCGTGCCATGTCCGAACCACACTAGGGCCTGAAGCAATCCTGCGGTGTTGCGGCCAGCTCACAAGAAAGCGAGTTGAAGAAAGGAGCTCAGGGGCACTGTCATTCACAAACCTGCAGAGCTATAAATGACAGCTATCGTCCAAAAATATACTGAAGTAAGGCTGCCAAGAGGACTTGAAAGTGGGGCAGAATTGTAGGAAACCGATTTCAGGAGGTAGACTGGAATTGCATGTAAAGAATAGGAAAAGAGGCAGAACGTCCACAATGATGCACTTGGCCAAAAAGGGCGTATGCGTTTTTTCCTGAATATGTTCAGGAAAAAACGCATACGCCCTTTTTGGCCAACCAAGCAAGCTTGCAAAGGAAATCTGCACTACAATGAAGTCTCACTGCCCCCCCGTCAAAAGGGCCATCTGAAAAACGTGTAAAATCCAGAAAGGCAGGACAGGCCATGGAGAACTGGGAGCCTTGTTATGCTGATGGGCGGGATGTAAATTGCCAACAGCCACTCTGGAGAAGTGTATGGTGTTTCCTGAAACATCTAAAAAACAAAGCAACAGAGCCTAGGGAACTTCCACTTATGGTCCTATAGCTTAGGGAAATTAAAATCCAAAAGACACAGCCACCCCAAAGTTTGGGACGGCTCTGTTTACAAGAACCTCGTTTACGGTACAAGTTCAATATCGCAGAAAGCGAAAAATGGATAAAGAAGTTGTGGTACTTACGTACAATGCAATATCACTCAGCAATGAAATCTATGTCATCAGGCCCGTAGCAGCATAATGAGTGGATTCAGGTACGATGATTCTAAGTGAAATAAGTCACACAGAAAAAAACATCATAAGATATCACTACTACACGGAATGTAAACTTGGCTACACAGGAACTGAATTACAAAACAGAACAGGGTCTCAAATGTAGAAAAGCAACTTATGCTTGCTTAAGGGGAAAGGTGAGTTGGGGTGCTGCATAAAACCAGAGATTGAAATTAGCACAGATACCGTTCCATAAGCCAAATATGTAATAGACAAGAGCAACTACTTGCTCAACGAAGTGGACTCAACACCCCATATTAAACGCCTAAGAATATACCTGACTAGTAAGAATCTTAAAACCTATTGATTTATATGTCTCCAAAAGAGAAACAAGCGTGTGTACAGTGGCATAAACGCAGCAGTGATAGGACTGGTGAGGATCGGTGAGCAAATGCAGACCCTTTGAAGTCATATTGCATGGTACCCATTCCATGGGTCTCAACTCTCCACGTTTAAGGGATTCTTCCTTCAGCTAAAACATGCATGTGGAACCCAGAGTATGATCCACCATGTGATCGGGAAACGTGTTCAAATGTGTCTCAGTTTTCGTCCCCCGGTACTCGGGTGCAACATTCCAGACGCTTTACTAACACTCTCCCCACTTGGAGAGTCAGTGCCTTTAACTTCCTGTTTGGCCCAGTTTGCAATTTCTGCGGAAAATGAACAGGAATAGGGAGAACCAATGAGAGACTAGCTGGAGGTGTCTGGACGGGCAAATTTAACTCTCATTTCCCACCAGGAAGAGGAATTAACCAAAGGCTCAGCGTGCCATGCCGGAACCACACTAGGGCCTGAAGCAATCCTGCGGTGTTGTGGCCAGCTCACAAGAAAGCGAGTTGAAGAAAGGAGCTCAGGGGCACTGTCATTCACAAACCTGCAGAGTTATAAATGACAGCTATCGTCAAAAAATATATTGAAGTAAGGCTGCCAAGAGGACTTGAAAGCGGGGCAGAATTGCAGGAAACCGATTTCAGGAGGTAGACTGGAATTGCATGTAAAGCATAGGAAAAGAGGCAGAACGTCCACAATGATGCACTTGGCCAAAAAGGGCGTATGCGTTTTTTCCTGAATATATTCAGGAAAAAACGCATACGCCCTTTTTGGCCAACCAAGCAAGCTTGCAAAGGAAATCTGCACTACAATGAAGTCTCACAGCCCCCCGGTCAAAAGGGCCATCTGAAAAAAGTGTAAAATCCAGAAAGGCAGTACATGCCATGGAGAACTGGGAGCCTTGTTATGCTGATGGGCGGGATGTAAATTGCCAACAGCCACTCTGGAGAAGTTTATGGTGTTTCCTGAAACATCTAAAAAACAAAGCAACAGAGCCTAGCGCACTTCCACGTATGGTCCTATAGCTTAGGGAAATTAAAATCAAAAACACACAGCCACCCCAAAGTTTGGAACGGCTCTGTTTACAAGAACCTCGTTTACGGTACAAGTTCAATATCGCAGAAAGCAAAAAATGGATAAAGAAGTTGTGGTACTTACGTACAATGCAATATCACTCAGCAATGAAATCTATGTCATCAGGCCCATAGCAGCGTAATGAGTGGATTCAGGTACGATGATTCTAAGTGAAATAAGTCACACAGAAAAAAACATCATAAGATATCACTACTACACGGAATGTAAACTTGGCTACACAGGAACTGAATTACAAAACAGAGCAGGGTCTCAAATGTAGAAAACCAACTTATGATTGCTTAAGGGGAAAGGTGAGTTGGGATGCTGCATAAAACCAGAGATTGAAATTAGCACAGATACCATTCCATAAGCCAAATATGTAATAGACAAGAGCTACTCCTTGCTCAACGAAGTGGACTCAACACCCCATATTAAACGCCTAAGAATATGCCTGACTAGTAAGAATCTTAAAACCTATGGATTTATATGTCTCCGCAGGAGAATCAAGCGTGTGTACAGCGGCATAAACGCAGCAGTGATAGGATTGGTGAGGATCGGTGAGCAAATGCAGACCCTTTGAAGTCATATTGCATGGTACCCATTCCATGGGTCTCAACTCTCCAGGTTTAAGGGATTCTTCCTTCAGCTAAAACATGCATGTGGAACCCAGAGTATGATCCACCATGTGATCGGGAAACGTGTTCAAATGTGTCTCAGTTTTCGTCCCCCGGTACTCGGGTGCAACATTCCAGACGCTTTACTAACACTCTCCCCACTTGGAGAGTCAGTGCCTTTAACTTCCTGTTTGGCCCAGTTTGCAATTTCTGCGGAAAATGAACAGGAATAGGGAGAACCAATGAGAGACTAGCTGGAGGTGTCTGGACGGGCAAATTTAACTCTCATTTCCCACCAGGAAGAGGAATTAACCAAAGGCTCAGCGTGCCATGCCGGAACCACACTAGGGCCTGAAGCAATCCTGCGGTGTTGCGGCCAGCTCACAAGAAAGCGAGTTGAAGAAAGGAGCTCAGGGGCAGTGTCATTCACAAAACTGCAGAGTTATAAATGACAGCTATCGTCCAAAAATATATTGAAGTAAGGCTGCCAAGAGGACTTGAAAGCGGGGCAGAATTGCAGGAAACCGATTTCAGGAGGTAGACTGGAATTGCATGTAAAGCATAGGAAAAGAGGCAGAACGTCCACAATGATGCACTTGGCCAAAAAGGGCGTATGCGTTTTTTCCTGAATATATTCAGGAAAAAACGCATACGCCCTTTTTGGCCAACCAAGCAAGCTTGCAAAGGAAATCTGCACTACAATGAAGTCTCACTGCCCCCCGGTCAAAAGGGCCATCTGAAAAAAGTGTAAAATCCAGAAAGGCAGGACAGGCCATGGAGACATGGGAGCCTTGTTATGCTGATGGGCGGGATGTAAATTGCCAACAGCCACTCTGGAGAAGTGTATGGTGTTTCCTGAAACATCTAAAAAACAAAGCAACAGAGCCTAGGGCACTTCCGCTTATGGTCCTATAGCTTAGGGAAATTAAAATCAAAAAGACACAGCCACCCCAAAGTTTGGGACGGCTCTGTTTACAAGAACCTCGTTTACGGTACAAGTTCAATATCGCAGAAAGCGAAAAATGGATAAAGAAGTTGTTCTACTTACGTACAATGCAATATCACTCAGCAATGAAATCTATGTCATCAGGCCCGTAGCAGCATAATGAGTGGATTCAGGTACGATGATTCTAAGTGAAATAAGTCACATAGAAAAAGAAACATCATAAGATATCACTACTACACGGAATGTAAACTTGGCTACACAGGAACTGAATTAAAATACTGAAGAGGGTCTCAAATGTAGAAAACCAACTTATGCTTCCTTAAGGGGAAAGGTGAGTTGGTGTGCTGCATAAGACCAGAGATTGAAATTAGCACAGATACCGTTCCATAAGCCAAATATGTAATAGACAAGAGCTACTCCTTTCTCAACGAAGTGGACTCAACACCCCATATTAAACGCCTAAGAATATACCTGACTAGTAAGAATCTTAAAACCTATGGATTTATATGTCTCCGAAAGAGAATCAAGCGTGTGTACAGGGGCATAAACGCAGCAGTGATAGGATTGGTGAGGATCGGTGAGCAAATGCAGAAACTTTGAACTCATATTGCATGGTACCCATTCCATGGGTCTCAACTCTCCTGGTTTAAGGGATTCTTCCTTTAGCTAAAACATGCATGAGGATCCCAGACTATGATCCACCGTGTGATTGGGAAACGTGTTCAAAGGTGTCTCAGTTTTCGTCCCCTGGTACTCGGGTGCAACATTCCAGACGCTTTACTAACACTCTCCCCACTTGGAGAGTCAGTGCCTTTAACATCCTGTTTGGCCCAGTTTGCAATTTCTGCAGAAAATGAACAGGAATAGGGAGAATCAACGAGAGACTAGCTGGAGGTGTCTGGACGGGCAAATTTAACTCTCATTTCCCACCAGGAAGAGGAATTAACCAAAGGCTCAGCGTGCCATGCCGGAACCACACTAGGGCCTGAAGCAATCCTGCGGTGTTGCGGCCAGCTCACAAGAAAGCGAGTTGAAGAAAGGAGCTCAGGGGCACTGTCATTCACAAACCTGCAGAGTTATAAATGACAGCTATCGTCCAAAACTATATTGAAGTAAGGCTGCCAAGAGGACTTGAAAGCGGGGCAGAATTGCAGGAAACCGATTTCAGGAGGTAGACTGGAATTGCATGTAAAGCATAGGAAAAGAGGCAGAACGTCCACAATGATGCACTTGGCCAAAAAGGGCGTATGCGTTTTTTCCTGAATATATTCAGGAAAAAACGCATACGCCCTTTTTGGCCAACCAAGCAAGCTTGCAAAGGAAATCTGCACTACAATGAAGTCTCACTGCCCCCCGGTCAAAAGGGCCATCTGAAAAAAGTGTAAAATCCAGAAAGGCAGGACAGGCCATGGAGAACTGGGAGCCTTGTTATGCTGATGGGCGGGATGTAAATTGCCAACAGCCACTCTGGAGAAGTGTATGGTGTTTCCTGAAACATCTAAAAAACAAAGCAACAGAGCCTAGGGCACTTCCACTTATGGTCCTATAGCTTAGGGAAATTAAAATCAAAAAGACACAGCCACCCCAAAGTTTGGGACGGTTCTGTTTACAAGAACCTCGTTTACGGTACAAGTTCAATATCGCAGAAAGCAAAAAATGGATAAAGAAGTTGTGGTACTTACGTACAATGCAATATCACTCAGCAATGAAATCTATGTCATCAGGCCCGTAGCAGCATAATGAGTGGATTCAGGTACGATGATTCTAAGTGAACTAAGTCACACAGAAAAAGAAACATCATAAGATATCACTACTACACGGAATGTAAACTTGGCTACACAGGAACTGAATTAAAAAACTGAAGAGGGTCTCAAATGTAGAAAACCAACTTATGCTTGCTTAAGGGGAAAGGTGAGTTGGGGTGCTGCATAAGACCAGAGATTGAAATTAGCACAGATACCGTTCCATAAGCCAAATATGTAATAGACAAGAGCTACTCCTTTCTCAACGAAGTGGACTCAACACCCCATATTAAACGCCTAAGAATATACCTGACTAGTAAGAATCTTAAAACCTATGGATTTATATGTCTCCGAAAGAGAATCAAGCATGTGTACAGGGGCATAAACGCAGCAGTGATAGGATTGGTGAGGATCGGTGAGCAAATGCAGAAACTTTGAACTCATATTGCATGGTACCCATTCCATGGGTCTCAACTCTCCTGGTTTAAGGGATTCTTCCTTTAGCTAAAACATGCATGAGGATCCCAGACTATGATCCACCGTGTGATTGGGAAACGTGTTCAAAGGTGTCTCAGTTTTCGTCCCCTGGTACTCGGGTGCAACATTCCAGACGCTTTACTAACACTCTCCCCACTTGGAGAGTCAGTGCCTTTAACCTCCTGTTTGGCCCAGTTTGCAATTTCTGCGGAAAATGAACAGGAATAGGGAGGACCAATGAGAGACTAGCTGGCGGTGTCTGGACGGGCAAATTTAACTCTCATTTCCCACCAGGAAGAGGAATTAACCAAAGGCTCAGCGTGCCATGCCGGAACCACACTAGGGCCTGAAGCAATCTTGCGGTGTTGCGGCCAGCTCACAAGAAAGCGAGTTGAAGAAAGGAGCTCAGGGGCACTGTCATTCACAAACCTGCAGAGTTATAAATGACAGCTATCGTCCAAAACTATATTGAAGTAAGGCTGCCAAGAGGACTTGAAAGCGGGGCAGAATTGCAGGAAACCGATTTCAGGAGGTAGACTGGAATTGCATGTAAAGCATAGGAAAAGAGGCAGAACGTCCACAATGATGCACTTGGCCAAAAAGGGCGTATGCGTTTTTTCCTGAATATATTCAGGAAAAAACGCATACGCCCTTTTTGGCCAACCAAGCAAGCTTGCAAAGGAAATCTGCACTACAATGAAGTCTCACTACCCCCCGGTCAAAAGGGCCATCTGAAAAAAGTGTAAAATCCAGAAAGGCAGGACAGGCCATGGAGAACTGGGAGCCTTGTTATGCTGATGGGCGGGATGTAAATTGCCAACAGCCACTCTGGAGAAGTGTATGGTGTTTCCTGAAACATCTAAAAAACAAAGCAACAGAGCCTAGGGCACTTCCACTTATGGTCCTATAGCTTAGGGAAATTAAAATCAAAAAGACACAGCCACCCCAAAGTTTGGGACGGTTCTGTTTACAAGAACCTCGTTTACGGTACAAGTTCAATATCGCAGAAAGCAAAAAATGGATAAAGAAGTTGTGGTACTTACGTACAATGCAATATCACTCAGCAATGAAATCTATGTCATCAGGCCCGTAGCAGCATAATGAGTGGATTCAGGTACGATGATTCTAAGTGAACTAAGTCACACAGAAAAAGAAACATCATAAGATATCACTACTACACGGAATGTAAACTTGGCTACACAGGAACTGAATTAAAAAACTGAAGAGGGTCTCAAATGTAGAAAACCAACTTATGCTTGCTTAAGGGGAAAGGTGAGTTGGGGTGCTGCATAAGACCAGAGATTGAAATTAGCACAGATACCGTTCCATAAGCCAAATATGTAATAGACAAGAGCTACTCCTTTCTCAACGAAGTGGACTCAACACCCCATATTAAACGCCTAAGAATATACCTGACTAGTAAGAATCTTAAAACCTATGGATTTATATGTCTCCGAAAGAGAATCAAGCATGTGTACAGGGGCATAAACGCAGCAGTGATAGGATTGGTGAGGATCGGTGAGCAAATGCAGAAACTTTGAACTCATATTGCATGGTACCCATTCCATGGGTCTCAACTCTCCTGGTTTAAGGGATTCTTCCTTTAGCTAAAACATGCATGAGGATCCCAGACTATGATCCACCGTGTGATTGGGAAACGTGTTCAAAGGTGTCTCAGTTTTCGTCCCCTGGTACTCGGGTGCAACATTCCAGACGCTTTACTAACACTCTCCCCACTTGGAGAGTCAGTGCCTTTAACCTCCTGTTTGGCCCAGTTTGCAATTTCTGCGGAAAATGAACAGGAATAGGGAGGACCAATGAGAGACTAGCTGGCGGTGTCTGGACGGGCAAATTTAACTCTCATTTCCCACCAGGAAGAGGAATTAACCAAAGGCTCAGCGTGCCATGCCGGAACCACACTAGGGCCTGAAGCAATCTTGCGGTGTTGCGGCCAGCTCACAAGAAAGCGAGTTGAAGAAAGGAGCTCAGGGGCACTGTCATTCACAAACCTGCAGAGTTATAAATGACAGCTATCGTCCAAAACTATATTGAAGTAAGGCTGCCAAGAGGACTTGAAAGCGGGGCAGAATTGCAGGAAACCGATTTCAGGAGGTAGACTGGAATTGCATGTAAAGCATAGGAAAAGAGGCAGAACGTCCACAATGATGCACTTGGCCAAAAAGGGCGTATGCGTTTTTTCCTGAATATATTCAGGAAAAAACGCATACGCCCTTTTTGGCCAACCAAGCAAGCTTGCAAAGGAAATCTGCACTACAATGAAGTCTCACTGCCCCCCGGTCAAAAGGGCCATCTGAAAAAAGTGTAAAATCCAGAAAGGCAGGACAGGCCATGGAGAACTGGGAGCCTTGTTATGCTGATGGGCGGGATGTAAATTGCCAACAGCCACTCTGGAGAAGTGTATGGTGTTTCCTGAAACATCTAAAAAACAAAGCAACAGAGCCTAGGGCACTTCCACTTATGGTCCTATAGCTTAGGGAAATTAAAATCAAAAAGACACAGCCACCCCAAAGTTTGGGACGGTTCTGTTTACAAGAACCTCGTTTACGGTACAAGTTCAATATTGCAGAAAGCGAAAAATGGATAAAGAAGTTGTGGTACTTACGTACAATGCAATATCACTCAGCAATGAAATCTATGTCATCAGGCCCGTAGCAGCATAATGAGTGGATTCAGGTACGATGATTCTAAGTGAACTAAGTCACACAGAAAAAGAAACATCATAAGATATCACTACTACACGGAATGTAAACTTGGCTACACAGGAACTGAATTAAAAAACTGAAGAGGGTCTCAAATGTAGAAAACCAACTTATGCTTGCTTAAGGGGAAAGGTGAGTTGGGGTGCTGCATAAGACCAGAGATTGAAATTAGCACAGATACCGTTCCATAAGCCAAATATGTAATAGACAAGAGCTACTCCTTTCTCAACGAAGTGGACTCAACACCCCATATTAAACGCCTAAGAATATACCTGACTAGTAAGAATCTTAAAACCTATGGATTTATATGTCTCCGAAAGAGAATCAAGCATGTGTACAGGGGCATAAACGCAGCAGTGATAGGATTGGTGAGGATCGGTGAGCAAATGCAGAAACTTTGAACTCATATTGCATGGTACCCATTCCATGGGTCTCAACTCTCCTGGTTTAAGGGATTCTTCCTTCAGCTAAAACATGCATGTGGAACCCAGAGTATGATCCACCATGTGATCGGGAAACGTGTTCAAATGTGTCTCAGTTTTCGTCCCCCGGTACTCGGGTGCAACATTCCAGACGCTTTACTAACACTCTCCCCACTTGGAGAGTCAGTGCCTTTAACTTCCTGTTTGGCCCAGTTTGCAATTTCTGCGGAAAATGAACAGGAATAGGGAGAACCAATGAGAGACTAGCTGGAGGTGTCTGGACGGGCAAATTTAACTCTCATTTCCCACCAGGAAGAGGAATTAACCAAAGGCTCAGCGTGCCATGCCGGAACCACACTAGGGCCTGAAGCAATCCTGCGGTGTTGTGGCCAGCTCACAAGAAAGCGAGTTGAAGAAAGGAGCTCAGGGGCACTGTCATTCACAAACCTGCAGAGTTATAAATGACAGCTATCGTCCAAAAATATATTGAAGTAAGGCTGCCAAGAGGACTTGAAAGCGGGGCAGAATTGCAGGAAACCGATTTCAGGAGGTAGACTGGAATTGCATGTAAAGCATAGGAAAAGAGGCAGAACGTCCACAATGATGCACTTGGCCAATAAGGGCGTATGCGTTTTTTCCTGAATATATTCAGGAAAAAACGCATACGCCCTTTTTGGCCAACCAAGCAAGCTTGCAAAGGAAATCTGCACTACAATGAAGTCTCACAGCCCCCCGGTCAAAAGGGCCATCTGAAAAAAGTGTAAAATCCAGAAAGGCAGTACATGCCATGGAGAACTGGGAGCCTTGTTATGCTGATGGGCGGGATGTAAATTGCCAATAGCTACTCTGGAGAAGTGTATGGTGTTTCCTGAAACATCTAAAAAACAAAGCAACAGAGCCTAGCGCACTTCCACGTATGGTCCTATAGCTTAGGGAAATTAAAATCAAAAAGACACAGCCACCCCAAAGTTTGGGACGGCTCTGTTTACAAGAACCTCGTTTACGGTACAAGTTCAATATCGCAGAAAGCAAGAAATGGATAAAGAAGTTGTGGTACTTACGTACAATGCAATATCACTCAGCAATGAAATCTATGTCATCAGGCCCGTAGCAGCGTAATGAGTGGATTCAGGTACGATGATTCTAAGTGAAATAAGTCACACAGAAAAAAACATCATAAGATATCACTACTACACGGAATGTAAACTTGGCTACACAGGAACTGAATTACAAAACAGAGCAGGGTCTCAAATGTAGAAAACCAACTTATGATTGCTTAAGGGGAAAGGTGAGTTGGGATGCTGCATAAAACCAGAGATTGAAATTAGCACAGATACCGTTCCATAAGCCAAATATGTAATAGACAAGAGCTACTCCTTGCTCAACGAAGTGGACTTAACACCCCATATTAAACGCCTAAGAATATGCCTGACTAGTAAGAATCTTAAAACCTATGGATTTACATGTCTCCGCAGGAGAATCAAGCGTGTGTACAGCGGCATAAACGCAGCAGTGATAGGATTGGTGAGGATCGGTGAGCAAATGCAGACCCTTTGAAATCATATTGCATGGTACCCATTCCATGGGTCTCAACTCTCCAGGTTTAAGGGATTCTTCCTTCAGCTAAAACATGCATGTGGAACCCAGATTATGATCCACCGTGTGCTTGGGAAACGTGTTCAAAGGTGTCTCAGTTTTCGTCCCCTGGTACTCGGGTGCAACATTCCAGACGCTTTACTAACACTCTCCCCACTTGGAGAGTCAGTGCCTTTAACCTCCTGTTTGGCCCAGTTTGCAATTTCTGCGGAAAATGAACAGGAATAGGGAGGACCAATGAGAGACTAGCTGGCGGTGTCTGGACGGGCAAATTTAACTCTCATTTCCCACCAGGAAGAGGAATTAACCAAAGGCTCAGCGTGCCATGCCGGAACCACACTAGGGCCTGAAGCAATCCTGCGGTGTTGCGGCCAGCTCACAAGAAAGCGAGTTGAAGAAAGGAGCTCAGGGGCAGTGTCATTCACAAAACTGCAGAGTTATAAATGACAGCTATCGTCCAAAAATATATTGAAGTAAGGCTGCCAAGAGGACTTGAAAGTGGGGCAGAATTGCAGGAAACTGATTTCAGGAGGTAGACTGGAATTGCATGTAAAGCATAGGAAAAGAGGCAGAACGTCCACAATGATGCACTTGGCCAAAAAGGGCGTATGCGTTTTTTCCTGAATATATTCAGGAAAAAACGCATACGCCCTTTTTGGCCAACCAAGCAAGCTTGCAAAGGAAATCTGCACTACAATGAAGTCTCACTGCCCCACGGTCAAAAGGGCCATCTGAAAAAAGTGTAAAATCCAGAAAGGCAGGACAGGCCATGGAGAACTGGGAGCCTTGTTATGCTGATGGGCGGGATGTAAATTGCCAACAGCCATTCTGGAGAAGTGTATGGTGTTTCCTGAAACATCTAAAAAACAAAGCAACAGAGCCTAGGGCACTTCCACTTATGGTCCTATAGCTTAGGGAAATTAAAATCAAAAAGACACAGCCACCCCAAAGTTTGGGATGGTTCTGTTTACAAGAACCTCGTTTACGGTACAAGTTCAATATTGCAGAAAGTGAAAAATGGATAAAGAAGTTGTGGTACTTACGTACAATGCAATATCACTCAGCAATGAAATCTATGTCATCAGGCCCGTAGCAGCATAATGAGTGGATTCAGGTACAATGATTCTAAGTGAACTAAGTCACACAGAAAAAGAAACATCATAAGATATCACTACTACACGGAATGTAAACTTGGCTACACAGGAACTGAATTAAAAAACTGAAGAGGGTCTCAAATGTAGAAAACCAACTTATGCTTCCTTAAGGGGAAAGGTGAGTTGGTGTGCTGCATAAGACCAGAGATTGAAATTAGCACAGATACCGTTCCATAAGCCAAATATGTAATAGACAAGAGCTACTCCTTTCTCAACGAAGTGGACTCAACACCCCATATTAAACGCCTAAGAATATACCTGACTAGTAAGAATCTTAAAACCTATGGATTTATATGTCTCCGAAAGAGAATCAAGCGTGTGTACAGGGGCATAAACGCAGCAGTGATAGGATTGGTGAGGATCGGTGAGCAAATGCAGAAACTTTGAACTCATATTGCATGGTACCCATTCCATGGGTCTCAACTCTCCTGGTTTAAGGGATTCTTCCTTTAGCTAAAACATGCATGAGGATCCCAGACTATGATCCACCGTGTGATTGGGAAACGTGTTCAAAGGTGTCTCAGTTTTCGTCCCCTGGTACTCGGGTACAACATTCCAGACGCTTTACTAACACTCTCCCCACTTGGAGAGTCAGTGCCTTTAACATCCTGTTTGGCCCAGTTTGCAATTTCTGCAGAAAATGAACAGGAATAGGGAGAATCAACGAGAGACTAGCTGGAGGTGTCTGGACGGGCAAATGTAACTCTCATTTCCCACCAGGAAGAGGAATTAACCAAAGGCTCAGCGTGCCATGTCCGAACCACACTAGGGCCTGAAGGAATCCTGCGGTGTTGCGGCCAGCTCACAAGAAAGCGAGTTGAAGAAAGGAGCTCAGGGGCACTGTCATTCACAAACCTGCAGAGTTATAAATGACAGCTATCGTCCAAAAATATACTGAAGTAAGGCTGCCAAGAGGACTTGAAAGTGGGGCAGAATTGTAGGAAACCGATTTCAGGAGGTAGACTGGAATTGCATGTAAAGCATAGGAAAAGAGGCAGAACGTCCACAATGATGCACTTGGCCAAAAAGGGCGTATGCGTTTTTTCCTGAATATGTTCAGGAAAAAACGCATACGCCCTTTTTGGCCAACCAAGCAAGCTTGCAAAGGAAATCTGCACTACAATGAAGTCTCACTGCCCCCCGGTCAAAAGGGCCATCTGAAAAACGTGTAAAATCCAGAAAGGCAGGACAGGCCATGGAGAACTGGGAGCCTTGTTATGCTGATGAGCGGGATGTAAATTGCCAACAGCCACTCTGGAGAAGTGTATGGTGTTTCCTGAAACATCTAAAAAACAAAGCAACAGAGCCTAGGGAACTTCCACTTATGGTCCTATAGCTTAGGGAAATTAAAATCCAAAAGACACAGCCACCCCAAAGTTTGGGACGGCTCTGTTTACAAGAACCTCGTTTACGGTACAAGTTCAATATCGCAGAAAGCAAAAAATGGATAAAGAAGTTGTGGTACTTACGTACAATGCAATATCACTCAGCAATGAAATCTATGTCATCAGGCCCGTAGCAGCATAATGAGTGGATTCAGGTACGATGATTCTAAGTGAAATAAGTCACACAGAAAAAAACATCATAAGATATCACTACTACACGGAATGTAAACTTGGCTACACAGGAACTGAATTACAAAACAGAACAGGGTCTCAAATGTAGAAAACCAATTTATGCTTGCTTAAGGGGAAAGGTGAGTTGGGGTGCTGCATAAAACCAGAGATTGAAATTAGCACAGATACCGTTCCATAAGCCAAATATGTAATAGACAAGAGCTACTACTTGCTCAACGAAGTGGACTCAACACCCCATATTAAACGCCTAAGAATATACCTGACTTGTAAGAATCTTAAAACCTATTGATTTATATGTCTCCAAAAGAGAAACAAGCGTGTGTACAGTGGCATAAACGCAGCAGTGATAGGACTGGTGAGGATCGGTGAGCAAATGCAGACCCTTTGAAGTCATATTGCATGGTACCCATTCCATGGGTCTCAACTCTCCACGTTTAAGGGATTCTTCCTTCAGCTAAAACATGCATGTGGAACCCAGAGTATGATCCACCATGTGATCGGGAAACGTGTTCAAATGTGTCTCAGTTTTCGTCCCCCGGTACTCGGGTGCAACATTCCAGACGCTTTACTAACACTCTCCCCACTTGGAGAGTCAGTGCCTTTAACTTCCTGTTTGGCCCAGTTTGCAATTTCTGCGGAAAATGAACAGGAATAGGGAGAACCAATGAGAGACTAGCTGGAGGTGTCTGGACGGGCAAATTTAACTCTCATTTCCCACCAGGAAGAGGAATTAACCAAAGGCTCAGCGTGCCATGCCGGAACCACACTAGGGCCTGAAGCAATCCTGCGGTGTTGTGGCCAGCTCACAAGAAAGCGAGTTGAAGAAAGGAGCTCAGGGGCACTGTCATTCACAAACCTGCAGAGTTATAAATGACAGCTATCGTCCAAAAATATATTGAAGTAAGGCTGCCAAGAGGACTTGAAAGCGGGGCAGAATTGCAGGAAACCGATTTCAGGAGGTAGACTGGAATTGCATGTAAAGCATAGGAAAAGAGGCAGAACGTCCACAATGATGCACTTGGCCAATAAGGGCGTATGCGTTTTTTCCTGAATATATTCAGGAAAAAACGCATACGCCCTTTTTGGCCAACCAAGCAAGCTTGCAAAGGAAATCTGCACTACAATGAAGTCTCACAGCCCCCCGGTCAAAAGGGCCATTTGAAAAAAGTGTAAAATCCAGAAAGGCAGTACATGCCATGGAGAACTGGGAGCCTTGTTATGCTGATGGGCGGGATGTAAATTGCCAATAGCCACTCTGGAGAAGTGTATGGTGTTTCCTGAAACATCTAAAAAACAAAGCAACAGAGCCTAGCGCACTTCCACGTATGGTCCTATAGCTTAGGGAAATTAAAATCAAAAAGACACAGCCACCCCAAAGTTTGGGACGGCTCTGTTTACAAGAACCTCGTTTACGGTACAAGTTCAATATCGCAGAAAGCAAGAAATGGATAAAGAAGTTGTGGTACTTACGTACAATGCAATATCACTCAGCAATGAAATCTATGTCATCAGGCCCGTAGCAGCGTAATGAGTGGATTCAGGTACGATGATTCTAAGTGAAATAAGTCACACAGAAAAAAACATCATAAGATATCACTACTACACGGAATGTAAACTTGGCTACACAGGAACTGAATTACAAAACAGAGCAGGGTCTCAAATGTAGAAAACCAACTTATGATTGCTTAAGGGGAAAGGTGAGTTGGGATGCTGCATAAAACCAGAGATTGAAATTAGCACAGATACCGTTCCATAAGCCAAATATGTAATAGACAAGAGCTACTCCTTGCTCAACGAAGTGGACTCAACACCCCATATTAAACGCCTAAGAATATGCCTGACTAGTAAGAATCTTAAAACCTATGGATTTACATGTCTCCGCAGGAGAATCAAGCGTGTGTACAGCGGCATAAACGCAGCAGTGATAGGATTGGTGAGGATCGGTGAGCAAATGCAGACCCTTTGAAATCATATTGCATGGTACCCATTCCATGGGTCTCAACTCTCCAGGTTTAAGGGATTCTTCCTTCAGCTAAAACATGCATGTGGAACCCAGATTATGATCCACCGTGTGCTTGGGAAACGTGTTCAAAGGTGTCTCAGTTTTCGTCCCCTGGTACTCGGGTGCAACATTCCAGACGCTTTACTAACACTCTCCCCACTTGGAGAGTCAGTGCCTTTAACCTCCTGTTTGGCCCAGTTTGCAATTTCTGCGGAAAATGAACAGGAATAGGGAGGACCAATGAGAGACTAGCTGGCGGTGTCTGGACGGGCAAATTTAACTCTCATTTCCCACCAGGAAGAGGAATTAACCAAAGGCTCAGCGTGCCATGCCGGAACCACACTAGGGCCTGAAGCAATCCTGCGGTGTTGCGGCCAGCTCACAAGAAAGCGAGTTGAAGAAAGGAGCTCAGGGGCACTGTCATTCACAAACCTGCAGAGTTATAAATGACAGCTATCGTCCAAAAATATATTGAAGTAAGGCTGCCAAGAGGACTTGAAAGCGGGGCAGAATTGCAGGAAACCGATTTCAGGAGGTAGACTGGAATTGCATGTAAAGCATAGGAAAAGAGGCAGAACGTCCACAATGATGCACTTGGCCAAAAAGGGCGTATGCGTTTTTTCCTGAATATATTCAGGAAAAAACGCATACGCCCTTTTTGGCCAACCAAGCAAGCTTGCAAAGGAAATCTGCACTACAATGAAGTCTCACTGCCCCACGGTCAAAAGGGCCATCTGAAAAAAGTGTAAAATCCAGAAAGGCAGGACAGGCCATGGAGAACTGGGAGCCTTGTTATGCTGATGGGCGGGATGTAAATTGCCAACAGCCATTCTGGAGAAGTGTATGGTGTTTCCTGAAACATCTAAAAAACAAAGCAACAGAGCCTAGGGCACTTCCACTTATGGTCCTATAGCTTAGGGAAATTAAAATCAAAAAGACACAGCCACCCCAAAGTTTGGGACGGTTCTGTTTACAAGAACCTCGTTTACGGTACAAGTTCAATATTGCAGAAAGTGAAAAATGGATAAAGAAGTTGTGGTACTTACGTACAATGCAATATCACTCAGCAATGAAATCTATGTCATCAGGCCCGTAGCAGCATAATGAGTGGATTCAGGTACGATGATTCTAAGTGAACTAAGTCACACAGAAAAAGAAACATCATAAGATATCACTACTACACGGAATGTAAACTTGGCTACACAGGAACTGAATTACAAAACAGAACAGGGTCTCAAATGTAGAAAACCAACTTATTCTTCCTTAAGGGGAAAGGTGAGTTGGTGTGCTGCATAAGACCAGAGATTGAAATTAGCACAGATACCGTTCCATAAGCCAAATATGTAATAGACAAGAGCTACTCCTTTCTCAACGAAGTGGACTCAACACCCCATATTAAACGCCTAAGAATATACCTGACTAGTAAGAATCTTAAAACCTATGGATTTATATGTCTCCGAAAGAGAATCAAGCGTGTGTACAGGGGCATAAACGCAGCAGTGATAGGATTGGTGAGGATCGGTGAGCAAATGCAGAAACTTTGAACTCATATTGCATGGTACCCATTCCATGGGTCTCAACTCTCCTGGTTTAAGGGATTCTTCCTTTAGCTAAAACATGCATGAGGATCCCAGACTATGATCCACCGTGTGATCGGGAAACGTGTTCAAATGTGTCTCAGTTTTCGTCCCCTGGTACTCGGGTGCAACATTCCAGACGCTTTACTAACACTCTCCCCACTTGGAGAGTCAGTGCCTTTAACATCCTGTTTGGCCCAGTTTGCAATTTCTGCAGAAAATGAAAAGGAATAGGGAGAATCAACGAGAGACTAGCTGGAGGTGTCTGGACGGGCAAATGTAACTCTCATTTCCCACCAGGAAGAGGAATTAACCAAAGGCTCAGCGTGCCATGTCCGAACCACACTAGGGCCTGAAGGAATCCTGCGGTGTTGCGGCCAGCTCACAAGAAAGCGAGTTGAAGAAAGGAGCTCAGGGGCACTGTCATTCACAAACCTGCAGAGTTATAAATGACAGCTATCGTCCAAAAATATACTGAAGTAAGGCTGCCAAGAGGACTTGAAAGTGGGGCAGAATTGTAGGAAACCGATTTCAGGAGGTAGACTGGAATTGCATGTAAAGCATAGGAAAAGAGGCAGAACGTCCACAATGATGCACTTGGCCAAAAAGGGCGTATGCGTTTTTTCCTGAATATGTTCAGGAAAAAACGCATACGCCCTTTTTGGCCAACCAAGCAAGCTTGCAAAGGAAATCTGCACTACAGTGAAGTCTCACTGCCCCCCGGTCAAAAGGGCCATCTGAAAAACGTGTAAAATCCAGAAAGGCAAGACAGGCCATGGAGAACTGGGAGCCTTGTTATGCTGATGGGCGGGATGTAAATTGCCAACAGCCACTCTGGAGAAGTGTATGGTGTTTCCTGAAACATCTAAAAAACAAAGCAACAGAGCCTAGGGAACTTCCACTTATGGTCCTATAACTTAGGGAAATTAAAATCCAAAAGACACAGCCACCCCAAAGTTTGGGACGGCTCTGTTTACAAGAACCTCGTTTACGGTACAAGTTCAATATCGCAGAAAGCAAAAAATGGATAAAGAAGTTGTGGTACTTACGTACAATGCAATATCACTCAGCAATGAAATCTATGTCATCAGGCCCGTAGCAGCATAATGAGTGGATTCAGGTACGATGATTCTAAGTGAAATAAGTCACACAGAAAAAAACATCATAAGATATCACTACTACACAGAATGTAAACTTGGCTACACAGGAACTGAATTACAAAACAGAACAGGGTCTCAAATGTAGAAAACCAATTTATGCTTGCTTAAGGGGAAAGGTGAGTTGGGGTGCTGCATAAAACCAGAGATTGAAATTAGCACAGATACCGTTCCATAAGCCAAATATGTAATAGACAAGAGCTACTACTTGCTCAACGAAGTGGACTCAACACCCCATATTAAACGCCTAAGAATATACCTGACTAGTAAGAATCTTAAAACCTATGGATTTATATGTCTCCGCAGGAGAATCAAGCGTGTGTACAGCGGCATAAACGCAGCAGTGATAGGATTGGTGAGGATCGGTGAGCAAATGCAGACCCTTTGAAATCATATTGCATGGTACCCATTCCATGGGTCTCAACTCTCCAGGTTTAAGGGATTCTTCCTTCAGCTAAAACATGCATGTGGAACCCAGATTATGATCCACCGTGTGCTTGGGAAACGTGTTCAAAGGTGTCTCAGTTTTCGTCCCCTGGTACTCGGGTGCAACATTCCAGACGCTTTACTAACACTCTCCCCACTTGGAGAGTCAGTGCCTTTAACCTCCTGTTTGGCCCAGTTTGCAATTTCTGCGGAAAATGAACAGGAATAGGGAGGACCAATGAGAGACTAGCTGGCGGTGTCTGGACGGGCAAATTTAACTCTCATTTCCCACCAGGAAGAGGAATTAACCAAAGGCTCAGCGTGCCATGCCGGAACCACACTAGGGCCTGAAGCAATCCTGCGGTGTTGCGGCCAGCTCACAAGAAAGCGAGTTGAAGAAAGGAGCTCAGGGGCACTGTCATTCACAAACCTGCAGAGTTATAAATGACAGCTATCGTCCAAAACTATATTGAAGTAAGGCTGCCAAGAGGACTTGAAAGCGGGGCAGAATTGCAGGAAACCGATTTCAGGAGGTAGACTGGAATTGCATGTAAAGCATAGGAAAAGAGGCAGAACGTCCACAATGATGCACTTGGCCAAAAAGGGCGTATGCGTTTTTTCCTGAATATATTCAGGAAAAAACGCATACGCCCTTTTTGGCCAACCAAGCAAGCTTGCAAAGGAAATCTGCACTACAATGAAGTCTCACTGCCCCCCGGTCAAAAGGGCCATCTGAAAAAAGTGTAAAATCCAGAAAGGCAGGACAGGCCATGGAGAACTGGGAGCCTTGTTATGCTGATGGGCGGGATGTAAATTGCCAACAGCCACTCTGGAGAAGTGTATGGTGTTTCCTGAAACATCTAAAAAACAAAGCAACAGAGCCTAGGGCACTTCCACGTATGGTCCTATAGCTTAGGGAAATTAAAATCAAAAAGACACAGCCACCCCAAAGTTTGGGACGGTTCTGTTTACAAGAACCTCGTTTACGGTACAAGTTCAATATTGCAGAAAGCGAAAAATGGATAAAGAAGTTGTGGTACTTACGTACAATGCAATATCACTCAGCAATGAAATCTATGTCATCAGGCCCGTAGCAGCATAATGAGTGGATTCAGGTACAATGATTCTAAGTGAACTAAGTCACACAGAAAAAGAAACATCATAAGATATCACTACTACACGGAATGTAAACTTGGCTACACAGGAACTGAATTAAAAAACTGAAGAGGGTCTCAAATGTAGAAAACCAACTTATGCTTGCTTAAGGGGAAAGGTGAGTTGGGGTGCTGCATAAGACCAGAGATTGAAATTAGCACAGATACCGTTCCATAAGCCAAATATGTAATAGACAAGAGCTACTCCTTTCTCAACGAAGTGGACTCAACACCCCATATTAAACGCCTAAGAATATACCTGACTAGTAAGAATCTTAAAACCTATGGATTTATATGTCTCCGAAAGAGAATCAAGCATGTGTACAGGGGCATAAACGCAGCAGTGATAGGATTGGTGAGGATCGGTGAGCAAATGCAGAAACTTTGAACTCATATTGCATGGTACCCATTCCATGGGTCTCAACTCTCCTGGTTTAAGGGATTCTTCCTTTAGCTAAAACATGCATGAGGATCCCAGACTATGATCCACCGTGTGATTGGGAAACGTGTTCAAAGGTGTCTCAGTTTTCGTCCCCTGGTACTCGGGTGCAACATTCCAGACGCTTTACTAACACTCTCCCCACTTGGAGAGTCAGTGCCTTTAACATCCTGTTTGGCCCAGTTTGCAATTTCTGCGGAAAATGAACAGGAATAGGGAGAACCAATGAGAGACTAGCTGCAGGTGTCTGGACGGGCAAAATTTAACTCTCATTTCCCACCAGGAAGAGGAATTAACCAAAGGCTCAGCGTGCCATGCCGGAACCACACTAGGGCCTGAAGCAATCCTGCGGTGTTGCGGCCAGCTCACAAGAAAGCGAGTTGAAGAAAGGAGCCCAGGGGCACTGTCATTCACGAACCTGCAGAGTTATAAATGACAGCTATCGTCCAAAAATATACTGAAGTAAGGCTGCCAAGAGGACTTGAAAGTGGGGCAGAATTGTAGGAAACCGATTTCAGGAGGTAGACTGGAATTGCATGTAAAGCATAGGAAAAGAGGCAGAACGTCCACAATGATGCACTTGGCCAAAAAGGGCGTATGCGTTTTTTCCTGAATATGTTCAGGAAAAAACGCATACGCCCTTTTTGTCCAACCAAGCAAGCTTGCAAAGGAAATCTGCACTACAATGAAGTCTCACTGCCCCCCGGTCAAAAGGGCCATCTGAAAAACGTGTAAAATCCAGAAAGGCAGGACAGGCCATGGAGAACTGGGAGCCTTGTTATGCTGATGGGCGGGATGTAAATTGCCAACAGCCACTCTGGAGAAGTGTATGGTGTTTCCTGAAACATCTAAAAAACAAAGCAACAGAGCCTAGGGAACTTCCACTTATGGTCCTATAGCTTAGGGAAATTAAAATCCAAAAGACACAGCCACCCCAAAGTTTGGGACGGCTCTATTTACAAGAACCTCGTTTACGGTACAAGTTCAATATCGCAGAAAGCAAAAAATGGATAAAGAAGTTGTGGTACTTACGTACAATGCAATATCACTCAGCAATGAAATCTATGTCATCAGGCCCGTAGCAGCATAATGAGTGGATTCAGGTACGATGATTCTAAGTGAAATAAGTCACACAGAAAAAAACATCATAAGATATCACTACTACACGGAATGTAAACTTGGCTACACAGGAACTGAATTACAAAACAGAACAGGGTCTCAAATGTAGAAAACCAACTTATGCTTGCTTAAGGGGAAAGGTGAGTTGGGGTGCTGCATAAAACCAGAGATTGAAATTAGCACAGATACCGTTCCATAAGCCAAATATGTAATAGACAAGAGCTACTACTTGCTCAACGAAGTGGACTCAACACCCCATATTAAACGCCTAAGAATATACCTGACTAGTAAGAATCTTAAAACCTATTGATTTATATGTCTCCAAAAGAGAAACAAGCGTGTGTACAGTGGCATAAACGCAGCAGTGATAGGACTGGTGAGGATCGGTGAGCAAATGCAGACCCTTTGAAGTCATATTGCATGGTACCCATTCCATGGGTCTCAACTCTCCACGTTTAAGGGATTCTTCCTTCAGCTAAAACATGCATGTGGAACCCAGAGTATGATCCACCATGTGATCGGGAAACGTGTTCAAATGTGTCTCAGTTTTCGTCCCCCGGTACTCGGGTGCAACATTCCAGACGCTTTACTAACACTCTCCCCACTTGGAGAGTCAGTGCCTTTAACTTCCTGTTTGGCCCAGTTTGCAATTTCTGCGGAAAATGAACAGGAATAGGGAGAACCAATGAGAGACTAGCTGGAGGTGTCTGGACGGGCAAATTTAACTCTCATTTCCCACCAGGAAGAGGAATTAACCAAAGGCTCAGCGTGCCATGCCGGAACCACACTAGGGCCTGAAGCAATCCTGCGGTGTTGTGGCCAGCTCACAAGAAAGCGAGTTGAAGAAAGGAGCTCAGGGGCACTGTCATTCACAAACCTGCAGAGTTATAAATGACAGCTATCGTCCAAAAATATATTGAAGTAAGGCTGCCAAGAGGACTTGAAAGCGGGGCAGAATTGCAGGAAACCGATTTCAGGAGGTAGACTGGAATTGCATGTAAAGCATAGGAAAAGAGGCAGAACGTCCACAATGATGCACTTGGCCAATAAGGGCGTATGCGTTTTTTCCTGAATATATTCAGGAAAAAACGCATACGCCCTTTTTGGCCAACCAAGCAAGCTTGCAAAGGAAATCTGCACTACAATGAAGTCTCACAGCCGCCCGGTCAAAAGGGCCATCTGAAAAAAGTGTAAAATCCAGAAAGGCAGTACATGCCATGGAGAACTGGGAGCCTTGTTATGCTGATGGGCGGGATGTAAATTGCCAACAGCCACTCTGGAGAAGTGTATGGTGTTTCCTGAAACATCTAAAAAACAACGCAACAGAGCCTAGCGCACTTCCACGTATGGTCCTATAGCTTAGGGAAATTAAAATCAAAAAGACACAGCCACCCCAAAGTTTGGGACGGCTCTGTTTACAAGAACCTCGTTTACGGTACAAGTTCAATATCGCAGAAAGCAAGAAATGGATAAAGAAGTTGTGGTACTTACGTACAATGCAATATCACTCAGCAATGAAATCTATGTCATCAGGCCCGTAGCAGCGTAATGAGTGGATTCAGGTACGATGATTCTAAGTGAAATAAGTCACACAGAAAAAAACATCATAAGATATCACTACTACACGGAATGTAAACTTGGCTACACAGGAACTGAATTACAAAACAGAGCAGGGTCTCAAATGTAGAAAACCAACTTATGATTGCTTAAGGGGAAAGGTGAGTTGGGATGCTGCATAAAACCAGAGATTGAAATTAGCACAGATACCGTTCCATAAGCCAAATATGTAATAGACAAGAGCTACTCCTTGCTCAACGAAGTGGACTCAACACCCCATATTAAACGCCTAAGAATATGCCTGCCTAGTAAGAATCTTAAAACCTATGGATTTATACGTCTCCGCAAGAGAATCAAGCGTGTGTACAGCGGCATAAACGCAGCAGTGATAGGATTGGTGAGGATCAGTGAGCAAATGCAGACCCTTTGAAATCATATTGCATGGTACCCATTCCATGGGTCTCAACTCTCCAGGTTTAAGGGATTCTTCCTTCAGCTAAAACATGCATGTGGAACCCAGATTATGATCCACCGTGTGCTTGGGAAACGTGTTCAAAGGTGTCTCACTTTTCGTCCCCTGGTACTCGGGTGCAACATTCCAGACGCTTTACTAACACTCTCCCCACTTGGAGAGTCAGTGCCTTTAACCTCCTGTTTGGCCCAGTTTGCAATTTCTGCGGAAAATGAACAGGAATAGGGAGAACCAATGAGAGACTAGCTGCAGGTGTCTGGACGGGCAAAATTTAACTCTCATTTCCCACCAGGAAGAGGAATTAACCAAAGGCTCAGCGTGCCATGCCGGAACCACACTAGGGCCTGAAGCAATCCTGCGGTGTTGCGGCCAGCTCACAAGAAAGCGAGTTGAAGAAAGGAGCCCAGGGGCACTGTCATTCACAAACCTGCAGAGTTATAAATGACAGCTATCGTCCAAAAATATACTGAAGTAAGGCTGCCAAGAGGACTTGAAAGCGGGGCAGAATTGTAGGAAACCGATTTCAGGAGGTAGACTGGAATTGCATGTAAAGCATAGGAAAAGAGGCAGAACGTCCACAATGATGCACTTGGCCAAAAAGGGCGTATGCGTTTTTTCCTGAATATGTTCAGGAAAAAACGCATACGCCCTTTTTGTCCAACCAAGCAAGCTTGCAAAGGAAATCTGCACTACAATGAAGTCTCACTGCCCCCCGGTCAAAAGGGCCATCTGAAAAACGTGTAAAATCCAGAAAGGCAGGACAGGCCATGGAGAACTGGGAGCCTTGTTATGCTGATGGGCGGGATGTAAATTGCCAACAGCCACTCTGGAGAAGTGTATGGTGTTTCCTGAAACATCTAAAAAACAAAGCAACAGAGCCTAGGGAACTTCCACTTATGGTCCTATAGCTTAGGGAAATTAAAATCCAAAAGACACAGCCACCCCAAAGTTTGGGACGGCTCTATTTACAAGAACCTCGTTTACGGTACAAGTTCAATATCGCAGAAAGCAAAAAATGGATAAAGAAGTTGTGGTACTTACGTACAATGCAATATCACTCAGCAATGAAATCTATGTCATCAGGCCCGTAGCAGCATAATGAGTGGATTCAGGTACGATGATTCTAAGTGAAATAAGTCACACAGAAAAAAACATCATAAGATATCACTACTACACGGAATGTAAACTTGGCTACACAGGAACTGAATTACAAAACAGAACAGGGTCTCAAATGTAGAAAACCAACTTATGCTTGCTTAAGGGGAAAGGTGAGTTGGGGTGCTGCATAAAACCTGAGATTGAAATTAGCACAGATACCGTTCCATAAGCCAAATATGTAATAGACAAGAGCTACTACTTGCTCAACGAAGTGGACTCAACACCCCATATTAAACGCCTAAGAATATACCTGACTAGTAAGAATCTTAAAACCTATTGATTTATATGTCTCCAAAAGAGAAACAAGCGTGTGTACAGTGGCATAAACGCAGCAGTGATAGGACTGGTGAGGATCGGTGAGCAAATGCAGACCCTTTGAAGTCATATTGCATGGTACCCATTCCATGGGTCTCAACTCTCCTGGTTTAAGGGATTCTTCCTTTAGCTAAAACATGCATGAGGATCCCAGACTATGATCCACCGTGTGATTGGGAAACGTGTTCAAAGGTGTCTCAGTTTTCGTCCCCTGGTACTCGGGTGCAACTTTCCAGACGCTTTACTAACACTCTCCCCACTTGGAGAGTCAGTGCCTTTAACATCCTGTTTGGCCCAGTTTGCAATTTCTGCAGAAAATGAACAGGAATAGGGAGAATCAACGAGAGACAAGCTGGAGGTGTCTGGACGGGCAAATGTAACTCTCATTTCCCACCAGGAAGAGGAATTAACCAAAGGCTCAGCGTGCCATGTCCGAACCACACTAGGGCCTGAAGCAATCCTGTGGTGTTGCGGCCAGCTCACAAGAAAGCGAGTTGAAGAAAGGAGCTCAGGGGCACTGTCATTCACAAACCTGAAGAGTTATAAATGACAGCTATCGTCCAAAAATATACTGAAGTAAGGCTGCCAAGAGGACTTGAAAGTGGGGCAGAATTGTAGGAAACCGATTTCAGGAGGTAGACTGGAATTGCATGTAAAGCATAGGAAAAGAGACAGAACGTCCACAATGATGCACTTGGCCAAAAAGGGCGTATGCGTTTTTTCCTGAATATGTTCAGGAAAAAACGCATACGCCCTTTTTGGCCAACCAAGCAAGCTTGCAAAGGAAATCTGCACTACAATGAAGTCTCACTGCCCCCCAGTCAAAAGGGCCATCTGAAAAACGTGTAAAATCCAGAAAGGCAGGACAGGCCATGGAGAACTGGGAGCCTTGTTATGCTGATGGGCGGGATGGAAATTGCCAACAGCCACTCTGGAGAAGTGTATGGTGTTTCCTGAAACATCTAAAAAACAAAGCAACAGAGCCTAGGGAACTTCCACTTATGGTCCTATAGCTTAGGGAAATTAAAATCCAAAAGACACAGCCAGCCCAAAGTTTGGGACGGCTCTGTTTACAAGAACCTCGTTTACGGTACAAGTTCAATATCGCAGAAAGCAAAAAATGGATAAAGAAGTTGTGGTACTTACGTACAATGCAATATCACTCAGCAATGAAATCTATGTCATCAGGCCCGTAGCAGCATAATGAGTGGATTCAGGTACGATGATTCTAAGTGAAATAAGTCACACAGAAAAAAACATCATAAGATATCACTACTACACGGAATGTAAACTTGGCTACACAGGAACTGAATTACAAAACAGAACAGGGTCTCAAATGTAGAAAACCAATTTATGCTTGCTTAAGGGGAAAGGTGAGTTGGGGTGCTGCATAAAACCAGAGATTGAAATTAGCACAGATACCGTTCCATAAGCCAAATATGTAATAGACAAGAGCTACTACTTGCTCAACGAAGTGGACTCAACACCACATATTAAACGCCTAAGAATATACCTGACTAGTAAGAATCTTAAAACCTATGGATTTATATGTCTCCGCAGGAGAATCAAGCGTGTGTACAGCGGCATAAACGCAGCAGTGATAGGATTGGTGAGGATCGGTGAGCAAATGCAGACCCTTTGAAATCATATTGCATGGTACCCATTCCATGGGTCTCAACTCTCCAGGTTTAAGGGATTCTTCCTTCAGCTAAAACATGCATGTGGAACCCAGATTATGATCCACCGTGTGCTTGGGAAACGTGTTCAAAGGTGTCTTAGTTTTCGTCCCCTGGTACTCGGGTGCAACATTCCAGACGCTTTACTAACACTCTCCCCACTTGGAGAGTCAGTGCCTTTAACCTCCTGTTTGGCCCAGTTTGCAATTTCTGCGGAAAATGAACAGGAATAGGGAGGACCAATGAGAGACTAGCTGGCGGTGTCTGGACGGGCAAATTTAACTCTCATTTCCCACCAGGAAGAGGAATTAACCAAAGGCTCAGCGTGCCATGCCGGAACCACACTAGGGCCTGAAGCAATCCTGCGGTGTTGCGGCCAGCTCACAAGAAAGCGAGTTGAAGAAAGGAGCTCAGGGGCACTGTCATTCACAAACCTGCAGAGTTATAAATGACAGCTATCGTCCAAAAATATATTGAAGTAAGGCTGCCAAGAGGACTTGAAAGCGGGGCAGAATTGCAGGAAACCGATTTCACGAGGTAGACTGGAATTGCATGTAAAGCATAGGAAAAGAGGCAGAACGTCCACAATGATGCACTTGGCCAAAAAGGGCGTATGCGTTTTTTCCTGAATATATTCAGGAAAAAACGCATACGCCCTTTTTGGCCAACCAAGCAAGCTTGCAAAGGAAATCTGCACTACAATGAAGTCTCACTGCCCCCCGGTCAAAAGGGCCATCTGAAAAAAGTGTAAAATCCAGAAAGGCAGGACAGGCCATGGAGAACTGGGAGCCTTGTTATGCTGATGGGCGGGATGTAAATTGCCAACAGCCACTCTGGAGAAGTGTATGGTGTTTCCTGAAACATCTAAAAAACAAAGCAACAGAGCCTAGGGCACTTCCACTTATGGTCCTATAGCTTAGGGAAATTAAAATCAAAAAGACACAGCCACCCCAAAGTTTGGGACGGTTCTGTTTACAAGAACCTCGTTTACGGTACAAGTTCAATATCGCAGAAAGCAAAAAATGGATAAAGAAGTTGTGGTACTTACGTACAATGCAATATCACTCAGCAATGAAATCTATGTCATCAGGCCCGTAGCAGCATAATGAGTGGATTCAGGTACGATGATTCTAAGTGAACTAAGTCACACAGAAAAAGAAACATCATAAGATATCACTACTACACGGAATGTAAACTTGGCTACACAGGAACTGAATTAAAAAACTGAAGAGGGTCTCAAATGTAGAAAACCAACTTATGCTTCCTTAAGGGGAAAGGTGAGTTGGGGTGCTGCATAAGACCAGAGATTGAAATTAGCACAGATACCGTTCCATAAGCCAAATATGTAATAGACAAGAGCTACTCCTTTCTCAACGAAGTGGACTCAACACCCCATATTAAACGCCTAAGAATATACCTGACTAGTAAGAATCTTAAAACCTATGGATTTATATGTCTCCGAAAGAGAATCAAGCGTGTGTACAGGGGCATAAACGCAGCAGTGATAGGATTGGTGAGGATCGGTGAGCAAATGCAGAAACTTTGAACTCATATTGCATGGTACCCATTCCATGGTTCTCAACTCTCCTGGTTTAAGGGATTCTTCCTTTAGCTAAAACATGCATGAGGATCCCAGACTATGATCCACCGTGTGATTGGGAAACGTGTTCAAAGGTGTCTCAGTTTTCGTCCCCTGGTACTCGGGTGCAACATTCCAGACGCTTTACTAACACTCTCCCCACTTGGAGAGTCAGTGCCTTTAACATCCTGTTTGGCCCAGTTTGCAATTTCTGCAGAAAATGAACAGGAATAGGGAGAATCAAAGAGAGACTAGCTGGAGGTGTCTGGACGGGCAAATTTAACTCTCATTTCCCACCAGGAAGAGGAATTAACCAAAGGCTCAGCGTGCCATGCCAGAACCACACTAGGGCCTGAAGCAATCCTGCGGTGTTGCGGCCAGCTCACAAGAAAGCGAGTTGAAGAAAGGAGCTCAGGGGCACTGTCATTCACAAACCTGCAGAGTTATAAATGACAGCTATCGTCCAAAAATATACTGAAGTAAGGCTGCCAAGAGGACTTGAAAGTGGGGCAGAATTGTAGGAAACCGATTTCAGGAGGTAGACTGGAATTGCATGTAAAGCATAGGAAAAGAGGCAGAACGTCCACAATGATGCACTTGGCCAAAAAGGGCGTATGCGTTTTTTCCTGAATATGTTCAGGAAAAAACGCATACGCCCTTTTTGGCCAACCAAGCAAGCTTGCAAAGGAAATCTGCACTACAATGAAGTCTCACTGCCCCCCGGTCAAAAGGGCCATCTGAAAAACGTGTAAAATCCAGAAAGGCAGGACAGGCCATGGAGAACTGGGAGCCTTGTTATGCTGATGGGCGGGATGTAAATTGCCAACAGCCACTCTGGAGAAGTGTATGGTGTTTCCTGAAACATCTAAAAAACAAAGCAACAGAGCCTAGGGAACTTCCACTTATGGTCCTATAGCTTAGGGAAATTAAAATCCAAAAGACACAGCCACCCCAAAGTTTGGGACGGCTCTGTTTACAAGAACCTCGTTTACGGTACAAGTTCAATATCGCAGAAAGCAAAAAATGGATAAAGAAGTTGTGGTACTTACGTACAATGCAATATCACTCAGCAATGAAATCTATGTCATCAGGCCCGTAGCATTATAATGAGTGGATTCAGGTACGATGATTCTAAGTGAAATAAGTCACACAGAAAAAACATCATAAGATATCACTACTACATGGAATGTAAACTTGGCTACACAGGAACTGAATTACAAAACAGAACAGGGTCTCAAATGTAGAAAACCAACTTATGCTTGCTTAAGGGGAAAGGTGAGTTGGGGTGCTGCATAAAACCAGAGATTGAAATTAGCACAGATACCGTTCCATAAGCCAAATATATAATAGAAAAGAGCTACTACTTGCTCAACGAAGTGGACTCAACACCCCATATTAAACGCCTAAGAATATACCTGACTAGTAAGAATCTTAAAACCTATTGATTTATATGTCTCCAAAAGAGAAACAAGCGTGTGTACAGTGGCATAAACGCAGCAGTGATAGGACTGGTGAGGATCGGTGAGCAAATGCAGACCCTTTGAAGTCATATTGCATGGTACCCATTCCATGGGTCTCAACTCTCCACGTTTAAGGGATTCTTCCTTCAGCTAAAACATGCATGTGGAACCCAGAGTATGATCCACCATGTGATCGGGAAACGTGTTCAAATGTGTCTCAGTTTTCGTCCCCCGGTACTCGGGTGCAACATTCCAGACGCTTTACTAACACTCTCCCCACTTGGAGAGTCAGTGCCTTTAACTTCCTGTTTGGCCCAGTTTGCAATTTCTGCGGAAAATGAACAGGAATAGGGAGAACCAATGAGAGACTAGCTGGAGGTGTCTGGACGGGCAAATTTAACTCTCATTTCCCACCAGGAAGAGGAATTAACCAAAGGCTCAGCGTGCCATGCCGGAACCACACTAGGGCCTGAAGCAATCCTGCGGTGTTGTGGCCAGCTCACAAGAAAGCGAGTTGAAGAAAGGAGCTCAGGGGCACTGTCATTCACAAACCTGCAGAGTTATAAATGACAGCTATCGTCCAAAAATATATTGAAGTAAGGCTGCCAAGAGGACTTGAAAGCGGGGCAGAATTGCAGGAAACCGATTTCAGGAGGTAGACTGGAATTGCATGTAAAGCATAGGAAAAGAGGCAGAACGTCCACAATGATGCACTTGGCCAATAAGGGCGTATGCGTTTTTTCCTGAATATATTCAGGAAAAAACGCATACGCCCTTTTTGGCCAACCAAGCAAGCTTGCAAAGGAAATCTGCACTACAATGAAGTCTCACAGCCCCCCGGTCAAAAGGGCCATCTGAAAAAAGTGTAAAATCCAGAAAGGCAGTACATGCCATGGAGAACTGGGAGCCTTGTTATGCTGATGGGCGGGATGTAAATTGCCAACAGCCACTCTGGAGAAGTGTATGGTGTTTCCTGAAACATCTAAAAAACAAAGCAACAGAGCCTAGCGCAGTTCCACTTATGGTCCTATAGCTTAGGGAAATTAAAATCAAAAAGACACAGCCACCCCAAAGTTTGGGACGGCTCTGTTTACAAGAACCTCATTTACGGTACAAGTTCAATATCGCAGAAAGCAAAAAATGGATAAAGAAGTTGTGGTACTTACGTACAATGCAATATCACTCAGCAATGAAATCTATGTCATCAGGCCCGTAGCAGCGTAATGAGTGGATTCAGGTACGATGATTCTAAGTGAAATAAGTCACACAGAAAAAAACATCATAAGATATCACTACTACACGGAATGTAAACTTGGCTACACAGGAACTGAATTACAAAACAGAGCAGGGACTCAAATGTAGAAAACCAACTTATGATTGCTTAAGGGGAAAGGTGAGTTGGGATGCTGCATAAAACCAGAGATTGAAATTAGCACAGATACCGTTCCATAAGCCAAATATGTAATAGACAAGAGCTACTCCTTGCTCAACGAAGTGGACTCAACACCCCATATTAAACGCCTAAGAATATGCCTGACTAGTAAGAATCTTAAAACCTATGGATTTATATGTCTCCGCAGGAGAATCAAGCGTGTGTACAACAGCATAAACGCAGCAGTGATAGGATTGGTGAGGATCGGTGAGCAAATGCAGACCCTTTGAAATCATATTGCATGGTACCCATTCCATGGGTCTCAACTCTCCAGGTTTAAGGGATTCTTCCTTCAGCTAAAACATGCATGTGGAACCCAGATTATGATCCACCGTGTGCTTGGGAAACGTGTTCAAAGGTGTCTCAGTTTCCGTCCCCTGGTACTCGGGTGCAACATTCCAGACGCTTTACTAACACTCTCCCCACTTGGAGAGTCAGTGCCTTTAACCTCCTGTTTGGCCCAGTTTGCAATTTCTGCGGAAAATGAACAGGAATAGGGAGGACCAATGAGAGACTAGCTGGAGGTGTCTGGACGGGCAAATTTAACTCTCATTTCCCACCAGGAAGAGGAATTAACCAAAGGCTCAGCGTGCCATGCCGGAACCACACTAGGGCCTGAAGCAATCCTGCGGTGTTGCGGCCAGCTCACAAGAAAGCGAGTTGAAGAAAGGAGCTCAGGGGCACTGTCATTCACAAACCTGCAGAGTTATAAATGACAGCTATCGTCCAAAAATATATTGAAGTAAGGCTGCCAAGAGGACTTGAAAGCGGGGCAGAATTGCAGGAAACCGATTTCAGGAGGTAGACTGGAATTGCATGTAAAGCATAGGAAAAGAGGCAGAACGTCCACAATGATGCACTTGGCCAAAAAGGGCGTATGCGTTTTTTCCTGAATATATTCAGGAAAAAACGCATACGCCCTTTTTGGCCAACCAAGCAAGCTTGCAAAGGAAATCTGCACTACAATGAAGTCTCACTGCCCCCCGGTCAAAAGGGCCATCTGAAAAAAGTGTAAAACCCAGAAAGGCAGGACAGGCCATGGAGAACTGGGAGCCTTGTTATGCTGATGGGCGGGATGTAAATTGCCAACAGCCACTCTGGAGAAGTGTATGGTGTTTCCTGAAACATCTAAAAAACAAAGCAACAGAGCCTAGGGCACTTCCACTTATGGTCCTATAGCTTAGGGAAATTAAAATCAAAAAGACACAGCCACCCCAAAGTTTGGGACGGTTCTGTTTACAAGAACCTCGTTTACGGTACAAGTTCAATATTGCAGAAAGCGAAAAATGGATAAAGAAGTTGTGGTACTTACGTACAATGCAATATCACTCAGCAATGAAATCTATGTCATCAGGCCCGTAGCAGCATAATGAGTGGATTCAGGTACAATGATTCTAAGTGAACTAAGTCACACAGAAAAAGAAACATCATAAGATATCACTACTACACGGAATGTAAACTTGGCTACACAGGAACTGAATTAAAAAACTGAAGAGGGTCTCAAATGTAGAAAACCAACTTATGCTTCCTTAAGGGGAAAGGTGAGTTGGTGTGCTGCATAAGACCAGAGATTGAAATTAGCACAGATACCGTTCCATAAGCCAAATATGTAATAGACAAGAGCTACTCCTTTCTCAACGAAGTGGACTCAACACCCCATATTAAACGCCTAAGAATATACCTGACTAGTAAGAATCTTAAAACCTATGGATTTATATGTCTCCGAAAGAGAATCAAGCGTGTGTACAGGGGCATAAACGCAGCAGTGATAGGATTGGTGAGGATCGGTGAGCAAATGCAGAAACTTTGAACTCATATTGCATGGTACCCATTCCATGGGTCTCAACTCTCCTGGTTTAAGGGATTCTTACTTTAGCTAAAACATGCATGAGGATCCCAGACTATGATCCACCGTGTGATTGGGAAACTTGTTCAAATGTGTCTCAGTTTTCGTCCCCTGGTACTCGGGTGCAACATTCCAGACGCTTTACTAACACTCTCCCCACTTGGAGAGTCAGTGCCTTTAACATCCTGTTTGGCCCAGTTTGCAATTTCTGCGGAAAATGAACAGGAATAGGGAGAACCAATGAGAGACTAGCTGGAGGTGTCTGGACGGGCAAAATTTAACTCTCATTTCCCACCAGGAAGAGGAATTAACCAAAGGCTCAGCGTGCCATGTCCGAACCACACTAGGGCCTGAAGGAATCCTGCGGTGTTGCGGCCTGCTCACAAGAAAGCGAGTTGAAGAAAGGAGCCCAGGGGCACTGTCATTCACAAACCTGCAGAGTTATAAATGACAGCTATCGTCCAAAAATATACTGAACTAAGGCTGCCAAGAGGACTTGAAAGCGGGGCAGAATTGCAGGAAACTGATTTCAGGAGGTAGACTGGAATTGCATGTAAAGCATAGGAAAAGAGGCAGAACGTCCAGAATGATGCACTTGGCCAAAAAGGGCGTATGCGTTTTTTCCTGAATATATTCAGGAAAAAACGCATACGCCCTTTTTGGCCAACCAAGCAAGCTTGCAAAGGAAATCTGCACTACAATGAAGTCTCACTGCCCCCCAGTCAACAGAGCCATCTGAAAAAAGTGTAAAATCCAGAAAGGCAGGACAGGGCATGGAGAACTGGGAGCCTTGTTATGCTGATGGGCGGGATGTAAATTGCCAACAGCCACTCTGGAGAAGTGTATGGTGTTTCCTGAAACATCTAAAAAACAAAGCAACAGAGCCTAGGGAACTTCCACTCATGGTCCTATAGCTTAGGGAAATTAAAATCCAAAAGACACAGCCACCCCAAAGTTTGGGACGGCTCTGTTTACAAGAACCTCGTTTACGGTACAAGTTCAATATCGCAGAAAGCAAAAAATGGATAAAGAAATTGTGGTACTTACGTACAATGCAATATCACTCAGCAATGAAATCTATATCATCAGGCCCGTAGCAGCATAATGAGTGGATTCAGGTACGATGATTCTAAGTGAAATAAGTCACACAGAAAAAAACATCATAAGATATCACTACTACACGGAATGTAAACTTGGCTACACAGGAACTGAATTACAAAACAGAACAGGGTCTCAAATGTAGAAAACCAACTTATGCTTGCTTAAGGGGAAAGGTGAGTTGGGGTGCTGCATAAAACCAGAGATTGAAATTAGCACAGATACCGTTCCATAAGCCAAATATGTAATAGACAAGAGCTACTACTTGCTCAACGAAGTGGACTCAACACCCCATATTAAACGCCTAAGAATATACCTGACTAGTAAGAATCTTAAAAACTATTGATTTATATGTCTCCAAAAGAGAAACAAGCGTGTGTACAGTGGCATAAACGCAGCAGTGATAGGACTGGTGAGGATCGGTGAGCAAATGCAGACCCTTTGAAGTCATATTGCATGGTACCCATTCCATGGGTCTCAACTCTCCACGTTTAAGGGATTCTTCCTTCAGCTAAAACATGCATGTGGAACCCAGAGTATGATCCACCATGTGATCGGGAAACGTGTTCAAATGTGTCTCAGTTTTCGTCCCCCGGTACTCGGGTGCAACATTCCAGACGCTTTACTAACACTCTCCCCACTTGGAGAGTCAGTGCCTTTAACCTCCTGTTTGGCCCAGTTTGCAATTTCTGCGGAAAATGAACAGGAATAGGGAGAACCAATGAGAGACTAGCTGGAGGTGTCTGGATGGGCAAATTTAACTCTCATTTCCCACCAGGAAGAGGAATTAACCAAAGGCTCAGCGTGCCATGCCGGAACCACACTAGGGCCTGAAGCAATCCTGCGGTGTTGTGGCCAGCTCACAAGAAAGCGAGTTGAAGAAAGGAGCTCAGGGGCACTGTCATTCACAAACCTGCAGAGTTATAAATGACAGCTATCGTCCAAAAATATACTGAAGTAAGGCTGCCAAGAGGACTTGAAAGCGGGGCAGAATTGCAGGAAACCGATTTCAGGAGGTAGACTGGAATTGCATGTAAAGCATAGGAAAAGAGGCAGAACGTCCACAATGATGCACTTGGCCAAAAAGGGCGTATGCGTTTTTTCCTGAATATATTCAGGAAAAAACGCATACGCCCTTTTTGGCCAACCAAGCAAGCTTGCAAAGGAAATCTGCACTACAATGAAGTCTCACTGCCCCCCGGTCAAAAGGGCCATCTGAAAAAAGTGTAAAATCCAGAAAGGCAGTACAGGCCATGGAGAACTGGGAGCCTTGTTATGCTGATGGGCAGGATGTAAATTGCCAACAGCCACTCTGGAGAAGTGTATGGTGTTTCCTGAAACATCTAAAAAACAAAACAACAGAGCCTAGCGCACTTCCACGTATGGTCCTATAGCTTAGGGAAATTAAAATCAAAAAGACACAGCCACCCCAAAGTTTGGGACGGCTCTGTTTACAAGAACCTCGTTTACAGTACAAGTTCAATATCGCAGAAAGCGAAAAATGGATAAAGAAGTTGTTCTACTTACGTACAATGTAATATCACTCAGCAATGAAATCTATGTCATCAGGCCCGTAGCAGCATAATGAGTGGATTCAGGTACGATGATTCTAAGTGAAATAAGTCACACAGAAAAAGAAACATCATAAGATATCACTACTACATGGAATGTAAACTTGGCTACACGGGAACTGAATTACAAAACAGAACAGGGTCTCAAATGTAGAAAACCAACTTATGCTTGCTTAAGGGGAAAGGTGAGTTGGGGTGCTGCATAAAACCAGAGATCGAAATTAGCACAGATACCATTCCATAAGCCAAATATGTAATAGACAAGAGCTACTCGTTGCTCAACGAAGTGGACTCAACACCCCATATTAAACGCCTAAAGAATATACCTGACTAGTAAGAATCATAAATCCTATGGATTTATATGTCTCCAAAAGAGAATCAAGCGTGTGTACAGCGGCATAAACGCAGCACTGATAGGATTGGTGAGGATCGGTGAGCAAATGTATACTCTTTGAAGTCATATTGCATGGTACCCATTCCATGGGTCTCAACTCTCCTGGTTTAAGGGATTCTTCCTTCAGCTACAACATGCATGTGGAACCCAGAGTATGATCCACCGTGTGATTGGGAAACGTATTCAAAGGTGTCTCAGTTTTCGTCCCCTGGTACTCGGGTGCAACATTCCAGACGCTTTACTAACACTCTCCCCACTTGGAGAGTCAGTGCCTTTAACATCCTGTTTGGCCCAGTTTGCAATTTCTGCGGAAAATGAACAGGAATAGGGAGAACCAATGAGAGACTAGCTGGAGGTGTCTGGACGGGCAAATTTAACTCTCATTTCCCACCAGGAAGAGGAATTAACCAAAGGCTCAGCGTGCCATGCCGGAACCACTCTAGGACCTGAAGCAACCCTGCGGTGTTGCGGCCAGCTCACAAGAAAGCGAGTTGAAGAAAGGAGCTCAGGGGCACTGTCATTCACAAACCTGCAGAGTTATAAATGACAGCTATCGTCCAAAAATATATTGAAGTAAGGCTGCCAAGAGGACTTGAAAGCGGGGCAGAATTGCAGGAAACCGATTTCAGGAGGTAGACTGGAATTGCATGTAAAGCATAGGAAAAGAGGCAGAACGTCCACAATGATGCACCTGGCCAAAAAGGGCGTATGCGTTTTTTCCTGAATATATTCAGGAAAAAACGCATACGCCCTTTTTGGCCAACCAAGCAAGCTTGCAAAGGAAATCTGCACTACAATGAAGTCTCAATGCCCCCCGGTCAAAAGGGCCATCTGAAAAAAGTGTAAAATCCAGAAAGGCAGGACAGGCCATGGAGAACTGGGAGCCTTGTTATGCTGATGGGCGGGATGTAAATTGCCAACAGCCACTCTGGAGAAGTGTATGGTGTTTCCTGAAACATCTAAAAAACAAAGCAACAGAGCCTAGGGCACTTCCGCTTATGGTCCTATAGCTTAGGGAAATTAAAATCAAAAAGACACAGCCACCCGAAAGTTTGGGACGGCTCTGTTTACAAGAACCTCGTTTACGGTACAAGTTCAATATCGCAGAAAGCGAAAAATGGATAAAGAAGTTTTTCTACTTACGTACAATGCAATATCACTCAGCAATGAAATCTATGTCATCAGGCCCGTAGCAGCATAATGAGTGGATTCAGGTACGATGATTCTAAGTGAAATAAGTCACACAGAAAAAGAAACATCATAAGATATCACTACTACACGGAACGTAAACTTGGCTACACAGGAACTGAATTACAAAACAGAACAGGGTCTCAAATGTAGAAAACCAACTTACGCTTACTTAAAGGGAAAGGTGAGTTGGGGTACTGCATAAAACAAGAGATTTAAATTAGCACAGATACCGTTCCATAAGCCAAATATGTAATAGACAAGAGCTACTCCTTGCTCAACGAAGTGGACTCAACACCGCATTTTAAACGCCTAATAATATACCCGACTAGTAAGAATCTTAAAACCTATGGATTTATATGTATCCGAAAGAGAATTAAGCCTGTGTACAGCGGCATAAACGAAGCAGTGATAGGATTGGTGAAGATCGGTGAGCAAATGCAGACCCTTTGAAGTCATATTGCATGGTACCCATTCCATGGGTCTCAACTCTCCAGGTTTAAGGGATTCTTCCTTCAGCTAAAACATGCATGAGGATCCCAGACTATGATCCACCGTGTGATTGGGAAACGTGTTCAAAGGTGTCTCAGTTTTCGTCCCCTGGTACTCGGGTGCAACATTCCAGACGCTTTACTAACACTCTCCCCACTTGGAGAGTCAGTGCCTTTAACATCCTGTTTGGCCCAGTTTGCAATTTCTGCAGAAAATGAACAGGAATAGGGAGAATCAACGAGAGACAAGCTGGAGGTGTCTGGACGGGCAAATGTAACTCTCATTTCCCACCAGGAAGAGGAATTAACCAAAGGCTCAGCGTGCCATGTCCGAACCACACTAGGGCCTGAAGCAATCCTGTGGTGTTGCGGCCAGCTCACAAGAAAGCGAGTTGAAGAAAGGAGCTCAGGGGCACTGTCATTCACAAACCTGCAGAGTTATAAATGACAGCTATCGTCCAAAAATATACTGAAGTAAGGCTGCCAAGAGGACTTGAAAGTGGGGCAGAATTGTAGGAAACCGATTTCAGGAGGTAGACTGGAATTGCATGTAAAGCATAGGAAAAGAGGCAGAACGTCCACAATGATGCACTTGGCCAAAAAGGGCGTATGCGTTTTTTCCTGAATATGTTCAGGAAAAAACGCATACGCCCTTTTTGGCCAACCAAGCAAGCTTGCAAAGGAAATCTGCACTACAATGAAGTCTCACTGCCCCCCGGTCAAAAGGGCCATCTGAAAAACGTGTAAAATCCAGAAAGGCAGGACAGGCCATGGAGAACTGGGAGCCTTGTTATGCTGATGGGCGGGATGTAAATTGCCAACAGTCACTCTGGAGAAGTGTATGGTGTTTCCTGAAACATCTAAAAAACAAAGCAACAGAGCCTAGGGAACTTCCACTTATGGTCCTATAGCTTAGGGAAATTAAAATCCAAAAGACACAGCCACCCCAAAGTTTGGGACGGCTCTGTTTACAAGAACCTCGTTTACGGTACAAGTTCAATATCGCAGAAAGCAAAAAATGGATAAAGAAGTTGTGGTACTTACGTACAATGCAATATCACTCAGCAATGAAATCTATGTCATCAGGCCCGTAGCAGCATAATGAGTGGATTCAGGTACGATGATTCTAAGTGAAATAAGTCACACAGAAAAAAACATCATAAGATATCACTACTACACGGAATGTAAACTTGGCTACACAGGAACTGAATTACAAAACAGAACAGGGTCTCAAATGTAGAAAACCAATTTATGCTTGCTTAAGGGGAAAGGTGAGTTGGGGTGCTGCATAAAACCAGAGATTGAAATTAGCACAGATACCGTTCCATAAGCCAAATATGTAATAGACAAGAGCTACTACTTGCTCAACGAAGTGGACTCAACACCACATATTAAACGCCTAAGAATATACCTGACTAGTAAGAATCTTAAAACCTATGGATTTATAGGTCTCCGCAGGAGAATCAAGCGTGTGTACAGCGGCATAAACGCAGCAGTGATAGGATTGGTGAGGATCGGTGAGCAAATGCAGACCCTTTGAAATCATATCGCATGGTACCCATTCCATGGGTCTCAACTCTCCAGGTTTAAGGGATTCTTCCTTCAGCTAAAACATGCATGTGGAACCCAGATTATGATCCACCGTGTGCTTGGGAAACGTGTTCAAAGGTGTCTCAGTTTTCGTCCCCTGGTACTCGGGTGCAACATTCCAGACGCTTTACTAACACTCTCCCCACTTGGAGAGTCAGTGCCTTTAACCTCCTGTTTGGCCCAGTTTGCAATTTCTGCGGAAAATGAACAGGAATAGGGAGGACCAATGAGAGACTAGCTGGCGGTGTCTGGACGGGCAAATTTAACTCTCATTTCCCACCAGGAAGAGGAATTAACCAAAGGCTCAGCGTGCCATGCCGGAACCACACTAGGGCCTGAAGCAATCCTGCGGTGTTGCGGCCAGCTCACAAGAAAGCGAGTTGAAGAAAGGAGCTCAGGGGCACTGTCATTCACAAACCTGCAGAGTTATAAATGACAGCTATCGTCCAAAAATATATTGAAGTAAGGCTGCCAAGAGGACTTGAAAGCGGGGCAGAATTGCAGGAAACCGATTTCACGAGGTAGACTGGAATTGCATGTAAAGCATAGGAAAAGAGGCAGAACGTCCACAATGATGCACTTGGCCAAAAAGGGCGTATGCGTTTTTTCCTGAATATATTCAGGAAAAAACGCATACGCCCTTTTTGGCCAACCAAGCAAGCTTGCAAAGGAAATCTGCACTACAATGAAGTCTCACTGCCCCCCGGTCAAAAGGGCCATCTGAAAAAAGTGTAAAATCCAGAAAGGCAGGACAGGCCATGGAGAACTGGGAGCCTTGTTATGCTGATGGGCGGGATGTAAATTGCCAACAGCCACTCTGGAGAAGTGTATGGTGTTTCCTGAAACATCTAAAAAACAAAGCAACAGAGCCTAGGGCACTTCCACTTATGGTCCTATAGCTTAGGGAAATTAAAATCCAAAAGACACAGCCACCCCAAAGTTTGGGACGGTTCTGTTTACAAGAACCTCGTTTACGGTACAAGTTCAATATTGCAGAAAGCGAAAAATGGATAAAGAAGTTGTGGTACTTACGTACAATGCAATATCACTCAGCAATGAAATCTATGTCATCAGGCCCGTAGCAGCATAATGAGTGGATTCAGGTACAATGATTCTAAGTGAACTAAGTCACACAGAAAAAGAAACATCATAAGATATCACTACTACACGGAATGTAAACTTGGCTACACAGGAACTGAATTAAAAAACTGAAGAGGGTCTCAAATGTAGAAAACCAACTTATGCTTCCTTAAGGGGAAAGGTGAGTTGGTGTGCTGCATAAGACCAGAGATTGAAATTAGCACAGATACCGTTCCATAAGCCAAATATGTAATAGACAAGAGCTACTCCTTTCTCAACGAAGTGGACTCAACACCCCATATTAAACGCCTAAGAATATACCTGACTAGTAAGAATCTTAAAACCTATGGATTTATATGTCTCCGAAAGAGAATCAAGCGTGTGTACAGGGGCATAAACGCAGCAGTGATAGGATTGGTGAGGATCGGTGAGCAAATGCAGAAACTTTGAACTCATATTGCATGGTACCCATTCCATGGTTCTCAACTCTCCTGGTTTAAGGGATTCTTCCTTTAGCTAAAACATGCATGAGGATCCCAGACTATGATCCACCGTGTGATTGGGAAACGTGTTCAAAGGTGTCTCAGTTTTCGTCCCCTGGTACTCGGGTGCAACATTCCAGACGCTTTACTAACACTCTCCCCACTTGGAGAGTCAGTGCCTTTAACATCCTGTTTGGCCCAGTTTGCAATTTCTGCAGAAAATGAACAAGAATAGGGAGAATCAAAGAGAGACTAGCTGGAGGTGTCTGGACGGGCAAATTTAACTCTCATTTCCCACCAGGAAGAGGAATTAACCAAAGGCTCAGCGTGCCATGTCCGAACCACACTAGGGCCTGAAGCAATCCTGCGGTGTTGCGGCCAGCTCACAAGAAAGCGAGTTGAAGAAAGGAGCTCAGGGGCACTGTCATTCACAAACCTGCAGAGTTATAAATGACAGCTATCGTCCAAAAATATACTGAAGTAAGGCTGCCAAGAGGACTTGAAAGTGGGGCAGAATTGTAGGAAACCGATTTCAGGAGGTAGACTGGAATTGCATGTAAAGCATAGGAAAAGAGGCAGAACGTCCACAATGATGCACTTGGCCAAAAAGGGCGTATGCGTTTTTTCCTGAATATGTTCAGGAAAAAACGCATACGCCCTTTTTGGCCAACCAAGCAAGCTTGCAAAGGAAATCTGCACTACAATGAAGTCTCACTGCCCCCCGGTCAAAAGGGCCATCTGAAAAACGTGTAAAATCCAGAAAGGCAGGACAGGCCATGGAGAACTGGGAGCCTTGTTATGATGATGGGCGGGATGTAAATTGCCAACAGCCACTCTGGAGAAGTGTATGGTATTTCCTGAAACATCTAAAAAACAAAGCAACAGAGCCTAGGGAACTTCCACTTATGGTCCTATAGCTTAGGGAAATTAAAATCCAAAAGACACAGCCACCCCAAAGTTTGGGACGGCTCTGTTTACAAGAACCTCGTTTACGGTACAAGTTCAATATCGCAGAAAGCAAAAAATGGATAAAGAAGTTGTGGTACTTACGTACAATGCAATATCACTCAGCAATGAAATCTATGTCATCAGGCCCGTAGCAGTATAATGAGTGGATTCAGGTACGATGATTCTAAGTGAAATAAGTCACACAGAAAAAACATCATAAGATATCACTACTACATGGAATGTAAACTTGGCTACACAGGAACTGAATTACAAAACAGAACAGGGTCTCAAATGTAGAAAACCAACTTATGCTTGCTTAAGGGGAAAGGTGAGTTGGGGTGCTGCATAAAACCAGAGATTGAAATTAGCACAGATACCGTTCCATAAGCCAAATATATAATAGACAAGAGCTACTACTTGCTCAACGAAGTGGACTCAACACCCCATATTAAACGCCTAAGAATATACCTGACTAGTAAGAATCTTAAAACCTATTGATTTATATGTCTCCAAAAGAGAAACAAGCGTGTGTACAGTGGCATAAACGCAGCAGTGATAGGACTGGTGAGGATCGGTGAGCAAATGCAGACCCCTTGAAGTCATATTGCATGGTACCCATTCCATGGGTCTCAACTCTCCACGTTTAAGGGATTCTTCCTTCAGCTAAAACATGCATGTGGAACCCAGAGTATGATCCACCATGTGATCGGGAAACGTGTTCAAATGTGTCTCAGTTTTCGTCCCCCGGTACTCGGGTGCAACATTCCAGACGCTTTACTAACACTCTCCCCACTTGGAGAGTCAGTGCCTTTAACTTCCTGTTTGGCCCAGTTTGCAATTTCTGCGGAAAATGAACAGGAATAGGGAGAACCAATGAGAGACTAGCTGGAGGTGTCTGGACGGGCAAATTTAACTCTCATTTCCCACCAGGAAGAGGAATTAACCAAAGGCTCAGCGTGCCATGCCGGAACCACACTAGGGCCTGAAGCAATCCTGCGGTGTTGTGGCCAGCTCACAAGAAAGCGAGTTGAAGAAAGGAGCTCAGGGGCACTGTCATTCACAAACCTGCAGAGTTATAAATGACAGCTATCGTCCAAAAATATATTGAAGTAAGGCTGCCAAGAGGACTTGAAAGCGGGGCAGAATTGCAGGAAACCGATTTCAGGAGGTAGACTGGAATTGCATGTAAAGCATAGGAAAAGAGGCAGAACGTCCACAATGATGCACTTGGCCAATAAGGGCGTATGCGTTTTTTCCTGAATATATTCAGGAAAAAACGCATACGCCCTTTTTGGCCAACCAAGCAAGCTTGCAAAGGAAATCTGCACTACAATGAAGTCTCACAGCCGCCCGGTCAAAAGGGCCATCTGAAAAAAGTGTAAAATCCAGAAAGGCAGTACATGCCATGGAGAACTGGGAGCCTTGTTATGCTGATGGGCGGGATGTAAATTGCCAACAGCCACTCTGGAGAAGTGTATGGTGTTTCCTGAAACATCTAAAAAACAAAGCAACAGAGCCTAGCGCAGTTCCACTTATGGTCCTATAGCTTAGGGAAATTAAAATCAAAAAGACACAGCCACCCCAAAGTTTGGGACGGCTCTGTTTACAAGAACCTCATTTACGGTACAAGTTCAATATCGCAGAAAGCAAAAAATGGATAAAGAAGTTGTGGTACTTACGTACAATGCAATATCACTCAGCAATGAAATCTATGTCATCAGGCCCGTAGCAGCATAATGAGTGGATTCAGGTACGATGATTCTAAGTGAAATAAGTCACACAGAAAAAAACATCATAAGATATCATTACTACACGGAATGTAAACTTGGCTACACAGGAACTGAATTACAAAACAGAGCAGGGACTCAAATGTAGAAAACCAACTTATGATTGCTTAAGGGGAAAGGTGAGTTGGGATGCTGCATAAAACCAGAGATTGAAATTAGCACAGATACCGTTCCATAAGCCAAATATGTAATAGACAAGAGCTACTCCTTGCTCAACGAAGTGGACTCAACACCCCATATTAAACGCCTAAGAATATGCCTGACTAGTAAGAATCTTAAAACCTATGGATTTATATGTCTCCGCAGGAGAATCAAGCGTGTGTACAACAGCATAAACGCAGCAGTGATAGGATTGGTGAGGATCGGTGAGCAAATGCAGACCCTTTGAAATCATATTGCATGGTACCCATTCCATGGGTCTCAACTCTCCGGGTTTAAGGGATTCTTCCTTCAGCTAAAACATGCATGTGGAACCCAGATTATGATCCACCGTGTGCTTGGGAAACGTGTTCAAAGGTGTCTCAGTTTCCGTCCCCTGGTACTCGGGTGCAACATTCCAGACGCTTTACTAACACTCTCCCCACTTGGAGAGTCAGTGCCTTTAACCTCCTGTTTGGCCCAGTTTGCAATTTCTGCGGAAAATGAACAGGAATAGGGAGGACCAATGAGAGACTAGCTGGAGGTGTCTGGACGGGCAAATTTAACTCTCATTTCCCACCAGGAAGAGGAATTAACCAAAGGCTCAGCGTGCCCTGCTGGAACCACACTAGGGCCTGAAGCAATCCTGCGGTGTTGCGGCCAGCTCACAAGAAAGCGAGTTGAAGAAAGGAGCTCAGGGTCACTGTCATTCACAAACCTGCAGAGTTATAAATGACAGCTATCGTCCAAAAATATATTGAAGTAAGGCTGCCAAGAGGACTTGAAAGCGGGGCAGAATTGCAGGAAACCGATTTCAGGAGGTAGACTGGAATTGCATGTAAAGCATAGGAAAAGAGGCAGAACGTCCACAATGATGCACTTGGCCAAAAAGTGCGTATGCGTTTTTTCCTGAATATATTCAGGAAAAAACGCATATGCCCTTTTTGGCCAACCAAGCAAGCTTGCAAAGGAAATCTGCACTACAATGAAGTCTCACTGCCCCCCGGTCAAAAGGGCCATCTGAAAAAAGTGTAAAACCCAGAAAGGCAGGACAGGCCGTGGAGAACTGGGAGCCTTGTTATGCTGATGGGCGGGATGTAAATTGCCAACAGCCACTCTGGAGAAGTGTATGGTGTTTCCTGAAACATCTAAAAAACAAAGCAACAGAGCCTAGGGCACTTCCACTTATGGTCCTATAGCTTAGGGAAATTAAAATCAAAAAGACACAGCCACCCCAAAGTTTGGGACGGTTCTGTTTACAAGAACCTCGTTTACGGTACAAGTTCAATATTGCAGAAAGCGAAAAATGGATAAAGAAGTTGTGGTACTTACGTACAATGCAATATCACTCAGCAATGAAATCTATGTCATCAGGCCCGTAGCAGCATAATGAGTGGATTCAGGTACAATGATTCTAAGTGAACTAAGTCACACAGAAAAAGAAACATCATAAGATATCACTACTACACGGAATGTAAACTTGGCTACACAGGAACTGAATTAAAAAACTGAAGAGGGTCTCAAATGTAGAAAACCAACTTATGCTTCCTTAAGGGGAAAGGTGAGTTGGTGTGCTGCATAAGACCAGAGATTGAAATTAGCACAGATACCGTTCCATAAGCCAAATATGTAATAGACAAGAGCTACTCCTTTCTCAACGAAGTGGACTCAACACCCCATATTAAACGCCTAAGAATATACCTGACTAGTAAGAATCTTAAAACCTATGGATTTATATGTCTCCGAAAGAGAATCAAGCGTGTGTACAGGGGCATAAACGCAGCAGTGATAGGATTGGTGAGGATCGGAGAGCAAATGCAGAAACTTTGAACTCATATTGCATGGTACCCATTCCATGGGTCTCAACTCTCCTGGTTTAAGGGATTCTTACTTTAGCTAAAACATGCATGAGGATCCCAGACTATGATCCACCGTGTGATTGGGAAACGTGTTCAAAGGTGTCTCAGTTTTCGTCCCCTGGTACTCGGGTGCAACATTCCAGACGCTTTACTAACACTCTCCCCACTTGGAGAGTCAGTGCCTTTAACATCCTGTTTGGCCCAGTTTGCAATTTCTGCGGAAAATGAACAGGAATAGGGAGAACCAATGAGAGACTAGCTGGAGGTGTCTGGACGGGCAAAATTTACCTCTCATTTCCCACCAGGAAGAGGAATTAACCAAAGGCTCAGCGTGCCATGCCGGAACCACACTAGGGCCTGAAGCAATCCTGCGGTGTTGCGGCCAGCTCACAAGAAAGCGAGTTGAAGAAAGGAGCCCAGGGGCACTGTCATTCACAAACCTGCAGAGTTATAAATGACAGCTATCGTCCAAAAATATACTGAACTAAGGCTGCCAAGAGGACTTGAAAGCGGGGCAGAATTGCAGGAAACTGATTTCAGGAGGTAGACTGGAATTGCATGTAAAGCATAGGAAAAGAGGCAGAACGTCCACAATGATGCACTTGGCCAAAAAGTGCGTATGCGTTTTTTCCTGAATATATTCAGGAAAAAACGCATACGCCCTTTTTGGCCAACCAAGCAAGCTTGCAAAGGAAATCTGCACTACAATGAAGTCTCACTGCCCCCCAGTCAACAGAGCCATCTGAAAAAAGTGTAAAATCCAGAAAGGCAGGACAGGGCATGGAGAACTGGGAGCCTTGTTATGCTGATGAGCGGGATGTAAATTGCCAACAGCCACTCTGGAGAAGTGTATGGTGTTTCCTGAAACATCTAAAAAACAAAGCAACAGAGCCTAGGGAACTTCCACTCATGGTCCTATAGCTTAGGGAAATTAAAATCCAAAAGACACAGCCACCCCAAAGTTTGGGACGGCTCTGTTTACAAGAACCTCGTTTACGGTACAAGTTCAATATCGCAGAAAGCAAAAAATGGATAAAGAAGTTGTGGTACTTACGTACAATGCAATATCACTCAGCAATGAAATCTATATCATCAGGCCCGTAGCAGCATAATGAGTGGATTCAGGTACGATGATTCTAAGTGAAATAAGTCACACAGAAAAAAACATCATAAGATATCACTACTACACGGAATGTAAACTTGGCTACACAGGAACTGAATTACAAAACAGAACAGGGTCTCAAATGTAGAAAACCAACTTATGCTTGCTTAAGGGGAAAGGTGAGTTGGGGTGCTGCATAAAACCAGAGATTGAAATTAGCACAGATACCGTTCCATAAGCCAAATATGTAATAGACAAGAGCTACTACTTGCTCAACGAAGTGGACTCAACACCCCATATTAAACGCCTAAGAATATACCTGACTAGTAAGAATCTTAAAAACTATTGATTTATATGTCTCCAAAAGAGAAACAAGCGTGTGTACAGTGGCATAAACGCAGCAGTGATAGGACTGGTGAGGATCGGTGAGCAAATGCATTCCCTTTGAAGTCATATTGCATGGTACCCATTCCATGGGTCTCAACTCTCCACGTTTAAGGGATTCTTCCTTCAGCTAAAACATGCATGTGGAACCCAGAGTATGATCCACCATGTGATCGGGAAACGTGTTCAAATGTGTCTCAGTTTTCGTCCCCCGGTACTCGGGTGCAACATTCCAGACGCTTTACTAACACTCTCCCCACTTGGAGAGTCAGTGCCTTTAACCTCCTGTTTGGCCCAGTTTGCAATTTCTGCGGAAAATGAACAGGAATAGGGAGAACCAATGAGAGACTAGCTGGAGGTGTCTGGACGGGCAAATTTAACTCTCATTTCCCACCAGGAAGAGGAATTAACCAAAGGTTCAGCGTGCCATGCCGGAACCACACTAGGGCCTGAAGCAATCCTGTGGTGTTGCGGCCAGCTCACAAGAAAGCGAGTTGAAGAAAGGAGCTCAGGGGCACTGTCATTCACAAACATGCAGAGTTATAAATGACAGCTATCGTCCAAAAATATATTGAAGTAAGGCTGCCAAGAGGACTTGAAAGCGGGGCAGAATTGCAGGAAACCAATTTCAGGAGGTAGACTGGAATTGCATGTAAAGCATAGGAAAAGAGGCAGAACGTCCACAATGATGCACCTGGCCAAAAAGGGCGTATGCGTTTTTTCCTGAATATATTCAGGAAAAAACGCATACGCCCTTTTTGGCCAACCAAGCAAGCTTGCAAAGGAAATCTGCACTACAATGAAGTCTCAATGCCCCCCGGTCAAAAGGGCCATCTGAAAAAAGTGTAAAATCCAGAAAGTCAGGACAGGCCATGGAGAACTGGGAGCCTTGTTATGCTGATGGGCGGGATGTAAATTGCCAACAGCCACTCTGGAGAAGTGTATGTTGTTTCCTGAAACATCTAAAAAACAAAGCAACAAAGCCTAGGGCACTTCCGCTTATGGTCCTATAGCTTAGGGAAATTAAAATCAAAAAGACACAGCCACCCGAAAGTTTGGGACGGCTCTGTTTACAAGAACCTCGTTTACGGTACAAGTTCAATATCGCAGAAAGCGAAAAATGGATAAAGAAGTTGTTCTACTTACGTACAATGCAATATCACTCAGCAATGAAATCTATGTCATCAGGCCCGTAGCAGCATAATGAGTGGATTCAGGTACGATGATTCTAAGTGAAATAAGTCACACAGAAAAAGAAACATCATAAGATATCACTACTACACGGAATGTAAACTTGGCTACACAGGAACTGAATTACAAAACAGAACAGGGTCTCAAATGTAGAAAACCAACTTACGCTTACTTAAAGGGAAAGGTGAGTTGGGGTACTGCATAAAACAAGAGATTTAAATTAGCACAGATACCGTTCCATAAGCCAAATATGTAATAGACAAGAGCTACTCCTTGCTCAACCAAGTGGACTCAACACCGCATTTTAAACGCCTAATAATATACCCGACTAGTAAGAATCTTAAAACCTATGGATTTATATGTATCCGAAAGAGAATTAAGCCTGTGTACAGCGGCATAAACGAAGCAGTGATAGGATTGGTGAAGATCGGTGAGCAAATGCAGACCCTTTGAAGTCATATTGCATGGTACCCATTCCATGGGTCTCAACTCTCCTGGTTTAAGGGATTCTTCCTTCAGCTAAAACATGCATGTGGAACCCAGAGTATGATCCACTGTGTGATCGGGCAAAGTGTTCAAAGGTGTCTCAGTTTTCGTCCCCTGGTACTCGGGTGCAACATTCCAGACGCTTTACTAACACTCTCCCCACTTGGAGAGTCAGGGCCTTTAACCTCCTGTTTGTCCCAGTTTGCAATTTCTGCGGAAAATGAACAGGAATAGGGAGAACCAATGAGAGACTAGTTGGAGGTGTCTGGACGCGCAAATTTAACTCTCATTTCCCACCAGGAAGAGGAATTAACCAATGGCTCAGTGTGCCATACCGGAACCACACTGGGGCCTGAAGCAATCCTGCGGTGTTGCGGCCAGCTCACAAGAAAGCGAGTTGAAGAAAGGAGCTCAGGGGCACTGTCATTCACAAACCTGCAGAGTTATAAATGACAGCTATCGTCCAAAAATATATTGAAGTAAGGCTGCCAAGAGGACTTGAAAGCGGGGCAGAATTGCAGGAAACCGATTTCAGGAGGTAGACTGGAATTGCATGTAAAGCATAGGAAAAGAGGCAGAACGTCCACAATGATGCACTTGGCCAAAAAGGGCGTATGCGTTTTTTCCTGAATATATTCAGGAAAAAACGCATACGCCCTTTTTGGCCAACCAAGCAAGCTTGCAAAGAAATCTACACTACAATGAAGTCTCACTGCCCCCTGGTCAAAAGGGTCATCTGAAAAAAGTGTAAAATCCAGAAAGGCAGGACAGGCCATGGAGACATGGGAGCCTTGTTATGCTGATGGGCGGGATGTAAATTGCCAACAGCCACTCTGGAGAAGTGTATGGTGTTTCCTGAAACATCTAAAAAACAAAGCAACAGAGCCTAGGGCACTTCCACTTATGGTCCTATAGCTTAGGGAAATTAAAATCAAAAAGACACAGCCACCCCAAAGTTTGGGACGGCTCTGTTTACAAGAACCTCGTTTACGGTACAAGTTCAATATCGCAGAAAGTGAAAAATGGATAAAGATGTTGTGGTACTTACGTACAATGCAATATCACTCAGCAATGAAATCTATGTCATCAGGCCCATAGCAGCATAATGAGTGGATTCAGGTACAATGATTCTAAGTGAACTAAGTCACACAGAAAAAGAAACATTATAAGATATCACTACTACACGGAATGTAAACTTGGCTACACAGGAACTGAATTACAAAACAGAACAGGGTCTCAAATGTAGAAAACCAACTTATGCTTGCTTAAGGGGAAAGGTGAGTTGGAGTGCTGCATAAAACCAGAGATTGAAATTAGCACAGATACCGTTCCATAAGTCAATTATGTAATAGACAAGAGCTACTCCTTGCTCAACGAAGTGGACTCAACACCCCATATTAAACGCCTAAGAATATACCTGACTAGTAAGAATCTTAAAACCTATTGATTTATATGTCTCCAAAAGAGAAACAAGCGTGTGTACGGTGGCATAAACGCAGCAGTGATAGGATTGGTGAGGATCGGTGAGCAAATGCAGACCCTTTGAAGTCATATTGCATGGTACCCATTCCATGGGTCTCAACTCTCCAGGTTTAAGGGATTCTTCCTTCAGCTAAAACATGCATGTGGAACCCAGATTATGATCCACCGTGTGCTTGGGAAACGTGTTCAAAGGTGTCTCAGTTTTCGTCCCCTGGTACTCGGGTGCAACATTCCAGACGCTTTACTAACACTCTCCCCACTTGGAGAGTCAGTGCCTTTAACCTCCTGTTTGTCCCAGTTTGCAATTTCTGCGGAAAATGAACAGGAATAGGGAGAACCAATGAGAAACTAGCTGGAGGTGTCTGGACGGGCAAATTTAACTCTCATTTCCCACCAGGAAGAGGAATTAACCAAAGGCTCAGCGTGCCATGCCGGAACGACACTAGGGCCTGAAGCAATCCTGCGGTGTTGCGGCCAGCTCACAAGAAAGCGAGTTGAAGAAAGGAGCTCAGGGGCACTGTCATTCACAAACCTGCAGAGTTATAAATGACAGCTATCGTCCAAAAATATATTGAAGTAAGGCTGCCAAGAGGACTTGAAAGCGGGGCAAAATTGCAGGAAACCGATTTCAGGAGGTAGACTGGAATTGCATGTAAAACATAGGAAAAGAGGCAGAACGTCCACAATGATGCACTGGGCCAAAAAGGGCGTATGCGTTTTTTCCTGAATATATTCAGGAAAAAACGCATACGCCCTTTTTGGCCAACCAAGCAAGCTTGCAAAGGAAATCTGCACTACAATGAAGTCTCACTGCCCCCCAGTCAAAAGAGCCATCTGAAAAAAGTGTAAAATCCAGAAAGGCAGGACAGGCCATGCAGAACTGGGAGCCTTGTTATGCTGATGGGCGGGATGTAAATTGCTAACAGCCACTCTGGAGAAGTGTATGGTGTTTCCTGAAACATCTAAAAAACAAAGCAACAGAGCCTAGGGCACTTCCACTTATGGTCCTATAGCTTAGGGAAATTAAAATCCAAAAGACACAGCCACCCCAAAGTTTGGGACGGCTCTGTTTACAAGAACCTCGTTTACGGTACAAGTTCAATATCGCAGAAAGCAAAAAATGGATAAAGAAGTTGTGGTACTTACGTACAATGCAATATCACTCAGCAATGAAATCTATGTCATCAGGCCCGTAGCAGCATAATGAGTGGATTCAGGTACGATGATTCTAAGTGAAATAAGTCACACAGAAAAAAACATCATAAGATATCACTACTACACGGAATGTAAACTTGGCTACACAGGAACTGAATTACAAAACAGAACAGGGTCTCAAATGTAGAAAACCAACTTATGCTTGCTTAAGGGTAAACGTGAGTTGGGGTGCTGCATAAAACCAGAGATTGAAATTAGCACAGATACCGTTCCATAAACCAAATATGTAATAGACAAGAGCTACTCCTTGCTCAACGAAGTGGACTCAACACCCCATATTAAACGCCTAAGAATATACCTGACTAGTAAGAATCTTAAAACCTATGGATTTATATGTCTCCGCAGGAGAATCAAGCGTGTGTACAGCGGCATAAACGCAGCAGTGATAGGATTGGTGAGGATCGGTGAGCAAATGCAGAAACTTTGAACTCATATTGCATGGTACCCATTCCATGGGTCTCAACTCTCCAGGTTTAAGGGATTCTTCCTTCAGCTAAAACATGCATGTGGAACCCAGATTATGATCCACCATGTGCTTGGGAAACGTGTTCAAAGGTGTCTCTGTTTTCGTCCCCTGGTACTAGGGTGCAACATTCCAGACGCTTTACTAACACTCTCCCCACTTGGAGAGTCAGTGCCTTTAACCTCCTGTTTGTCCCAGTTTGCAATTTCTGCGGAAAATGAACAGGAATAGGGAGAACCAATGAGAGACTAGCTGGAGGTGTCTGGATGGGCAAATTTAACTCTCATTTCCCACCAGGAAGAGGAATTAACCAAAGGCTCAGCGTGCCATGCCGGAACCACACTAGGGCCTGAAGCAATCCTGTGGTGTTGCGGCCAGCTCACAAGAAAGCGAGTTGAAGAAAGGAGCTCAGGGGCACTGTCATTCACAAACATGCAGAGTTATAAATGACAGCTATCGTCCAAAAATATATTGAAGTAAGGCTGCCAAGAGGACTTGAAAGCGGGGCAGAATTGCAGGAAACCAATTTCAGGAGGTAGACTGGAATTGCATGTAAAGCATAGGAAAAGAGGCAGAACGTCCACAATGATGCACCTGGCCAAAAAGGGCGTATGCGTTTTTTCCTGAATATATTCAGGAAAAAACGCATACGCCCTTTTTGGCCAACCAAGCAAGCTTGCAAAGGAAATCTGCACTACAATGAAGTCTCACTGCCCCCCAGTCAAAAGAGCCATCTGAAAAAAGTGTAAAATCCAGAAAGTCAGGACAGGCCATGGAGAACTGGGAGCCTTGTTATGCTGATGGGCGGGATGTAAATTGCCAACAGCCACTCTGGAGAAGTGTATGGTGTTTCCTGAAACATCTAAAAAACAAAGCAACAGAGCCTAGGGCACTTCCACTTATGGTCCTATAGCTTAGGGAAATTAAAATCCAAAAGACACAGCCACCCCAAAGTTTGGGACGGCTCTGTTTACAAGAACCTCGTTTACGGTACAAGTTCAATATCGCAGAAAGCAAAAAATGGATAAAGAAGTTTTGGTACTTACGTACAATGCAATATCACTCAGCAATGAAATCTATGTCATCAGGGCCGTAGCACAATAATGAGTGGATTCAGGTACGATGATTCTAAGCGAAATAAGTCACCCAGAAATAGAAACATCATAAGATATCACTACTACACGGAATGTAAACTTGGCTACACAGGAACTGAATTACAAAACAGAACAGGGTCTCAAATGTAGAAAACCAACTTATGCTTGCTTAAGGGGAAAGGTGAGTTGGGGTGCTGCATAAAACCAGAGATTGAAATTAGCACAGATACCGTTCCATAAGCCAAATATATAATAGACAAGAGCTACTCCTTGCTCAACGAAGTGGACACAACACCCCATATTAAACGCCTAAGAATATACCTGACTAGTAAGAATCTTAAAACCTATGGATTTATATGTCTCCGAAAGAGAATCAAGCATGTGTACAGCGGCATAAACGCAGCAGTGATAGGATTGGTGAGGATCGGTGAGCAAATGCAGACCCTTTGAAGTCATATTGCATGGTACCCATTCCATGGCTCTCAACTCTCCAGGTTTAAGGGATTCTTCCTTCAGCTAAAACATGCATGTGGAACCCAGACTATGATCCACCGTGTGATTGGGAAACGTGTTCCAAGGTGTCTCAGTTTTCGTCCCCTGGTACTCGGGTGCAACATTCCAGACGCTTTACTAACACTCTCCCCACTTGGAGAGTCAGTGCCTTTAACCTCCTGTTTGGCCCAGTTTGCAATTTCTGCGGAAAATGAACAGGAATAGGGAGAACCAATGAGAGACTAGCTGGAGGTGTCTGGACGGGCAAATTTAACTCTCATTTCCCACCAGGAAGAGGAATTAACCAAAGGCTCAGCGTGCCGTGCCGGAACCAGATTACGGCCTGAAGCAATCCTGCGGTGTTGCGGCCTGCTCACAAGAAAGCGAGTTGAAGAAAGGAGCTCAGGGGCACTGTCATTCACAAACCTGCAGAGTTATAAATGACAGCTATCGTCCAAAAATATATTGAAGTAAGGCTGCCAAGAGGACTTGAAAGCGGGGCAGAATTGCAGGAAACCGATTTCAGGAGGTAGACTGGAATTGCATGTAAAGCATAGGAAAAGAGGCAGAAGGTCCACAATGATGCACTTGGCCAAAAAGGGCGTGTGCGTTTTTTCCTGAATATATTCAGGAAAAAACGCATACGCCCTTTTTGGCCAACCAAGCAAGCTTGCAAAGGAAATCTGCACTAAAATGAAGTCTCACTGCCCCCCGGTCAAAAGGGCCATCTGAAAAAAGTGTAAAAACCAGAAAGGCAGGACAGGCCATGGAGAACTGGGAGCCTTGTTATGCTGATGGGCGGGATGTAAATTGCCAACAGCCACTCTGGAGAAGTGTATGGTGTTTCCTGAAACATCTAAAAAACAAAGCAACAGAGCCTAGGGCACTTCCACTTATGGTCCTATAGCTTAGGGAAATTAAAATCAAAAAGACACAGCCACCCCAAAGTTTGGGATGGCTCTGTTTCCAAGAACCTCGTTTACAGTAAAAGTTCAATATTCCAGAAAGCGAAAAATGGATAAAGAAGTTGTGGTACATACGTACAATGTAATATCACTCAGCAATGAAATCTATGTCATCAGGGCCGTAGCACAATAATGAGTGGATTCAGGTACGATGATTCTAAGTGAAATAAGTCACCCAGAAAAAGAAACATCATAAGATATCACTACTACACGGAATGTAAACTTGGCTACACAGGAACTGAATTACAAAACAGAACAGGGTCTCAAATGTAGAAAACCAACTTATGCTTGCTTAAGGGGAAAGGTGAGTTGGGGTGCTGCATAAAACCAGAGATTGAAATTAGCACAGATACCGTTCCATAAGCCAAATATGTAATAGACAAGAGCTACTCCTTGCTCAACGAAGTGGACTCAACACCCCATATTAAACGCCTAAGAATATACCTGACTAGTAAGAATCTTAAAACCTATGGATTTATATGTCGCCGAAGGAGAATCAAGTGTGTGTACAGCGGCATAAACGCAGCAGTGATAGGATTGGTGAGGATCGGTGAGCAAATGCAGACCCTTTGAAGTCATATTGCATGGTACCCATTCCATGGGTCTCAACTCTCCAGGTTTAAGGGATTCTTCCTTCAGATAAAACATACATGTGGAACGCAGATTATGATCCACCGTGTGATTAGGAAACGTGTTCAAAGGTGTCTCAGTTTTCGTCCCCTGGTACTCGGGTGCAACATTCCAGACGCTTTACTAACACTCTCCCCACTTGGAGACTCAGTGCCTTTAACGTCCTGTTTGGCCCAGTTTGCAATTTCTGCGGAAAATGAACAGGAATAGGGAGAACCAATGAGAGACTAGCTGGAGGTGTCTGGACGGGCAAATTTAACTCTCATTTCCCGCCAGGAAGAGGAATTAACCAAAGGCTCAGCGTGCCATGCCGGAACGACACTAGGGCCTGAAGCAATCCTGCGGTGTTGCGGCCAGCTCACAAGAAAGCGAGTTGAAGAAAGGAGCTCAGGGGCACTGTCATTCACAAACCTGCAGAGTTATAAATGACAGCTATCGTCCAAAAATATATTGAAGTAAGGCTGCCAAGAGGACTTGAAAGCGGGGCAAAATTGCAGGAAACCGATTTCAGGAGGTAGACTGGAATTGCATGTAAAGCATAGGAAAAGAGGCAGAACGTCCACAATGATGCACTGGGCCAAAAAGGGCGTATGCGTTTTTTCCTGAATATATTCAGGAAAAAACGCATACGCCCTTTTTGGCCAACCAAGCAAGCTTGCAAAGGAAATCTGCACTACAATGAAGTCTCACTGCCCCCCAGTCAACAGAGCCATCTGAAAAAAGTGTAAAATCCAGAAAGGCAGGACAGGCCATGCAGAACTGGGAGCCTTGTTATGCTGATGGGCGGGATGTAAATTGCCAACAGCCACTCTGGAGAAGTGTATGGTGTTTCCTGAAACATCTAAAAAACAAAGCAACAGAGCCTAGGGCACTTCCACTTATGGTCCTATAGCTTAGGGAAATTAAAATCCAAAAGACACAGCCACCCCAAAGTTTGGGACGGCTCTGTTTACAAGAACCTCGTTTACGGTACAAGTTCAATATCGCAGAAAGCAAAAAATGGATAAAGAAGTTGTGGTACTTACGTACAATGCAATATCACTCAGCAATGAAATCTATGTCATCAGGCCCGTAGCAGCATAATGAGTGGATTCAGGTACGATGATTCTAAGTGAAATAAGTCACACAGAAAAAAACATCATAAGATATCACTACTACACGGAATGTAAACTTGGCTACACAGGAACTGAATTACAAAACAGAACAGGGTCTCAAATGTAGAAAACCAACTTATGCTTGCTTAAGGGGAAAGGTGAGTTGGGGTGCTGCATAAAACCAGAGATTGAAATTAGCACAGATACCGTTCCATAAACCAAATATGTAATAGACAAGAGCTACTCCTTGCTCAACGAAGTGGACTCAACACCCCATATTAAACGCCTAAGAATATACCTGACTAGTAAGAATCTTAAAACCTATGGATTTATATGTCTCCGCAGGAGAATCAAGCGTGTGTACAGCGGCATAAACGCAGCAGTGATAGGATTGGTGAGGATCGGTGAGCAAATGCAGAAACTTTGAAGTCATATTGCATGGTACCCATTCCATGGGTCTCAACTCTCCTGGTTTAAGGGATTCTTCCTTCAGCTACAACATGCATGTGGAACCCAGAGTATGATCCACCGTGTGATTGGGAAACGTATTCAAAGGTGTCTCAGTTTTCGTCCCCTGGTACTCGGGTGCAACCTTCCAGACGCTTTACTAACACTCTCCCCACTTGGAGAGTCAGTGCCTTTAACATCCTGTTTGGCCCAGTTTGCAATTTCTGCGGAAAATGAACAGGAATAGGGAGAACCAATGAGAGACTAGCTGGAGGTGTCTGGACGGGCAAATTTAACTCTCATTTCCCACCAGGAAGAGGAATTAACCAAAGGCTCAGCGTGCCATGCCGGAACCACTCTAGGGCCTGAAACAACCCTGCGGTGTTGCGGCCAGCTCACAAGAAAGCGAGTTGAAGAAAGGAGCTCAGGGGCACTGTCATTCACAAACCTGCAGAGTTATAAATGACAGCTATCGTCCAAAAATATATTGAAGTAAGGCTGCCAAGAGGACTTGAAAGCGGGGCAGAATTGCAGGAAACCGATTTCAGGAGGTAGACTGGAATTGCATGTAAAGCATAAGAAAAGAGGCAGAACGTCCACAATGATGCACCTGGCCAAAAAGGGCGTATGCGTTTTTTCCTGAATATATTCAGGAAAAAACGCATACGCCCTTTTTGGCCAACCAAGCAAGCTTGCAAAGGAAATCTGCACTACAATGAAGTCTCAATGCCCCCCGGTCAAAAGGGCCATCTGAAAAAAGTGTAAAATCCAGAAAGTCAGGACAGGCCATGGAGAACTGGGAGCCTTGTTATGCTGATGGGCGGGATGTAAATTGCCAACAGCCACTCTGGAGAAGTGTATGTTGTTTCCTGAAACATCTAAAAAACAAAGCAACAGAGCCTAGGGCACTTCCGCTTATGGTCCTATAGCTTAGGGAAATTAAAATCAAAGAGACACAGCCACCCCAAAGTTTGGGACGGCTCTGTTTACAAGAACCTCGTTTACGGTACAAGTTCAATATCGCAGAAAGCGAAAAATGGATAAAGAAGTTGTTCTACTTACGTACAATGCAATATCACTCAGCAATGAAATCTATGTCATCAGGCCCGTAGCAGCATAATGAGTGGATTCAGGTACGATGATTCTAAGTGAAATAAGTCACACAGAAAAAGAAACATCATAAGATATCACTACTACACGGAATGTAAACTTGGCTACACAGGAACTGAATTACAAAACAGAACAGGGTCTCAAATGTAGAAAACCAACTTACGCTTACTTAAAGGGAAAGGTGAGTTGGGGTACTGCATAAAACAAGAGATTTAAATTAGCACAGATACCGTTCCATAAGCCAAATATGTAATAGACAAGAGCTACTCCTTGCTCAACGAAGTGGACTCAACACCGCATTTTAAACGCCTAATAATATACCCGACTAGTAAGAATCTTAAAACCTATGGATTTATATGTATCCGAAAGAGAATTAAGCCTGTGTACAGCGGCATAAACGAAGCAGTGATAGGATTGGTGAAGATCGGTGAGCAAATGCAGACCCTTTGAAGTCATATTGCATGGTACCCATTCCATGGGTCTCAACTCTCCTGGTTTAAGGGATTCTTCCTTCAGCTAAAACATGCATGTGGAACCCAGAGTATGATCCACTGTGTGATCGGGCAACGTGTTCAAAGGTGTCTAAGTTTTCGTCCCCTGGTACTCGGGTGCAACATTCCAGACGCTTTACTAACACTCTCCCCACTTGGAGAGTCAGGGCCTTTAACCTCCTGTTTGTCCCAGTTTGCAATTTCTGCGGAAAATGAACAGGAATAGGGAGAACCAATGAGAGACTAGCTGGAGGTGTCTGGACGCGCAAATTTAACTCTCATTTCCCACCAGGAAGAGGAATTAACCAATGGCTCAGTGTGCCATACCGGAACCACACTGGGGCCTGAAGCAATCATGCGGTGTTGCGGCCAGCTCACAAGAAAGCGAGTTGAAGAAAGGAGCTCAGGGGCACTGTCATTCACAAACCTGCAGAGTTATAAATGACAGCTATCGTCCAAAAATATATTGAAGTAAGGCTGCCAAGAGGACTTGAAAGCGGGGCAGAATTGCAGGAAACCGATTTCAGGAGGTAGACTGGAATTGCATGTAAAGCATAGGAAAAGAGGCAGAACGTCCACAATGATGCACTTGGCCAAAAAGGGCGTATGCGTTTTTTCCTGAATATATTCAGGAAAAAACGCATACGCCCTTTTTGGCCAACCAAGCAAGCTTGCAAAGAAATCTACACTACAATGAAGTCTCACTGCCCCCTGGTCAAAAGGGCCATCTGAAAAAAGTGTAAAATCCAGAAAGGCAGGACAGGCCATGGAGACATGGGAGCCTTGTTATGCTGATGGGCGGGATGTAAATTGCCAACAGCCACTCTGGAGAAGTGTATGGTGTTTCCTGAAACATCTAAAAAACAAAGCAACAGAGCCTAGGGCACTTCCACTTATGGTCCTATAGCTTAGGGAAATTAAAATCAAAAAGACACAGCCACCCCAAAGTTTGGGACGGCTCTGTTTACAAGAACCTCGTTTACGGTACAAGTTCAATATCGCAGAAAGTGAAAAATGGATAAAGATGTTGTGGTACTTACGTACAATGCAATATCACTCAGCAATGAAATCTATGTCATCAGGCCCATAGCAGCATAATGAGTGGATTCAGGTACAATGATTCTAAGTGAACTAAGTCACACAGAAAAAGAAACATCATAAGATATCACTACTACACGGAATGTAAACTTGGCTACACAGGAACTGAATTACAAAACAGAACAGGGTCTCAAATGTAGAAAACCAACTTATGCTTGCTTAAGGGGAAAGGTGAGTTGGAGTGCTGCATAAAACCAGAGATTGAAATTAGCACAGATACAGTTCCATAAGCCAATTATGTAATAGACAAGAGCTACTCCTTGCTCAACGAAGTGGACTCAACACCCCATATTAAACGCCTAAGAATATACCTGACTAGTAAGAATCTTAAAACCTATTGATTTATATGTCTCCAAAAGAGAAACAAGCGTGTGTACAGTGGCATAAACGCAGCAGTGATAGGATTGGTGAGGATCGGTGAGCAAATGCAGACACTTTGAAGTCATATTGCATGGTACCCATTCCATGGGTCTCAACTCTCCAGGTTTAAGGGATTCTTCCTTCAGCTAAAACATGCATGTGGAACCCAGAGTATGATCCACCATGTGATCGGGAAACGTGTTCAAATGTGTCTCAGTTTTTGTCCCCCGGTACTCGGGTGCAACATTCCAGACGCTTTACTAACACTCTCCCCACGTGGAGAGTCAGTGCCTTTAACCTCCTGTTTGGCCCAGTTTGCAATTTCTGCGGAAAATGAACAGGAATAGGGAGAACCAATGAGAGACTAGCTGGAGGTGTCTGGACGGGCAAATTTAACTCTCATTTCCCACCAGGAAGAGGAATTAACCAAAGGCTCAGCGTGCCATGCCGGAACCACACTAGGGCCTGAAGCAATCCTACGGTGTTGCGGCCAGCTCACAAGAAAGCGAGTTGAAGAAAGGAGCTCAGGGGTACTGTCATTCACAAACCTGCAGAGTTATAAATGACAGCTATCGTCCAAAAATATACTGAACTAAGGCTGCCAAGAGGACTTGAAAGCGGGGCAGAATAGCAGGAAACTGATTTCAGGAGGTAGACTGGAATTGCATGTAAAGCATAGGAAAAGAGGCAGAACGTCCACAATGATGCACTTGGCCAAAAAGGGCGTATGCGTTTTTTCCTGAATATATTCAGGAAAAAACGCATACGCCCTTTTTGGCCAATCAAGCAAGCTTGCAAAGGAAATCTGCACTACAATGAAGTCTCACTGCCCCCCGGTCAACAGCGCCATCTTAAAAAAGTGTAAAATCCAGAAAGGCAGGACAGGCCATGTAGAACGGGGAGCCTTGTTATGCTGATGGGCGGGACGTAAATTGCCAACAGCCACTCTGGAGAAGTGTATGGTGTTTCCTGAAACATCTAAAAAACAAAGCAACAGAGCCTAGGGCACTTCCACTTATGGTCCTATAGCTTAGGGAAATTAAAATCAAAAAGACACAGCCACCCCAACGTTTGGGATGGTTCTGTTTACAAGAACCTCGTTTACGGTACAAGTTCAATATCGCAGAAAGCGAAAAATGGATAAAGAAGTTGTGGTACTTACGTACAATGCAATATCACTCAGCAATGAAATCTATGTCATCAGGCCCGTAGCAGCATGACAAGTGGATTCAGGTACAATGATTCTAATTGAAATAAGTCACACAGAAAAAGAAACATCATAAGTTATCACTACTACACGGAATGTAAACGTGGCTACACAGGAACTGAATTACAAAACAGAACAGGGTCTCAAATGTAGAAAACCAACTTATGCTTCCTTAAGGAGAAAGGTGAGTTGGGGTGCTGCATAAAACCAGAGATTGAAATTAGCACAGATACCGTTCCATAAGCCAAATATGTAATAGACAAGAGCTACTCCTTGCTCAACGAAGTGGACTCAACAACCCATATTAAACGCCTAAGAATATACCTGACTAGTAAGAATCTTAAAACCTATGGATTTATATGTCTCCGAAAGAGAATCAAGTGTGTGTACAGCGGCATAAACGCAGCAGTGATAGGATTGGTGAGGATCGGTGAGCAAATGCAGACCCTTTGAAGTCATATTGCATGGTACCCATTCCATGGGTCTCAACTCTCCAGGTTTAAGGGATTCTTCCTTCAGCTAAAACATGCATGTGGAACCCAGACTATGATCCACCGTGTGATTGGGAAACGTGTTCAAAGGTGTCTCAGTTTTCGTCCCCTGGTACTCGGGTGCAACATTCCAGATGCTTTACTAACACTCTCCCCACTTGGAGACTCAGTGCCTTTAACGTCCTGTTTGGCCCAGTTTGCAATTTCTGCGGAAAATGAACAGGAATAGGGAGAACCAATGAGAAACTAGCTGGAGGTGTCTGGACGGGCAAATTTAACTCTCATTTCCCACCAGGAAGAGGAATTAACCAAAGGCTCAGCGTGCCATGCCGGAACGACACTAGGGCCTGAAGCAATCCTGCGGTGTTGCGGCCAGCTCACAAGAAAGCGAGTTGAAGAAAGGAGCTCAGGGGCACTGTCATTCACAAACCTGCAGAGTTATAAATGACAGCTATCGTCCAAAAATATATTGAAGTAAGGCTGCCAAGAGGACTTGAAAGCGGGGCAAAATTGCAGGAAACCGATTTCAGGAGGTAGACTGGAATTGCATGTAAAGCATAGGAAAAGAGGCAGAACGTCCACAATGATGCACTTGGCCAAAAAGGGCGTATGCATTTTTTCCTGAATATATTCAGGAAAAAACGCATACGCCCTTTTTGGCCAACCAAGCAAGCTTGCAAAGGAAATCTGCACTACAATGAAGTCTCACTGCCCCCCAGTCAAAAGAGCCATCTGAAAAAAGTGTAAAATCCAGAAAGGCAGGACAGGCCATGCAGAACTGGGAGCCTTGTTATGCTGATGGGCGGGATGTAAATTGCCAACAGCCACTCTGGAGAAGTGTATGGTGTTTCCTGAAACATCTAAAAAACAAAGCAACAGAGCCTAGGGCACTTCCACTTATGGTCCTATAGCTTAGGGAAATTAAAATCCAAAAGACACAGCCACCCCAAAGTTTGGGACGGCTCTGTTTACAAGAACCTCGTTTACGGTACAAGTTCAATATCGCAGAAAGCAAAAAATGGATAAAGAAGTTGTGGTACTTACGTACAATGCAATATCACTCAGCAATGAAATCTATGTCATCAGGCCCGTAGCAGCATAATGAGTGGATTCAGGTACGATGATTCTAAGTGAAATAAGTCACACAGAAAAAAACATCATAAGATATCACTACTACACGGAATGTAAACTTGGCTACACAGGAACTGAATTACAAAACAGAACAGGGTCTCAAATGTAGAAAACCAACTTATGCTTGCTTAAGGGGAAAGGTGAGTTGGGGTGCTGCATAAAACCAGAGATTGAAATTAGCACAGATACCGTTCCATAAACCAAATATGTAATAGACAAGAGCTACTCCTTGCTCAACGAAGTGGACTCAACACCCCATATTAAACGCCTAAGAATATACCTGACTAGTAAGAATCTTAAAACCTATGGATTTATATGTCTCCGCAGGAGAATCAAGCGTGTGTACAGCGGCATAAACGCAGCAGTGATAGGATTGGTGAGGATCGGTGAGCAAATGCAGAAACTTTGAAGTCATATTGCATGGTACCCATTCCATGGGTCTCAACTCTCCAGGTTTAAGGGATTCTTCCTTCAGCTAAAACATGCATGTGGAACCCAGATTATGATCCACCGTGTGCTTGGGAAACGTGTTCAAAGGTGTCTCTGTTTTCGTCCCCTGGTACTCGGGTGCAACATTCCAGACGCTTTACTAACACTCTCCCCACTTGGAGAGTCAGTGCCTTTAACCTCCTTTTTGTCCCAGTTTGCAATTTCTGCGGAAAATGAACAGGAATAGGGAGAACCAATGAGAGACTAGCTGGAGGTGTCTGGACGGGAAAATTTAACTCTCATTTCCCACCAGGAAGAGGAATTAACCAAAGGCTCAGCGTGCCATGCCGGAACCACACTAGGGCCTGAAGCAATCCTGCGGTGTTGTGGCCAGCTCACAAGAAAGCGAGTTGAAGAAAGGAGCTCAGGGGCACTGTCATTCACAAACATGCAGAGTTATAAATGACAGCTATCTCCAAAAATATATTGAAGTAAGGCTGCCAAGAGGACTTGAAAGCGGGGCAGAATTGCAGGAAACCGATTTCAGGAGGTAGACTGGAATTGCATGTAAAGCATAGGAAAAGAGGCAGAACGTCCACAATGATGCACTTGGCCAAAAAGGGCGTATGCGTTTTTTCCTGAATATATTCAGGAAAAAACGCATACGCCCTTTTTGGCCAACCAAGCAAGCTTGCAAAGGAAATCTGCACTACAATGAAGTCTCACTGCCCCCCAGTCAAAAGAGCCATCTGAAAAAAGTGTAAAATCCAGAAAGGCAGGACAGGCCATGGAGAACTGGGAGCCTTGTTATGCTGATGGGTGGGATGTAAATTGCCAACAGCCACTCTGGAGAAGTGTATGGTGTTTCCTGAAACATCTAAAAAACAAAGCAACAGAGCCTAGGGCACTTCCACTTATGGTCCTATAGCTTAGGGAAATTAAAAACAAAAAGACACAGCCACCCCAAAGTTTGGGACGGCTCTGTTTACAAGAACCTCGTTTACGGTACAAGTTCAATATCGCAGAAAGAAAAAATGGATAAAGAAGTTGTGGTACTTACGTACAATGCAATATCACTCAGCAATGAAATCTATGTCATCAGGCCCGTAGCAGCATAATGAGTGGATTCAGGTACGATGATTCTAAGTGAAATAAGTCACACAGAAAAAAACATCATAAGATATCACTACTACACGGAATGTAAACTTGGCTACACAGGAACTGAATTACAAAACAGAGCAGGGTCTCAAATGTAGAAAACCAACTTATGATTGCTTAAGGGGAAAGGTGAGTTGGGGTGCTGCATAAAACCAGAGATTGAAATTAGCACAGATACCGTTCCATAAGCCAAATATGTAATAGACAAGAGCTACTCCTTGCTCAACGAAGTGGACTCAACACCCCATATTAAACGCCTAAGAATATACCTGACTAGTAAGAATCTTAAAACCTATGGATTTATATGTCGCCGAAGGAGAATCAAGTGTGTGTACAGCGGCATAAACGCAGCAGTGATAGGATTGGTGAGGATCGGTGAGCAAATGCAGACCCTTTGAAGTCATATTGCATGGTACCCATTCCATGGGTCTCAACTCTCCAGGTTTAAGGGATTCTTCCTTCAGATAAAACATACATGTGGAACGCAGATTATGATCCACCGTGTGATTAGGAAACGTGTTCAAAGGTGTCTCAGTTTTCGTCCCCTGGTACTCGGGTGCAACATTCCAGACGCTTTACTAACACTCTCCCCACTTGGAGAGTCAGTGCCTTTAACCTCCTGTTTGGCCCAGTTTGCAATTTCTGCGGAAAATGAACAGGAATAGGGAGAACCGATGAGAGACTAGCTGGAGGTGTCTGGACGGGCAAATTTAACTCTCATTTCCCACCAGGAAGTGGAATTAACCAAAGGCTCAGCGTGCCATGCCGGAACCACACTAGGGCCTGAAGCAATCCTGCGGTGTTGCGGCCAGCTCACAAGAAAGCGAGTTGAAGAAAGGAGCTCAGGGGCACTGTCATTCACAAACCTGCAGAGTTATAAATGACAGCTATCGTCCAAAAATATATTGAAGTAAGGCTGCCAAGAGGACTTGAAAGCGGGGCAGAATTGCAGGAAACCGATTTCAGGAGGTAGACTGGAATTGCATGTAAAGCATAGGAAAAGAGGCAGAACGTCCACAATGATGCACTGGGCCAAAAAGGGCGTATGCGTTTTTTCCTGAATATATTCAGGAAAAAACGCATACGCCCTTTTTGGCCAACCAAGCAAGCTTGCAAAGGAAATCTGCACTACAATGAAGTCTCACTGCCCCCTAGTCAAAAGAGCCATCTGAAAAAAGTGTAAAATCCAGAAAGGCAGGACAGGCCATGGAGAACTGGGAGCCTTGTTATGCTGATGGGCGGGACGTAAATTGCCAACAGCCACTCTGGAGAAGTGTATGGTGTTTCCTGAAACATCTAAAAAACAAAGCAACAGAGCCTAGGGCACTTCCACTTATGGTCCTATAGCTTAGGGAAATTAAAATCCAAAAGACACAGCCACCCCAAAGTTTGGGACGGCTCTGTTTACAAGAACCTCGTTTACGGTACAAGTTCAATATCGCAGAAAGCAAAAAATGGATAAAGAAGTTGTGGTACTTACGTACAATGCAATATCACTCAGCAATGAAATCTATGTCATCAGGCCCGTAGCAGCATAATGAGTGGATTCAGGTACGATGATTCTAAGTGAAATAAGTCACACAGAAAAAAACATCATAAGATATCACTACTACACGAATGTAAACTTGGCTTCACAGGAACTGATTTACAAAACAGAGCAGGGTCTCAAATGTAGAAAACCAACTTATGATTGCTTAAGGGGAAAGGTGAGTTGGGGTGCTGCATAAAACCAGAGATTGAAATTAGCACAGATACCGTTCCATAAGCCAAATATGTAATAGACAAGAGCTACTCCTTGCTCAACGAAGTGGACTCAACACCCCATATTAAACGCCTAACAATATACCTGACTAGTAAGAATCTTAAAACCTATGGATTTATATGTCTCCGAAGGAGAATCAAGCGTGTGTACAGCGGCATAAACGCAGCAGTGATAGGATTGGTGAGGATCGGTGAGCAAATGCAGACCCTTTGAAGTCATATTGCATGGTACCCATTCCATGGGTCTCAACTCTCCAGGTTTAAGGGATTCTTCCTTCAGCTAAAACATGCATGTGGAACCCAGATTATGATCTACCGTGTGATTAGGAAACGTTTTCAAAGGTGTCTCAGTTTTCGTCCTCTGGTACTCGGGTGCAACATTCCAGACGCTTTACTAACACTCTCCCCACTTGGAGAGTCAGTGCCTTTAACCTCCTGTTTGTCCCAGTTTGCAATTTCTGCGGAAAATGAACAGGAATAGGGAGAACCAATGAGAGACTAGCTGGAGGTGTCTGGACGGGCAAATTTAACTCTCATTTCCCACCAGGAAGAGGAATTAACCAAAGGCTCAGCGTGCCGTGCCGGAACCAGATTACGGCCTGAAGCAATCCTGCGGTGTTGCGGCCTGCTCACAAGAAAGCGAGTTGAAGAAAGGAGCTCAGGGGCACTGTCATTCACAAACCTGCAGAGTTATAAATGACAGCTATCGTCCAAAAATATATTGAAGTAAGGCTGCCAAGAGGACTTGAAAGCGGGGCAGAATTGCAGGAAACCGATTTCAGGAGGTAGACTGGAATTGCATGTAAAGCATAGGAAAAGAGGCAGAAGGTCCACAATGATGCACTTGGCCAAAAAGGGCGTGTGCGTTTTTTCCTGAATATATTCAGGAAAAAACGCATACGCCCTTTTTGGCCAACCAAGCAAGCTTGCAAAGGAAATCTGCACTACAATGAAGTCTCACTGCCCCCCGGTCAAAAGGGCCATCTGAAAAAAGTGTAAAAACCAGAAAGGCAGGACAGGCCATGGAGAACTGGGAGCCTTGTTATGCTGATGGGCGGGATGTAAATTGCCAACAGCCACTCTGGAGAAGTGTATGGTGTTTCCTGAAACATCTACAAAACAAAGCAACAGAGCCTAGGGCACTTCCACTTATGGTCCTATAGCTTAGGGAAATTAAAATCAAAAAGACACAGCCACCCCAAAGTTTGGGATGGCTCTGTTTCCAAGAACCTCGTTTACAGTACAAGTTCAATATCGCAGAAAGCGAAAAATGGATAAAGAAGTTGTGGTACTTACGTACAATGCAATATCACTCAGCAATGAAATCTATGTCATCAGGGCCGTAGCAGCATATTGAGTGGATTCAGGTACGATGATTCTAAGTGAAATAAGCCACCCAGAAAAAGAAACATCATAAGATATCACTAACACACGGAACGTAAACTTGGCTACACAGGAACTGAATTACAAAACAGAACAGGGTCTCATATGTAGAAAACCAACTTATGCTTGCTTAAGGGGAAAGGTGAGTTGGGGTGCTGCATAAAACCAGAGATTGAAATTAGCACAGATACCGTTCCATAAGCCAAATATATAATAGACAAGAGCTACTCCTTGCTCAACGAAGTGGACACAACACCCCATATTAAACGCCTAAGAATATACCTGACTAGTAAGAATCTTAAAACCTATGGATTTATATGTCTCCGAAAGAGAATCAAGCGTGTGTACAGCGGCATAAACGCAGCAGTGATAGGATTGGTGAGGATCGGTGAGCAAATGCAGACCCTTTGAAGTCATATTGCATGGTACCCATACCATGGGTCTCAACTCTCCAGGTTTAAGGGATTCTTCCTTCAGCTAAAACATGCCTGTGGAACCCAGACTATGATCCACCGTGTGATTGGGAAACGTGTTCCAAGGTGTCTCAGTTTTCGTCCCCTGGTACTCGGGTGCAACATTCCAGACGCTTTACTAACACTCTCCCCACTTGGAGAATCAGTGCCTTTAACCTCCTGTTTGGCCCAGTTTGCAATTTCTGCAAAAAATGAACAGGAATAGGGAGAACCAATGAGAGACTAGCTGGAGGTGTCTGGACGGGCAAATTTAACTCTCATTTCCCACCAGGAAGAGGAATTAACCAAAGGCTCAGCGTGCCGTTCTGTAACCACACTAGGGCCTGAAGCAATCCTGCGGTGTTGCGGCCAGCTCACAAGAAAGTGAGTTGAAGAAAGGAACTCAGGGGCACTGTCATTCACAAACCTGCAGAGTTATAAATGACAGCTATCGTCCAAAAATATATTGAAGTAAGGCTGCCAAGAGGACTTGAAAGCGGGGCAGAATTGCAGGAAACCGATTTCAGGAGGTAGACTGGAATTGCATGTAAAGCATAGGAAAAGAGGCAGAACGTCCACAATGATACACTTGGCCAAAAAGGGCGCATGCGTTTTTTCCTGAATATATTCAGGAAAAAACGCATACGAACTTTTTGGCCAACCAAGCAAGCTTGCAAAGGAAATCTGCACTACAATGAAGTCTCACTGCCCCCCGGTCAAAAGGGCCATCTGAAAAAAGTGTAAAAACCAGAAAGGCAGGACAGGCCATGGAGAACTGGGAGCCTTGTTATGCTGATGGGCGGGATGTAAATTGCCAACAGCCACTCTGAAGAAGTGTATGGTGTTTCCTGAAACATCTACAAAACAAAGCAACAGAGCCTAGGGCACTTCCACTTATGGTCCTATAGCTTAGGGAAATTAAAATCAAAAAGACACAGCCACCCCAAAGTTTGGGACGGCTCTGTTTACAAGAACCTCGTTTACGGTACAAGTTCAATATCGCAGAAAGCGAAAAATGGATAAAGAATTTGTGGTACTTACGTACAAGGCAATATCACTCAGCAATGAAATCTATGTCATCAGGCCCGTAGCAGCATAATGAGTGGATTCAGGTACGATGATTCTAAGTGAAATAAGTCACACAGAAAAAGAAACATCATAAGATATCACCACTACACGGAATGTAAACTTGGCTACACAAGAACTGAATTACAAAACAGAACAGGGTCTCAAATGTAGAAAACCAACTTATGCTTGCTTAAGGGGAAAGGTGAGTTGGGGTGCTGCATAAAACCAGAGATTGAAATTAGCACAGATACCGTTCCATAAGCCAAATATGTAATAGACAAGAGCTACTCCTTGCTCAACGAAGTGGACTCAACACCCCATATTAAACGCCTAAGAATATACCTGACTAGTAAGAATCTTAAAACCTATGGAATTATATGTCTCTGAAAGAGAATCAAGCGTGTGTAAAGCGGCATAAACACAGCAGTGATAGGATTGGTGAGGATCGGTGAGCAAATGCATACTCTTTGAAGTCATATTGCATGGTACCCATTCCAAGGGTCTCAACTCTCCTGGTTTAAGGGATTCTTCCTTCAGCTAAAACATGCATGTGGAACCCAGAGTATGATCCACCATGTGATTGGGAAACGTGTTCAAAGGTATCTCAGTTTTCTTCCCCTGGTACTCGGGTGCAACATTCCAGACGCTTTACTAACACTCTCCCCACTTTGAGAGTCAGTGCCTTTAACCTCCTGTTTGGCCCAGTTTGCAATTTCTGAGGAAACTGAACAGGAATAGGGAGAACCAATGAGAGACTAGCTGGAGGTGTCTGGACGGGCAAATTTAACTCTCATTTCCCACCAGGAAGAGGAATTAACCAAAGGCTCAGCGTGCCGTGACGGAACCACACTAGGGCCTGAAGCAATCCTGTGGTGTTGCGGCCAGCACACAAGAAAGCGAGTTGAAGAAAGGAGCTCAGGGGCACTGTCATTCTCAAACCTGCAGAGTTATAAATGACAGCTATCGTCCAAAAATATATTGAAGTAAGGCTGCCAAGAGGACTTGAAAGCGGGGCAGAATTGCAGGAAACCGATTTCAGGAGGTAGACTGGAATTGCATGTAAAACTTAGGAAAAGAGGCAGAACGTCCACAATGATGCACTTGGCCAAAAAGGGCGTATGCGTTTTTTCCTGAATATATTCAGGAAAAAACGCATACGCACTTTTTGGCCAACCAAGCAAGCTTGCAAAGGAAATCTGCACTACAATGAAGTCTCACTGCCCACCGGTCAAAAGGGCCATCTGAAAAAAGTGTAAAATCCAAAAAGGCAGGACAGGCCATGGAGACCTGGGAGCCTTGTTATGCTGATGGGCGGGATGTAAATTGCCAACAGCCACTCTGGAGAAGTGTATGGTGTTTCCTGAAACATCTAAAAAACAAAGCAACAGAGCCTAGGGCACTTCCGCTTATGGTCCTATAGCTTAGGGAAATTAAAATCAAAAAGACACAGCCACCCCAAAGTTTGGGACGGCTCTGTTTACAAGAACCTCGTTTACGGTACAAGTTCAATATCGCAGAAAGCAAAAAATGGATAAAGAAGTTGTGGTACTTACGTACAATGCAATATCACTCAGCAATGAAATCTATGTCATCAGGCCCGTAGCAGCATAATGAGTGGATTCAGGTACGATGATTCTAAGTGAAATAAGTCACACAGAAAAAGAAACATCATAAGATATCACTACTACACGGAATGTAAACTTGGCTACACAGGAACTGAATTACAAAACAGAACAGGGTCTCAAATGTAGAAAACCAACTTATGCTTGCTTAAGGGGAAAGGTGAGTTGGGGTGCTGCATAAAACCAGAGATTGAAATTAGCACAGATACCGTTCCATAAGCCAAATATGTAATAGACAAGAGCTACTCCTTGCTCAACGAAGTGGACTCAACACCCCATATCAAACGCCTAAGAATATACCTGACTAGTAAGAATCTTAAAACCTATGGATTTATATGTCTCCGAAAGAGAATACAGCGTGTGTACAGCGGCATAAACGCAGCAGTGATAGGATTGGTGAGGATCGGTGAGCAAATGCAGACCCTTTGAAGTCATATTGCATGGTACCCATTCCGTGGGTCTCAACTCTCCAGGTATAAGGGATTCTTCCTTCAGCTAAAACATGCATGTGGAACCCAGAGTATGATCCATCGTGTGATCGGGAAACGTGTTCAAATGTGTCTCAGTTTTCGTCCCCCGGTAAACGGGTGCAACATGCCAGACGCTTTACTAACACTCTCCCCACTTAAAGAGTCAGTGCCTTTAAACTCCTGTTTGGCCCAGTTTGCAATTTCTGCAGAAAATGAACAGGAATAGGGATAACCAATGAGAGACTAGCTGGAGGTGTCTGGACGGGCAAATTTAACTCTCATTTCCCACCAGGAAGAGGAATTAACCAAAGGCTCAGCGTGCAGTGCCGGAACCACACTAGGGCCTGAAGCAATCCTGCGGTGTTGCGGCCAGCTCACAAGAAAGCGAGTTGAAGAAAGGAGCTCAGGGGCACTGTCATTCACAAACCTGCAGAGTTATAAATGACAGCTATCGTCCAAAAATATATTGAAGTAAGGCTGCCAAGAGGACTTGAAAGCGGGGCAGAATTGCAGGAAACCGATTTCAGGAGGTAGACTGGAATTACATGTAAAGCATAGGAAAAGAGGCAGAACGTCCACAATGATGCACTTGGCCAAAAAGGGCGTATGCGTTTTTTCCTGAATATATTCAGGAAAAAACGCATACGCCCTTTTTGGCCAACCAAGCAAGCTTGCCAAGGAAATCTGCACTACAATGAAGTCTCACTGTCCCCTGGTCAAAAGGGCCATCTGAAAAAAGTGTAAAATCTAGAAAGGCAGGACAGGCCATGGAGAACTGGGAGCCTTGTTATGATGATGGCCTGGATGTAAATTGCCAACAGCCACTCTGGAGAAGTGTATGGTGTTTCCTGAAACATCTACAAAACAAAGTAACAGAGCCTAGCTCACTTCCACTTATGGTCCTATAGCTTAGGGAAATTAAAATCAAAAAGACACAGCCACCCCAAAGTTTGGGACGGCTCTGTTTACAAGAACCTCATTTACGGTACAAGGTCAATATCGCAGAAAGCGAAAAATGGATAAAGAAGTTTTGGTACTTACGTACAATGCAATATCACTCAGCAATGAAATCTATGTCATCAGGCCCGTAGCAGCATAACGAGTGGATTCAGGTACGATGATTCTAAGTGAAATAAGTCACACAGAAAAAGAAACATCATAAGATATCACTACTACACGGAATGTAAACTTGGTTACACAGGAACTGAATTACAAAACAGAACAGGGTCTCAAATGTAGAAAACCAATTTATGCTTGCTTAAGGGGAAAGGTGAGTTGGGGTGCTGCATAAAACCAGAGATTGAAATTAGCACAGATACCGTTCCATAAGCCAAATATGTAATAGACAAGAGCTACTCCTTGCTCAACGAAGTGGACTCAACACCCCATATTAAACGCGTAAGAATATACCTGACTAGTAAGAATCTTAAAACCTATGGATTTATATGTCTCCGAAAGTGAATCAAGCGTGTGTACAGCGGCATAAACGCAGCAGTGATAGGATTGGTGAGGTTCGGTGAGCAAATACAGACCCTTTGAAGTCATATTGCATGGTACCCATTCCATGGGTCTCAACTCTCCAGGTTTAAGGGTTTCTTCCTTCAGCTAAAACATGCATGTGGAACCCAGAGTATGATCCATCGTGTGATCGGGAAACGTGTTCAAATGTGTCTCAGTTTTCGTCCCCCGGTACTCGGGTGCAACATTCCAGACGCTTTACTAACACTCTCCCCACTTAAAGAGTCAGTGCCTTTAAACTCCTGTTTGGCCCAGTTTGCAATTTCTGCGGAAAATGAACAGGAATAGGGATAACCAATGAGAGACTAGCTGGAGGTGTCTGGACGGGCAAATTTAACTCTCATTTCCCACCAGGAAGAGGAATTAACCAAAGGCTCAGCGTGCCGTGCCGGAACCACACTAGGGCCTGAAGCAATCCTGCGGTGTTGCGGCCAGCTCACAAGAAAGCGAGTTGAAGAAAGGAGCTCAGGGACACTGTCATTCACAAACCTGCAGAGTTATAAATGACAGCTATCGTCCAAAAATATATTGAAGTAAGGCCGCCAAGAGGACTCGAAAGCGGGGCCGAATTGCAGGAAACCGATTTCAGGAGGTAGGTAGGAATTGCATTTAAAGCATAGGAAAAGAGACAGAACTTGGAAAATAATGCACTTGGCAAAAAAGGGCATATGTGTTTTATCCAGAGCTCTCATAACCGAGGGGAGGAGATTCCCAGCAGGCTCCAACTGCCACCTGAGGGCTCATGTTGTCAAGGCAACGTGAGCAAGCCAGGCAGGAGTTACCTCACAGCAGAGATCCCACCTCACAGAAGGGTGAGAAACCCAGCCAACATCAGACTCTCACCAGAGGGCCCACATCACCAAGGGGATGGGAACCAGGCAGGAGTGTCTTCACACCAGTGGGGCCACATCATCGAAAGGTGAGGTACTCAGCACATGTGTCCTCAAACCAGAGGACCCACATCACTAAGGGCCTCGGAGTGAGGCAGGCAGGAGTAGCCTCACAACACTGGGCCCATAGAATAAAAAAGTGAGGAATCCAGCAGTTGGAACCTCCCAGCAGGGGGCCCAGAGCACCGAGGCTATGGGATCCAGGCCACAGTGAACTCACAGCAGAGGGCCCATGTCATGAAACTGAGCAACCCAGTCATTGGGACCTCAGAGCAGGAGGCCCACATCCCCATGGGGATATAAATCTGGTAGGAGTGTCCTCGCACCACTGAAAACGTATCAGAAAATTTTGGGAGACCAGCAGTTAGAGCCTGACGCCAGAAGACCCTCATCACCAAGGGAAGGAGGCTCCCAGCAGGCTCCAACGGCCACCAGAGGGCTGACGTCGCCAAGGCGATGTGTGCCAACCAGGCACGAATGACCTCACAGCAGAGGGCCCACCTCAGAGAAGTGTGACGAACCCAGTCAGGATCAGACTCGCACCAGAGGGCCCACATCACCAAATGGATTGGAACCAGGCAGGAGTGTCCTCACATGAGTAGGGCCACATCATCTAAAGGTGAGGAACCCAGAACACGTGGCTTCAAACCATAGGACACACATCACCAAGAGGCTGGGGGTGAGGCAGGCAGGAGGAGCCTCACAACAGAGGGCCCAAAAATAAGGAAGGTGAGGAATCCAGCAGTTGCAACCTCCCAGCAGGCGGCCCAGAGCACAGAGGCTAGGGGATCCAAGCCAGAGTGAACTAACACCAGACAGCCCACATCATGAAACTGTGAGCAACCCAGACATTGGGACCTCAGAGCAGAAGGCCCACATCCCCATGGTGATGGGAACATGACAGGAGTGTCCTGGCATCACTGGGCTCACATCAGAAAACGTGGGGTGCTCAGAAGTTAGGACCTGATGCTAGAGGGCACTCATCACCGAGGGGAGGAGGCTCCCAGCAGGCTCCAGCTGCCACCAGAGGGCCAACGTCACCAAGGCGATGTGTGCCAGCCCGGCAGGAGTGACCTCACAGCAGAGGCCCCACCTCACAGAAGGGTGAGGAACACAGCCAGGATCAGACTCTCACCAGAGGGCCCACATCACCAAGGGGAAGGGAATCAGGCAGGAGTGTCCCCACATCAGTGGGACAACATCATCGAAAGGTGAGGATCCCAGCACATGTAGCCTCAAACCAGAGGAACCACATCACCAAGGGGTTCGGAATGAGGCTGGCAGGACCGGCCTCACAACACAGGGTCCATAGAATATAAAAGTTGAGGAATCCAGCAGTTGGAACCTCCCAGCAAGCGGCCCAGAGCACCGAGGCTATGGGATCCAGGCCGCAGTGAACTCACAGCAGAGGGCCCACATCATGAACCTGTGAGCAGCCCAGCCGTTGGGACCTCAGAACAGAAGGCCCACATCCCCATTGGGATGGGAACCTGGCAGGAGTGGCTTCGCACCACTTAGCACATATCAGAAAATGTTAGGAGCCCAGCAGTTAGGGCCTGACGCCAGGGGGCCCTCATAACTGAGGGGAGGAGACTCCCAGCAGGTTCCAACTGCCAACAGAGGGCCCACGTCTACAAGGTGGCATGCGCCAGCCAGGCAGTAGTGACCTCACAACAGAGGGCCTATCTCACAGAAGGGTGAGGAACCGAGGTAGGATGAGACTCTTGCCAGAGGGCCCACAACACCAAGGGGATGGGAACCAGTCAGGACTGTCCTCTCACCAGTGGGGCCACATCATCGAAAGGTGAGGAACCCAGCACATGCGGCCTCATATCAGAGGACATACATCACAAAGGGGATGGGAGTGAGGCAGGTAGGAGTAGCCTAAAAACAGAGGGCCCAAAGAATAAAAAAGGTGAGGAATCCAGCATTTGGAACCTCCCAGCAGGCGGCCGAGAGCACAGAAGCTATGGGATGCAGGCAGGAGTGAACTAACAGCAGAGAGCCCACATCATGAAACTGTGAGCAACCCAGGCGTTGGGACCTCAGAGCAGAAAGCCCACATCCCCATGGGGATGGGAACCTGACAGGAGTGTCCTGGCATCACTGGGCTCACATCAGAAAACGTGGGGAGCCCAGCAGTTAGGGCCTGATGCTAGAAGGCTGTCATCACCGAGGGCAGGAGGCTCCCAGCAGGTTCCATGTGCCAACAGAGGGCCCACGTCGCCAAGGTGATGTGTGCAAGTCAGGTAGGATTGACCTCACAGCAGAGGGCCTACCTCACAGAAGAGTGAGGAACCCAGCCAGGATAAGACTGTCACCAGAAGGCCCACATCACCAAGGGGATGGGAACCAGGCAGGAGTGTCCTCACACCAGTGGGGCCACATCATTGAAAGTTGCGGAACCCAGCATATGTGGCCTCAAACCAGAGGACCCACATCACAAAGGGGATGCGAGTGAGGCAGGCAGGAGGAGCATCGCAACACAGGCCCCATAGAATACAAAAGTTGAGGAATCGAGCAGTTGGAACCTTCCAGCAGGCGGCCCAGAGCACAGAAGCTATGGCATCCAGGCCAGAGTGAACTAACAGCAGAGAGCCCACATCATGAAACTGTGAACAACCCAGCCGTTGGGACCTCAGAACAGAAGGCCCACATCCCAATGGGTATGTGAACCTGGATGGAGTGTCTTCGAACCACTGGGCGCACATCACAAAATGTGGGGAGCCCAGCCGTTAGGGCCTGACGCCAGAGGGCCCTCATCACCGAGGGGAGGAGGCTCCCAGCAGGCTCCAAGTGCCACCAGAGGGCTCATGTCCACAAGGCGAGGTGAGCAAGCCAGGCAAGAGTGACCTCACAGCAGACGGCCCATCTCACAGATGGGTGAGGAACCCAGCCAGGATCAGACTCTCAACAGAGAGCCCACATCACCAAGGGGATGTGAACCAGGCAGGAGTCTCCTAAGACCATTGGTCCCACATCATCGAAAGGTGAGGAACCCAGCACATGTGGCCTCAAACCAGAGGACACACATCACGAAGGGACTGGGAGTGAGGCAGGCAGGAGGATCCTCACAACAGAGGGCCTAAAAAATTAAAAAAGTGAGGAATCCAGCAGTTGGAACCTTCCAGCAGGCGGCCAAGAACACAGAGGCTATGGGATCCAGGCCACAGTGAACTAACACCAGAGAGCCCACATCATGAAACTGTGATCAACCCAGCCGTTGGAACGTCAGAGCAGAAGGCCCACATCCCCATGGAGATGGGAACCTAAGAGGAGTGCCCGAGCATCACTGGGCTCACTAAGAAAAGTTGGGGAGCCCAGCAGTTAGGGCTTGACATCAGAGGGCCCTCATCACAGAGGTGAGGAGGCTCCCAGCAGGGTCCAAGTGCCACCAGAGGGCTCATGTCAACAAGGCGAGGTGAGCAAGCCAGGCAAGAGTTACCTGATAGTAGAGGGCCCACCTCACAGATGGTTGAGGAACCCAGCCAGGATCAGACTCTCACCAGAGGGCCCACATCACAAAGGGGATGGGAACCAGTCAGGATTATCCTCACACCAGTGGGGCCTCATCATCTTAACGTGAGGAACCCAGCACATGTGTCCTCAAACCAGAGGACCCACATCACAAAGGGCCTTGGAGTGAGGCAGGCAGGAGTAGCCTCACAACACAGGGGCACATAATATAAAATACGTGAGGGTTCCAGCATTTAGACCTTCCAGCAGGCAGCTCAGAACACCGAGGCTATGGGATCCAGGCCACAGTGAACTCACAGCAGAGGGCCAACATCATAAAACTGTGAGCAACCCAGGCGTTGGGACCACAGAGCAGAAGGCCCACATCCCCATGGGAATGGGAACCTGGCTGGAGTGTCCTCGCACCACTGGGCGCACATCAGAAAATGTGGGGAGCCCACCATTTAGGGCCTGACGCCAGAGGGCCGTCATCACCGAGAGGAAGAGGCACCCTGCACGCTCCAACTGCCACCAGAGGGCTCACATCTCCAAGGTGACGTGTGCCAGCCAGTCAGGAGTGACCGCACAGCAGAGGGCCTACCTCACAGAACGTTGAGGAACCCAGCCAGGATTAGACTCTGGCCAGAGGGCCCACCTCACCAAGGGGATGGTAACCCGGCAGGAGTGTCCTCACACGAGTGGAGCCACATCATCGAAAGGTGAGGAACGCAGCACATGTGGCCTCAAGCTATAGGACAGTCATCACCAAGGGGCTGGCAGCGAGGCAGGCAGGAGGAGCCTCACAACAGAGGGCACATAGAATAAAAAAGTTGAGGAATCCAGCAGTTGGAACCTCCCAGCAGGCGGCTCAAAGCACCGATGATAAGGGATCCTTGCCGGAGTGAACTCACAGCAGAGGACCCACATCATGGTACTGTGAGCAAGCCAGCCGTTTTGACCTCAGAGCAGAAGGCCCATATCCCCATGGGGATGCGAACCTGGCAAGAGTGTCCTCACTCACTTGGCGCACATCAGAAAATGTGGGGAGCCCAGCAGTTATGGCCTAAGGCAAGAGGGCCCTCATCACCGAGGGGAGGAGGATCCCAGCACACTCCAACTGCCACCAGAGGGCCCACGTCGCCAAGGTGACTTGTGCCAGACAGGCATGATTGACCTCACAACAGAGGGCCCACCTCACAGAAGGGTGAGGAACCCAGCCAGGATCAGACTCTCACCTGAGGGCCCACATCAGCAAGGGGATGGGAACCAGTCACGACTGTCTTCCCTCCAGTGGGGCCACATCATCGAAAGGTGCGGAACCCAGCACATGTGGCCTCAAATCAGAGGACACATATCACAAAGGGAAGGGGAGTGAGGCAGGCAGGAGTAGCCTAAAAACAGAGGGCCCAAAGAATAAGAAAGGTGAGGAATCCAGCAGTTGGAACCTCCCAGCAGGCAGCCGAGAGCACAGAAGCTATGGGATGCAGGCAGGAGTGAACTAACAGCAGAGAGCCCACATCATGAAACTGTGAGCAACCCAGGCGTTGGGACCTCAGAGCAGAAGGCCCACATCCCAATGGGGATGTGAACCTGGATGGAGTGTCCTCGCACCACTGGGCCGCACATCACGAAATGTGGGGAGCACAGCTCTTAGGGCCTGACGCCAGAGGGCCCTCATCACCGAGGGGAGGAGGCTCCCAGCAGGCTCCAAGTGCCACCAGAGGGCTCATGTCCACAAGGAGAGGTGAGCAAGCCAGGCAGGAGTGACCTCACAGCAGACGGCCCACCTCACAGTTGGGTGAAGAACCCAGCCAGGATCAGACTCTCAACAGAGGGCCCACATCACCAAGGGGATGTGAACCAGGCAGGAGTCTCCTAAGACCATTGGTCCCACATCATTGAAAGGTGAGGAACCCAGCACATGTGGCCTCAAACCAGAGGACACACATCACGAAGGGGCTGGGAGTGAGGCAGGCAGGAGGATCCTCACAACAGAGGGCCCAAAAAATTAAAAAAGTGAGGAATCCAGCAGTTGGAACCTCCCAGCAGGCGGCCAAGAACACAGAGGCTATGGGATCCAGACCACAGTGAACTAACACCAGAGAGCCCACATCATGAAACTGTGATCAACCCAGCCGTTGGAACGTCAGAGCAGAAGGCCCACATCCCCATGGAGATGGGAACCTAAGAGGCGTGCCCGAGCATCACTGGGCTCACTAAGAAAAGTTGGGGAGCCCAGCAGTTAGGGCCTGACGTCAGAGGGCCCTCATCACCGGGGGGCGGAGATTCCCAGCACGCTCCAACTGCCACCACACAGCTGACTTCACCAAGGCATTGTGTGCCAGCCATGCAGGAGTGACCTATCAGCAGAGGGTCTCCCTCACAGAAGGGTGAGGAACACAGCCAGGAACAGACTCTCACCAGGGGGTCCGCATAACCACGTGGATGAGAAGCAGTCAGGAGTGTCCTCACACTAGTGGGGCCACATCATCGAAAGGTGAGGAACCCAGCAAAGGTGGCCACAAACCAGAGTACCCACATCACCAGGGGGTTGAGAGTGAGGTAGGTGTCTGGAGAGGCATATTTAACTCTCATTTCCCACCAGGAAGAGGAATTAACCAAAGGCTCAGCGTGCCATGCCGGAACCACACTAGGGCCTGAAGCAATCCTGCGGTGTTGCGGCCAGCTCACAAGAAAGCGAGTTGAAGAAAGGAGCTCAGGGGCACTGTCATTCACAAACCTGCAGAGTTATAAATGACAGCTATCGTCCAAAAATATATTGAAGTAAGGCTGCCAAGAGGACTTGAAAGCGGGGCAGAATTGCAGGAAACCGATTTCAGGAGGTAGACTGGAATTGCATGTAAAGCATAGGAAAAGAGGCAGAACGTCCACAATGATGCACTTGGCCAAAAAGGGCGTATGCGTATTTTCCTGAATATATTCAGGAAAAAACGCATACGCCCTTTTTGGCCAACCAAGCAAGCTTGCAAAGGAAATCTGCACTACAATGAAGTCTCACTGCCCCCCGGTCAAAAGGGCCATCTGAAAAAAGTGTAAAATCCAGAAAGGCAGGACAGGCCATGGAGAACTGGGAGCCTTGTTATGCTGATGGGCGGGATGTAAATTGCCAACAGCCACTCTGGAGAAGTGTATGGTGTTTCCTGAAACATCTACAAACAAAGCAACAGAGCCTAGGGCACTTCCACTTATGGTCCTATAGCTTAGGGAAATTAAAATCAAAAAGACACAGCCACCCCAAAGTTTGGGACGGCTCTGTTTACAAGAACCTCATTTACGGTACAAGGTCAATATCGCAGAAAGCGAAAAATGGATAAAGAAGTTTTGGTACTTACGTACAATGCAATATCACTCAGCAATGAAATCTATGTCATCAGGCCCGTAGCAGCATAACGAGTGGATTCAGGTACGATGATTCTAAGTGAAATAAGTCACACAGAAAAAGAAACATCATAAGATATCACTACTACACGGAATGTAAACTTGGCTACACAGGAACTGAATTACAAAACAGAACAGGGTCTCAAATGTAGAAAACCAATTTATGCTTGCTTAAGGGGAAAGGTGAGTTGGGGTGCTGCATAAAACCAGAGATTGAAATTAGCACAGATACCATTCCATAAGCCAAATATGTAATAGACAAGAGCTACTCCTTGCTCAATGAAGTGGACTCAACACCCCATATTAAATGCCTAAGAATATACCTGACTAGTAAGAATCTTAAAACCTATGGATTTATATGTCTCCGAAAGAGAATCAAGTGTGTGTACAGCGGCATAAACGCAGCAGTGATAGGATTGGTGAGGTTCGGTGAGCAAATACAGACCCTTTGAAGTCATATTGCATGGTACCCATTCCATGGGTCTCAACTCTCCAGGTTTAAGGGTTTCTTCCTTCAGCTAAAACATGCATGTGGAACCCAGAGTATGATCCATCGTGTGATCGGGAAACGTGTTCAAATGTGTCTCAGTTTTCGTCCCCCGGTACTCGGGTGCAACATTCCAGACGCTTTACTAACACTCTCCCCACTTAGAGAGTCAGTGCCTTTAACCTCCTGTTTGGCCCAGTTTGCAATTTCTGCGGAAAATGAACAGGAATAGGGATAACCAATGAGAGACTAGCTGGAGGTGTCTGGACGGGCAAATTTAACTCTCATTTCCCACCAGGAAGAGGAATTAACCAAAGGCTCAGCGTGCCGTTCCGGAACCACACTAGGGCCTGAAGCAATCCTGCGGTGTTGCGGCCAGCTCACAAGAAAGCGAGTTGAAGAAAGGAGCTCAGGGGCACTGTCATTCACAAACCTGCAGAGTTATAAATGACAGCTATCATCCAAAAATATATTGAAGTAAGGCTGCCAAGAGGACTTGAAAGTGGGGCAGAATTGCAGGAAACCGATTTCAGGAGGTAGACTGGAATTACATGTAAAGCATAGGAAAAGAGGCAGAACGTCCACAATGATGCACTTGGCCAAAAAGGGCGTATGCGTTTTTTCCTGAATATATTCAGGAAAAAACGCATACGCCCTTTTTGGCCAACCAAGCAAGCTTGCCAAGGAAATCTGCACTACAATGAAGTCTCACTGCCCCCTGGTCAAAAGGGCCATCTGAAAAAAGTGTAAAATCTAGAAAGGCAGGACAGGCCATTGAGAACTGGGAGCCTTGTTATGCTGATGGGCGGGATGTAAATTGCCAACAGCCACTCTGGAGAAGTGTATGGTGTTTCCTGAAACATCTACAAAACAAAGCAACAGAGCCTAGGGCACTTCCACTTATGGTCCTATAGCTTAGGGAAATTAAAATCAAAAAGACACAGCCACCCCAAAGTTTGGGACGGCTCTGTTTACAAGAACCTCATTTACGGTACAAGGTCAATATCGTAGAAAGCGAAAAATGGATAAAGAAGTTGTGGTACTTACGTACAATGCAATATCACTCAGCAATGAAATCTATGTCATCAGGCCCGTTGCAGCATAACGAGTGGATTCAGGTACGATGATTCTAAGTGAAATAAGTCACACAGAAAAAGAAACATCATAAGATATCACTACTACACGGAATGTAAACTTGGCTACACAGGAACTGAATTACAAAACAGAACAGGGTCTCAAATGTAGAAAACCAACTTATGCTTGCTTAAGGGGCAAGGGGAGTTGGGGTGCTGCATAAAACCAGAGATTGAAATTAGCACAGATACCGTTCCATAAGCCAAATATGTAATAGACAAGAGCTACTCCTTGCTCAACAAAGTGGACTCAACACCCCATATTAAACGCGTAAGAATATACCTGACTAGTAAGAATCTTAAAACCTATGGATTTATATGTCTCCGAAAGAGAATCAAGCATGTGTACAGAGCCATAAACGCAGCAGTGATAGGATTGGTGAGGATCGGTGAGCAAATGTATACTCTTTGAAGTCATATTGCATGGTACCCATTCCATGTGTCTCAACTCTCCTGGTTTAAGGGATTCTTCCTTCAGCTAAAACATGCATGTGGAACCCAGAGTATGATCCACCGTGTGATCGGGAAACGTGTTCAAATGTGTCTCAGTTTTCGTTCCCCGGTACTCGGGTGCAACATTACAGATGCTTTACTAACACTCTCCCCACTTAGAGAGTCAGTGCCTTTAACCTCCTGTTTGGCCCAGTTTGCAATTTCTGCGGAAAATGAACAGGAATAGGGAGAACCAATGAGAGACTAGCTGGAGGTGTCTGGACGGGCAAATTTAACTCTCATTTCCCACCAGGAAGGGGAATTAACCAAAGGCTCAGAGTGCAGTGCCGGAACCACACTAGGGCCTGAAGCAATCCTGCGGTGTTGCGGCCAGCTCACAAGAAAGCGAGTTGAAGAAAGGAGCTCAGGGGCACTGTCATTCACAAACCTGCAGAGTTATAAATGACAGCTATCGTCCAAAAATATATTGAAGTAAGGCTGCCAAGAGGACTCGAAAGCGGGGCAGAATTGCAGGAAATCGATTTCAGGAGGTAGGTAGGAATTGCATTTAAAGCATAGGAAAAGAGACAGAACTTGGAAAATAATGCACTTGGCAAAAAAGGGCATATGTGTTTTATCCAGAGCTCTCATAACCGAGGGGAGGAGATTCCCAGCAGGCTCCAACTGCCACCTGAGGGCTCATGTTGTCAAGGCAACGTGAGCAAGCCAGGCAGGAGTTACCTCACAGCAGAGATCCCACCTCACAGAAGGGTGAGAAACCCAGCCAACATCAGACTCTCACCAGAGGGCCCACATCACCAAGGGGATGGGAACCAGGAGAAGTGTCTTCACACCAGTGGGGCCACATCATCGAAAGGTGAGGTACTCAGCACATGTGTCCTCAAACCAGAGGACCCACATCACTAAGGGTCTCGGAGTGAGGCAGGCAGGAGTAGCCTCACAACACTGGGCCCATAGAATAAAAAAGTGAGGAATCCAGCAGTTGGAACCTCCCAGCAGGGGGCCCAGAGCACCAAGGCTATGGGATCCAGGCCACAGTGAACTCACAGCAGAGGGCCCATGTCATGAAACTGAGCAACCCAGTCATTGGGACCTCAGAGCAGGAGGCCCACATCCCCATGGGGATATAAATCTGGTAGGAGTGTCCTCGCACCACTGAAAACGTATCAGAAAACTTTGGGAGACCAGCAGTTAGAGCCTGACGCCAGAAGACCCTCATCACCAAGGGAAGGAGGCTCCCAGCAGGCTCCAACGGCCACCAGAGGGCTGACGTCGCCAAGGCGATGTGTGCCAACCAGGCACGAATGACCTCACAGCAGAGGGCCCACCTCAGAGAAGTGTGACGAACCCAGTCAGGATCAGACTCGCACCAGAGGGCCCACATCACCAAATGGATTGGAACCAGGCAGGAGTGTCCTCACATGAGTAGGGCCACATCATCTAAAGGTGAGGAACCCAGAACACGTGGCTTCAAACCATAGGACACACATCACCAAGAGGCTGGGGGTGAGGCAGGCAGGAGGAGCCTCACAACAGAGGGCCCAAAAATAAGGAAGGTGAGGAATCCAGCAGTTGCAACCTCCCAGCAGGCGGCCCAGAGCACAGAGGCTAGGGGATCCAAGCCAGAGTGAACTAACACCAGACAGCCCACATCATGAAACTGTGAGCAACCCAGACATTGGGACCTCAGAGCAGAAGGCCCACATCCCCATGGTGATGGGAACATGACAGGAGTGTCCTGGCATCACTGGGCTCACATCAGAAAACGTGGGGTGCTCAGAAGTTAGGGCCTGACGCTAGAGGGCACTCATCACCGAGGGGAGGAGGCTCCCAGCAGGCTCCAGCTGCCACCAGAGGGCCAACGTCACCAAGGCGATGTGTGCCAGCCCGGCAGGAGTGACCTCACAGCAGAGGCCCCACCTCACAGAAGGGTGAGGAACACAGCCAGGATCAGACTCTCACCAGAGGGCCCACATCACCAAGGGGAAGGGAATCAGGCAGGAGTGTCCCCACATCAGTGGGACAACATCATCGAAAGGTGAGGATCCCAGCACATGTAGCCTCAAACCAGAGGAACCACATCACCAAGGGGTTCGGAATGAGGCTGGCAGGACCGGCCTCACAACACAGGGTCCATAGAATATAAAAGTTGAGGAATCCAGCAGTTGGAACCTCCCAGCAAGCGGCCCAGAGCACCGAGGCTATGGGATCCAGGCCGCAGTGAACTCACAGCAGAGGGCCCACATCATGAACCTGTGAGCAGCCCAGCCGTTGGGACCTCAGAACAGAAGGCCCACATCCCCATTGGGATGGGAACCTGGCAGGAGTGGCTTCGCACCACTTAGCACATATCAGAAAATGTTAGGAGCCCAGCAGTTAGGGCCTGACGCCAGGGGGCCCTCATAACTGAGGGGAGGAGACTCCCAGCAGGTTCCAACTGCCAACAGAGGGCCCACGTCTACAAGGTGGCATGCGCCAGCCAGGCAGTAGTGACCTCACAACAGAGGGCCTATCTCACAGAAGGGTGAGGAACCGAGGTAGGATGAGACTCTTGCCAGAGGGCCCACAACACCAAGGGGATGGGAACCAGTCAGGACTGTCCTCTCACCAGTGGGGCCACATCATCGAAAGGTGAGGAACCCAGCACATGCGGCCTCATATCAGAGGACATACATCACAAAGGGGATGAGAGTGAGGCAGGTAGGAGTAGCCTAAAAACAGAGGGCCCAAAGAATAAAAAAGGTGAGGAATCCAGCATTTGGAACCTCCCAGCAGGCGGCCGAGAGCACAGAAGCTATGGGATGCAGGCAGGAGTGAACTAACAGCAGAGAGCCCACATCATGAAACTGTGAGCAACCCAGGCGTTGGGACCTCAGAGCAGAAAGCCCACATCCCCATGGGGATGGGAACCTGACAGGAGTGTCCTGGCATCACTGGGCTCACATCAGAAAACGTGGGGAGCCCAGCAGTTAGGGCCTGATGCTAGAGGGCTGTCATCACCGAGGGCAGGAGGCTCCCAGCAGGTTCCATGTGCCAACAGAGGGCCCACGTCGCCAAGGTGATGTGTGCAAGTCAGGTAGGATTGACCTCACAGAAGAGGGCCTACCTCACAGAAGAGTGAGGAACCCAGCCAGGATAAGACTGTCACCAGAAGGCCCACATCACCAAGGGGATGGGAACCAGGCAGGAGTGTCCTCACACCAGTGGGGCCACATCATTGAAAGTTGCGGAACCCAGCATATGTGGCCTCAAACCAGAGGACCCACATCACAAAGGGGATGCGAGTGAGGCAGGCAGGAGGAGCATCGCAACACAGGCCCCATAGAATACAAAAGTTGAGGAATCGAGCAGTTGGAACCTTCCAGCAGGCGGCCCAGAGCACAGAAGCTATGGCATCCAGGCCAGAGTGAACTAACAGCAGAGAGCCCACATCATGAAACTGTGAACAACCCAGCCGTTGGGACCTCAGAACAGAAGGCCCACATCCCAATGGGTATGTGAACCTGGATGGAGTGTCTTCGAACCACTGGGCGCACATCACAAAATGTGGGGAGCCCAGCCGTTAGGGCCTGACGCCAGAGGGCCCTCATCACCGAGGGGAGGAGGCTCCCAGCAGGCTCCAAGTGCCACCAGAGGGCTCATGTCCACAAGGCGAGGTGAGCAAGCCAGGCAAGAGTGACCTCACAGCAGACGGCCCATCTCACAGATGGGTGAGGAACCCAGCCAGGATCAGACTCTCAACAGAGAGCCCACATCACCAAGGGGATGTGAACCAGGCAGGAGTCTCCTAAGACCATTGGTCCCACATCATCGAAAGGTGAGGAACCCAGCACATGTGGCCTCAAACCAGAGGACACACATCACGAAGGGACTGGGAGTGAGGCAGGCAGGAGGATCCTCACAACAGAGGGCCTAAAAAATTAAAAAAGTGAGGAATCCAGCAGTTGGAACCTTCCAGCAGGCGGCCAAGAACACAGAGGCTATGGGATCCAGGCCACAGTGAACTAACACCAGAGAGCCCACATCATGAAACTGTGATCAACCCAGCCGTTGGAACGTCAGAGCAGAAGGCCCACATCCCCATGGAGATGGGAACCTAAGAGGAGTGCCCGAGCATCACTGGGCTCACTAAGAAAAGTTGGGGAGCCCAGCAGTTAGGGCTTGACATCAGAGGGCCCTCATCACAGAGGTGAGGAGGCTCCCAGCAGGGTCCAAGTGCCACCAGAGGGCTCATGTCAACAAGGCGAGGTGAGCAAGCCAGGCAAGAGTTACCTGATAGTAGAGGGCCCACCTCACAGATGGTTGAGGAACCCAGCCAGGATCAGACTCTCACCAGAGGGCCCACATCACAAAGGGGATGGGAACCAGTCAGGATTATCCTCACACCAGTGGGGCCTCATCATCTTAACGTGAGGAACCCAGCACATGTGTCCTCAAACCAGAGGACCCACATCACAAAGGGCCTTGGAGTGAGGCAGGCAGGAGTAGCCTCACAACACAGGGGCACATAATATAAAATACATGAGGGTTCCAGCATTTAGACCTTCCAGCAGGCAGCTCAGAACACCGAGGCTATGGGATCCAGGCCACAGTGAACTCACAGCAGAGGGCCAACATCATAAAACTGTGAGCAACCCAGGCGTTGGGACCACAGAGCAGAAGGCCCACATCCCCATGGGAATGGGAACCTGGCTGGAGTGTACTCGCACCACTGGGCGCACATCAGAAAATGTGGGGAGCCCACCATTTAGGGCCTGACGCCAGAGGGCCGTCATCACCGAGAGGAGGAGGCACCCTGCACGCTCCAACTGCCACCAGAGGGCTCACGTCTCCAAGGTGACGTGTGCCAGCCAGTCAGGAGTGACCGCACAGCAGAGGGCCTACCTCACAGAACGTTGAGGAACCCAGCCAGGATTAGACTCTGGCCAGAGGGCCCACCTCACCAAGGGGATGGTAACCCGGCAGGAGTGTCCTCACACGAGTGGGGCCACATCATCGAAAGGTGAGGAACGCAGCACATGTGGCCTCAAGCTATAGGACAGTCATCACCAAGGGGCTGGCAGCGAGGCAGGCAGGAGGAGCCTCACAACAGAGGGCACATAGAATAAAAAAGTTGAGGAATCCAGCAGTTGGAACCTCCCAGCAGGCGGCTCAAAGCACCGATGATAAGGGATCCTTGCCGGAGTGAACTCACAGCAGAGGACCCACATCATGGTACTGTGAGCAAGCCAGCCGTTTTGACCTCAGAGCAGAAGGCCCATATCCCCATGGGGATGCGAACCTGGCAAGAGTGTCCTCACTCACTTGGCGCACATCAGAAAATGTGGGGAGCCCAGCAGTTATGGCCTAAGGCAAGAGGGCCCTCATCACCGAGGGGAGGAGGATCCCAGCACACTCCAACTGCCACCAGAGGGCCCACGTCGCCAAGGTGACTTGTGCCAGACAGGCATGATTGACCTCACAGCAGAGGGCCCACCTCACAGAAGGGTGAGGAACCCAGCCAGGATCAGACTCTCACCTGAGGGCCCACATCAGCAAGGGGATGGGAACCAGTCACGACTGTCTTCCCTCCAGTGGGGCCACATCATCGAAAGGTGCGGAACCCAGCACATGTGGCCTCAAATCAGAGGACACATATCACAAAGGGAAGGGGAGTGAGGCAGGCAGGAGTAGCCTAAAAACAGAGGGCCCAAAGAATAAGAAAGGTGAGGAATCCAGCAGTTGGAACCTCCCAGCAGGCAGCCGAGAGCACAGAAGCTATGGGATGCAGGCAGGAGTGAACTAACAGCAGAGAGCCCACATCATGAAACTGTGAGCAACCCAGGCATTGGGACCTCAGAGCAGAAGGCCCACATCCCAATGGGGATGTGAACCTGGATGGAGTGTCCTCGCACCACTGGGCCGCACATCACGAAATGTGGGGAGCACAGCTCTTAGGGCCTGACGCCAGAGGGCCCTCATCACCGAGGGGAGGAGGCTCCCAGCAGGCTCCAAGTGCCACCAGAGGGCTCATGTCCACAAGGAGAGGTGAGCAAGCCAGGCAGGAGTGACCTCACAGCAGACGGCCCACCTCACAGATGGGTGAAGAACCCAGCCAGGATCAGACTCTCAACAGAGGGCCCACATCACCAAGGGGATGTGAACCAGGCAGGAGTCTCCTAAGACCATTGGTCCCACATCATTGAAAGGTGAGGAACCCAGCACATGTGGCCTCAAACCAGAGGACACACATCACGAAGGGGCTGGGAGTGAGGCAGGCAGGAGGATCCTCACAACAGAGGGCCCAAAAAATTAAAAAAGTGAGGAATCCAGCAGTTGGAACCTCCCAGCAGGCGGCCAAGAACACAGAGGCTATGGGATCCAGACCACAGTGAACTAACACCAGAGAGCCCACATCATGAAACTGTGATCAACCCAGCCGTTGGAACGTCAGAGCAGAAGGCCCACATCCCCATGGAGATGGGAACCTAAGAGGCGTGCCCGAGCATCACTGGGCTCACTAAGAAAAGTTGGGGAGCCCAGCAGTTAGGGCCTGACGTCAGAGGGCCCTCATCACCGGGGGGCGGAGATTCCCAGCACGCACCAACTGCCACCACACAGCTGACTTCACCAAGGCATTGTGTGCCAGCCATGCAGGAGTGACCTATCAGCAGAGGGTCTCCCTCACAGAAGGGTGAGGAACACAGCCAGGAACAGACTCTCACCAGGGGGTCCGCATAACCACGTGGATGAGAAGCAGTCAGGAGTGTCCTCACACTAGTGGGGCCACATCATCGAAAGGTGAGGAACCCAGCAAAGGTGGCCACAAACCAGAGTACCCACATCACCAGGGGGTTGAGAGTGAGGTAGGTGTCTGGACAGGCATATTTAACTCGCATTTCCCACCAGGAAGAGGAATTAACCAAAGGCTCAGCGTGCCATGCCGGAACCACACTAGGGCCTGAAGCAATCCTGCGGTGTTGCGGCCAGCTCACAAGAAAGCGAGTTGAAGAAAGGAGCTCAGGGGCACTGTCATTCACAAACCTGCAGAGTTATAAATGACAGCTATCGTCCAAAAATATATTGAAGTAAGGCTGCCAAGAGGACTTGAAAGCGGGGCAGAATTGCAGGAAACCGATTTCAGGAGGTAGACTGGAATTGCATGTAAAGCATAGGAAAAGAGGCAGAACGTCCACAATGATGCACTTGGCCAAAAAGGGCGTATGCGTTTTTTCCTGAATATATTCAGGAAAAAACGCATACGCCCTTTTTGGCCAACCAAGCAAGCTTGCAAAGGAAATCTGCACTACAATGAAGTCTCACTGCCCCCCGGTCAAAAGGGCCATCTGAAAAAAGTGTAAAATCCAGAAAGGCAGGACAGGCCATGGAGAACTGGGAGCCTTGTTATGCTGATGGGCGGGATGTAAATTGCCAACAGCCACTCTGGAGAAGTGTATGGTGTTTCCTGAAACATCTACAAACAAAGCAACAGAGCCTAGGGCACTTCCACTTATGGTCCTATAGCTTAGGGAAATTAAAATCAAAAAGACAGAGCCACCCCAAAGTTTGGGATGGCTCTGTTTACAAGAACCTCGTTTACAGTACAAGTTCAATATCGCAGAAAGCGAAAAATGGATAAAGAAGTTGTGGTACTTACGTACAATGCAATATCACTCAGCAATGAAATCTATGTCATCAGGGCCGTAGCACAATAATGAGTGGATTCAGGTACGATGATTCTAAGTGAAATAAGTCACCCAGAAATAGAAACATCATAAGATATCACTACTACACGGAATGTAAACTTGGCTACACAGGAACTGAATTACAAAACAGAACAGGGTCTCAAATGTAGAAAACCAACTTATGCTTGCTTAAGGGGAAAGGTGAGTTGGGGTGCTGCATAAAACCAGAGATTGAAATTAGCACAGATACCGTTCCATAAGCCAAATATATAATAGACAAGAGCTACTCCTTGCTCAACGAAGTGGACACAACACCCCATATTAAACGCCTAAGAATATACCTGACTAGTAAGAATCTTAAAACCTATGGATTTATATGTCTCCGAAAGAGAATCAAGCATGTGTACAGCGGCATAAACGCAGCAGTGATAGGATTGGTGAGGATCGGTGAGCAAATGCAGACCCTTTGAAGTCATATTGCATGGTACCCATTCCATGGGTCTCAACTCTCCAGGTTTAAGGGATTCTTCCTTCAGCTAAAACATGCATGTGGAACCCAGACTATGATCCACCGTGTGATTGGGAAACGTGTTCCAAGGTGTCTCAGTTTACGTCCCCTGGTACTCGGGTGCAACATTCCAGACGCTTTACTAACACTCTCCCCACTTGGAGAGTCAGTGCCTTTAACCTCCTGTTTGGCCCAGTTTGCAATTTCTGCGGAAAATGAACAGGAATAGGGAGAACCAATGAGAGACTAGCTGGAGGTGTCTGGATGGGCAAATTTAACTCTCATTTCCCACCAGGAAGAGGAATTAACCAAAGGCTCAGCGTGCCGTGCCGGAACCAGATTAGGGCCTGAAGCAATCCTGCGGTGTTGCGGCCTGCTCACAAGAAAGCGAGTTGAAGAAAGGAGCTCAGGGGCACTGTCATTCACAAACCTGCAGAGTTATAAATGACAGCTATCGTCCAAAAATATATTGAAGTAAGGCTGCCAAGAGGACTTGAAAGCGGGGCAGAATTGCAGGAAACCGATTTCAGGAGGTAGACTGGAATTGCATGTAAAGCATAGGAAAAGAGGCAGAACGTCCACAATGATGCACTTGGCCAAAAAGGGCGTGTGCGTTTTTTCCTGAATATATTCAGGAAAAAACGCATATGCCCTTTTTGGCCAACCAAGCAAGCTTGCAAAGGAAATCTGCACTACAATGAAGTCTCACTGCCCCCCGGTCAAAAGGGCCATCTGAAAAAAGTGTAAAATCCAGAAAGGCAGGACAGGCCATGAAGAACTGGGAGCCTTGTTATGCTGATGGGCGGGATGTAAATTGCCAACAGCCACTCTGGAGAAGTGTATGGTGTTTCCTGAAACATCTACAAACAAAGCAACAGAGCCTAGGGCACTTCCACTTATGGTCCTATAGCTTAGGGAAATTAAAATCAAAAAGACAGAGCCACCCCAAAGTTTGGGATGGCTCTGTTTACAAGAACCTCGTTTACAGTACAAGTTCAATATCGCAGAAAGCGAAAAATGGATAAAGAAGTTGTGGTACTTACGTACAATGCAATATCACTCAGCAATGAAATCTATGTCATCAGGGCCGTAGCACAATAATGAGTGGATTCAGGTACGATGATTCTAAGTGAAATAAGTCACCCAGAAATAGAAACATCATAAGATATCACTACTACACGGAATGTAAACTTGGCTACACAGGAACTGAATTACAAAACAGAACAGGGTCTCAAATGTAGAAAACCAACTTATGCTTGCTTAAGGGGAAAGGTGAGTTGGGGTGCTGCATAAAACCAGAGATTGAAATTAGCACAGATACCATTCCATAAGCCAAATATATAATAGACAAGAGCTACTCCTTGCTCAACGAAGTGGACACAACACCCCATATTAAACGCCTAAGAATATACCTGACTAGTAAGAATCTTAAAACCTATGGATTTATATGTCTCCGAAAGAGAATCAAGCATGTGTACAGGGGCATAAACGCAGCAGTGATAGGATTGGTGAGGATCGGTGAGCAAATGCAGACCCTTTGAAGTCATATTGCATGGTACCCATTCCATGGGTCTCAACTCTCCAGGTTTAAGGGATTCTTCCTTCAGCTAAAACATGCATGTGGAACCCAGACTATGATCCACCGTGTGATTGGGAAACGTGTTCCAAGGTGTCTCAGTTTTCGTCCCCTGGTACTCGGGTGCAACATTCCAGACGCTTTACTAACACTCTCCCCACTTGGAGAGTCAGTGCCTTTAACCTCCTGTTTGTCCCAGTTTGCAATTTCTGCGGAAAATGAACAGGAATAGGGAGAACCAATGAGAGACTAGCTGGAGGTGTCTGGACGGGCAAATTTAACTCTCATTTCCCACCAGGAAGAGGAATTAACCAAAGGCTCAGCGTGCCGTGCCGGAACCAGATTAGGGCCTGAAGCAATCCTGCGGTGTTGCGGCCTGCTCACAAGAAAGCGAGTTGAAGAAAGGAGCTCAGGGGCACTGTCATTCACAAACCTGCAGAGTTATAAATGACAGCTATCGTCCAAAAATATATTGAAGTAAGGCTGCCAAGAGGACTTGAAAGCGGGGCAGAATTGCAGGAAACCGATTTCAGGAGGTAGACTGGAATTGCATGTAAAGCATAGGAAAAGAGGCAGAAGGTCCACAATGATGCACTTGGCCAAAAAGGGCGTGTGCGTTTTTTCCTGAATATATTCAGGAAAAAACGCATACGCCCTTTTTGGCCAACCAAGCAAGCTTGCAAAGGAAATCTGCACTACAATGAAGTCTCACTGCCCCCCGGTCAAAAGGGCCATCTGAAAAAAGTGTAAAATCCAGAAAGGCAGGACAGGCCATGGAGAACTGGGAGCCTTGTTATGCTGATGGGCGGGATGTAAATTGCCAACAGCCACTCTGGAGAAGTGTATGGTGTTTCCTGAAACATCTACAAACAAAGCAACAGAGCCTAGGGCACTTCCACTTATGGTCCTATAGCTTAGGGAAATTAAAATCAAAAAGACAGAGCCACCCCAAAGTTTGGGATGGCTCTGTTTACAAGAACCTCGTTTACAGTACAAGTTCAATATCGCAGAAAGCGAAAAATGGATAAAGAAGTTGTGGTACTTACGTACAATGCAATATCACTCAGCAATGAAATCTATGTCATCAGGGCCGTAGCACAATAATGAGTGGATTCAGGTACGATGATTCTAAGTGAAATAAGTCACCCAGAAATAGAAACATCATAAGATATCACTACTACACGGAATGTAAACTTGGCTACACAGGAACTGAATTACAAAACAGAACAGGGTCTCAAATGTAGAAAACCAACTTATGCTTGCTTAAGGGGAAAGGTGAGTTGGGGTGCTGCATAAAACCAGAGATTGAAATTAGCACAGATACCTTTCCATAAGCCAAATATATAATAGACAAGAGCTACTCCTTGCTCAACGAAGTGGACACAACACCCCATATTAAACGCCTAAGAATATACCTGACTAGTAAGAATCTTAAAACCTATGGATTTATATGTCTCCGAAAGAGAATCAAGCATGTGTACAGCGGCATAAACGCAGCAGTGATAGGATTGGTGAGGATCGGTGAGCAAATGCAGACCCTTTGAAGTCATATTGCATGGTACCCATTCCATGGGTCTCAACTCTCCAGGTTTAAGGGATTCTTCCTTCAGCTAAAACATGCATGTGGAACCCAGACTATGATCCACCGTGTGATTGGGAAACGTGTTCCAAGGTGTCTCAGTTTACGTCCCCTGGTACTCGGGTGCAACATTCCAGACGCTTTACTAACACTCTCCCCACTTGGAGAGTCAGTGCCTTTAACCTCCTGTTTGGCCCAGTTTGCAATTTCTGCGGAAAATGAACAGGAATAGGGAGAACCAATGAGAGACTAGCTGGAGGTGTCTGGATGGGCAAATTTAACTCTCATTTCCCACCAGGAAGAGGAATTAACCAAAGGCTCAGCGTGCCGTGCCGGAACCAGATTAGGGCCTGAAGCAATCCTGCGGTGTTGCGGCCTGCTCACAAGAAAGCGAGTTGAAGAAAGGAGCTCAGGGGCACTGTCATTCACAAACCTGCAGAGTTATAAATGACAGCTATCGTCCAAAAATATATTGAAGTAAGGCTGCCAAGAGGACTTGAAAGCGGGGCAGAATTGCAGGAAACCGATTTCAGGAGGTAGACTGGAATTGCATGTAAAGCATAGGAAAAGAGGCAGAACGTCCACAATGATGCACTTGGCCAAAAAGGGCGTGTGCGTTTTTTCCTGAATATATTCAGGAAAAAACGCATATGCCCTTTTTGGCCAACCAAGCAAGCTTGCAAAGGAAATCTGCACTACAATGAAGTCTCACTGCCCCCCGGTCAAAAGGGCCATCTGAAAAAAGTGTAAAATCCAGAAAGGCAGGACAGGCCATGAAGAACTGGGAGCCTTGTTATGCTGATGGGCGGGATGTAAATTGCCAACAGCCACTCTGGAGAAGTGTATGGTGTTTCCTGAAACATCTACAAACAAAGCAACAGAGCCTAGGGCACTTCCACTTATGGTCCTATAGCTTAGGGAAATTAAAATCAAAAAGACAGAGCCACCCCAAAGTTTGGGATGGCTCTGTTTACAAGAACCTCGTTTACAGTACAAGTTCAATATCGCAGAAAGCGAAAAATGGATAAAGAAGTTGTGGTACTTACGTACAATGCAATATCACTCAGCAATGAAATCTATGTCATCAGGGCCGTAGCACAATAATGAGTGGATTCAGGTACGATGATTCTAAGTGAAATAAGTCACCCAGAAATAGAAACATCATAAGATATCACTACTACACGGAATGTAAACTTGGCTACACAGGAACTGAATTACAAAACAGAACAGGGTCTCAAATGTAGAAAACCAACTTATGCTTGCTTAAGGGGAAAGGTGAGTTGGGGTGCTGCATAAAACCAGAGATTGAAATTAGCACAGATACCATTCCATAAGCCAAATATATAATAGACAAGAGCTACTCCTTGCTCAACGAAGTGGACACAACACCCCATATTAAACGCCTAAGAATATACCTGACTAGTAAGAATCTTAAAACCTATGGATTTATATGTCTCCGAAAGAGAATCAAGCATGTGTACAGGGGCATAAACGCAGCAGTGATAGGATTGGTGAGGATCGGTGAGCAAATGCAGACCCTTTGAAGTCATATTGCATGGTACCCATTCCATGGGTCTCAACTCTCCAGGTTTAAGGGATTCTTCCTTCAGCTAAAACATGCATGTGGAACCCAGACTATGATCCACCGTGTGATTGGGAAACGTGTTCCAAGGTGTCTCAGTTTTCGTCCCCTGGTACTCGGGTGCAACATTCCAGACGCTTTACTAACACTCTCCCCACTTGGAGAGTCAGTGCCTTTAACCTCCTGTTTGTCCCAGTTTGCAATTTCTGCGGAAAATGAACAGGAATAGGGAGAACCAATGAGAGACTAGCTGGAGGTGTCTGGACGGGCAAATTTAACTCTCATTTCCCACCAGGAAGAGGAATTAACCAAAGGCTCAGCGTGCCGTGCCGGAACCAGATTAGGGCCTGAAGCAATCCTGCGGTGTTGCGGCCTGCTCACAAGAAAGCGAGTTGAAGAAAGGAGCTCAGGGGCACTGTCATTCACAAACCTGCAGAGTTATAAATGACAGCTATCGTCCAAAAATATATTGAAGTAAGGCTGCCAAGAGGACTTGAAAGCGGGGCAGAATTGCAGGAAACCGATTTCAGGAGGTAGACTGGAATTGCATGTAAAGCATAGGAAAAGAGGCAGAAGGTCCACAATGATGCACTTGGCCAAAAAGGGCGTGTGCGTTTTTTCCTGAATATATTCAGGAAAAAACGCATACGCCCTTTTTGGCCAACCAAGCAAGCTTGCAAAGGAAATCTGCACTACAATGAAGTCTCACTGCCCCCCGGTCAAAAGGGCCATCTGAAAAAAGTGTAAAATCCAGAAAGGCAGGACAGGCCATGGAGAACTGGGAGCCTTGTTATGCTGATGGGCGGGATGTAAATTGCCAACAGCCACTCTGGAGAAGTGTATGGTGTTTCCTGAAACATCTACAAACAAAGCAACAGAGCCTAGGGCACTTCCACTTATGGTCCTATAGCTTAGGGAAATTAAAATCAAAAAGACACAGCCACCCCAAAGTTTGGGATGGCTCTGTTTACAAGAACCTCGTTTACAGTACAAGTTCAATATCGCAGAAAGCGAAAAATGGATAAAGAAGTTGTGGTGCTTACGTACAATGCAATATCACTCAGCAATGAAATCTATGTCATCAGGGCCGTAGCACAATAATGAGTGGATTCAGGTACGATGATTCTAAGTGAAATAAGTCACCCAGAAATAGAAACATCATAAGATATCACTACTACACGGAATGTAAACTTGGCTACACAGGAACTGAATTACAAAACAGAACAGGGTCTCAAATGTAGAAAACCAACTTATGCTTGCTTAAGGGGAAAGGTGAGTTGGGGTGCTGCATAAAACCAGAGATTGAAATTAGCACAGATACCATTCCATAAGCCAAATATATAATAGACAAGAGCTACTCCTTGCTCAACGAAGTGGACACAACACCCCATATTAAACGCCTAAGAATATACCTGACTAGTAAGAATCTTAAAACCTATGGATTTATATGTCTCCGAAAGAGAATCAAGCATGTGTACAGCGGCATAAACGCAGCAGTGATAGGATTGGTGAGGATCGGTGAGCAAATGCAGACCCTTTGAAGTCATATTGCATGGTACCCATTCCATGGGTCTCAACTCTCCAGGTTTAAGGGATTCTTCCTTCAGCTAAAACATGCATGTGGAACCCAGACTATGATCCACCGTGTGATTGGGAAACGTGTTCCAAGGTGTCTCAGTTTTCGTCCCCTGGTACTCGGGTGCAACATTCCAGACGCTTTACTAACACTCTCCCCACTTGGAGAGTCAGTGCCTTTAACCTCCTGTTTGGCCCAGTTTGCAATTTCTGCGGAAAATGAACAGGAATAGGGAGAACCAATGAGAGACTAGCTGGAGGTGTCTGGACGGGCAAATTTAACTCTCATTTCCCACCAGGAAGAGGAATTAACCAAAGGCTCAGCGTGCCGTGCCGGAACCAGATTAGGGCCTGAAGCAATCCTGCGGTGTTGCGGCCTGCTCACAAGAAAGCGAGTTGAAGAAAGGAGCTCAGGGGCACTGTCATTCACAAACCTGCAGAGTTATAAATGACAGCTATCGTCCAAAAATATATTGAAGTAAGGCTGCCAAGAGGACTTGAAAGCGGGGCAGAATTGCAGGAAACCGATTTCAGGAGGTAGACTGGAATTGCATGTAAAGCATAGGAAAAGAGGCAGAACGTCCACAATGATGCACTTGGCCAAAAAGGGCGTGTGCGTTTTTTCCTGAATATATTCAGGAAAAAACGCATATGCCCTTTTTGGCCAACCAAGCAAGCTTGCAAAGGAAATCTGCACTACAATGAAGTCTCACTGCCCCCCGGTCAAAAGGGCCATCTGAAAAAAGTGTAAAATCCAGAAAGGCAGGACAGGCCATGGAGAACTGGGAGCCTTGTTATGCTGATGGGCGGGATGTAAATTGCCAACAGCCACTCTGGAGAAGTGTATGGTGTTTCCTGAAACATCTACAAACAAAGCAACAGAGCCTAGGGCACTTCCACTTATGGTCCTATAGCTTAGGGAAATTAAAATCAAAAAGACACAGCCACCCCAAAGTTTGGGATGGCTCTGTTTACAAGAACCTCGTTTACAGTACAAGTTCAATATCGCAGAAAGCGAAAAATGGATAAAGAAGTTGTGGTACTTACGTACAATGCAATATCACTCAGCAATGAAATCTATGTCATCAGGGCCGCAGCACAATAATGAGTGGATTCAGGTACGATGATTCTAAGTGAAATAAGTCACCCAGAAATAGAAACATCATAAGATATCACTACTACACGGAATGTAAACTTGGCTACACAGGAACTGAATTACAAAACAGAACAGGGTCTCAAATGTAGAAAACCAACTTATGCTTGCTTAAGGGGAAAGGTGCGTTGGGGTGCTGCATAAAACCAGAGATTGAAATTAGCACAGATACCGTTCCATAAGCCAAATATATAATAGACAAGAGCTACTCCTTGCTCAACGAAGTGGACACAACACCCCATATTAAACGCCTAAGAATATACCTGACTAGTAAGAATCTTAAAACCTATGGATTTATATGTCTCCGAAAGAGAATCAAGCGTGTGTACAGCGGCATAAACACAGCAGTGATAGGATTGGTGAGGATCGGTGAGCAAATGCAGACCCTTTGAAGTCATATTGCATGGTACCCATTCCATGGGTCTCAACTCTCCAGGTTTAAGGGATTCTTCCTTCAGCTAAAACATGCATGTGGAACCCAGACTATGATCCACCGTGTGATTGGGAAACGTGTTCCAAGGTGTCTCAGTTTTCGTCCCCTGGTACTCGGGTGCAACATTCCAGACGCTTTACTAACACTCTCCCCACTTGGAGAGTCAGTGCCTTTAACCTCCTGTTTGGCCCAGTTTGCAATTTCTGCGGAAAATGAACAGGAATAGGGAGAACCAATGAGAGACTAGCTGGAGGTGTCTGGACGGGCAAATTTAACTCTCATTTCCCACCAGGAAGAGGAATTAACCAAAGGCTCAGCATGCCATGCCGGAACCACACTAGGGCCTGAAGCAATCCTGCGGTGTTGCGGCCAGTTCACAAGAAAGCGAGTTGAAGAAAGGAGCTCAGGGGCACTGTCATTCACAAAGCTGCAGAGGTATAAATGACAGCTATCGTCCAAAAATATATTGAAGTAAGGCTGCCAAGAGGACTTGAAAGCGGTGCAGAATTGCAGGAAACCGATTTCAGGAGGTAGACTGGAATTGCATGTAAAGCATAGGAAAAGAGGCAGAACGTCCACAATCATGCACTTGGCCAAAAAGGGCGTATGCGTTTTTTCCTGAATATATTCAGGAAAAAACGCATACGCCCTTTCTGGCCAACCAAGCAAGCTTGCAAAGGAAATCTGCACTACAATGAAGTCTCACTGCCCCCCGGTCAAAAGGGCCATCTGAAAAAAGTGTAAAATCCAGAAAGGCAGGACAGGCCATGGAGAACTGGGAGCCTTGTTATGCTGATGGGCGGGATGTAAATTGCCAACAGCCACTCTGGAGAAGTGTATGGTGTTTCATGAAACATCTAAAAAACAAAGCAACAGAGCTTAGGGCACTTCCACTTATGGTCCTATAGCTTAGGGAAATTAAAATCAAAAAGACACAGCCACCCCAAAGTTTGGGATGGCTCTGTTTACAAGAACCTCGTTTACAGTACAAGTTCAATATCGCAGAAAGCGAAAAATGGATAAAGAAGTTGTGGTACTTACGTACAATGCAATATCACTCAGCAATGAAATCTATGTCATCAGGGCCGTAGGAGCATAATGAGTGGATTCAGGTACGATGATTCTAAGTGAAATAAGCCACCCAGAAAAAGAAACATCATAAGATATCACTAACACATGGAATGTAAACTTGGCTACACAGGAACTGAATTACAAAACAGAACAGGGTCTCAAATGTAGAAAACCAACTTATGCTTGCTTAAGGGGAAAGGTGAGTTGGGGTGCTGCATAAAACCAGAGATTGAAATTAGCACAGATACCGTTCCATAAACCAAATATATAATAGACAAGAGCTACTCCTTGCTCAACGAAGTGGACACAACACCCCATATTAAACGCCTAAGAATATACCTGACTAGTAAGAATCTTAAAACCTATGGATTTATATGTCTCTGAACGAGAATCAAGCGTGTGTACAGCGGCATAAACACAGCAGTGATAGGATTGGTGAGGATCGGTGAGCAAATGCAGACCCTTTGAAGTCATATTGCATGGTACCCATACCATGGGTCTCAACTCTCCAGGTTTAAGGGATTCTTCCTTCAGCTAAAACATGCCTGTGGAACCCAGACTATGATCCACCATGTGATTGGGAAACGTGTTCCAAGGTGTCTCAGTTTTCGTCCCCTGGTACTCAGGTGCAACATTCCAGACGCTTTACTAACACTCTCCCCACTTGGAGAATCAGTGCCTTTAACCTCCTGTTTGGCCCAGTTTGCAATTTCTGCAAAAAATGAACAGGAATAGGGAGAACCAATGAGAGACTAGCTGGAGGTGTCTGGACGGGGAAATTTAACTCTCATTTCCCACCAGGAAGAGGAATTAACCAAAGGCTCAGCGTGCCGTGCTGGAACCACACTAGGGCCTAGAAGCAATCCTGCGGTGTTGCGGCCAGCTCACAAGAAAGTGAGTTGAAGAAAGGAGCTCAGGGGCACTGTCATTCACAAACCTGCAGAGTTATAAATGACAGCTATCGTCCAAAAATATATTGAAGTAAGGCTGCCAAGAGGACTTGAAAGCGGGGCAGAATTGCAGGAAACCAATTTCAGGAGGTAGACTGGAATTGCATGTAAAGCATAGGAAAAGAGGCAGAACGTCCACAGTGATGCATTTGGCCAAAAAGGGCGTATGCGTTTTTTCCTGAATATATTCAGGAAAAAACGCATACGCCCTTTTTGGCCAACCAAGCAAGCTTGCAAAGGAAATCTGCACTACAATGAAGTCTCACTGCCCCCCGGTCAAAAGGGCCATCTGAAAAAAGTGTAAAATCCAGAAAGGCAGGACAGGCCATGGAGAACTGGGAGCCTTGTTATGCTGATGGGCGGGATGTAAATTGCCAACAGCCACTCTGGAGAAGTGTATGGTGTTTCCTGAAACATCTACAAAACAAAGCAACAGAGCCTAGGGCACTTCCACTTATGGTCCTATAGCTTAGGGAAATTAAAATCAAAAAGACACAGCCACCCCAAAGTTTGGGACGGCTCTGTTTACAAGAACCTCGTTTACGGTACAAGTTCAATATCGCAGAAAGCGAAAAATGGATAAAGAAGTTGTGGTACTTACATACAATGCAATATCACTCAGCAATGAAATCTATGTCATCAGGCCCGTAGCAGCATGACGAGTGGATTCAGGTACGATGATTCTAAGTGAAATAAGTCACAGAGAACAAGAAACATCATAAGATATCACTACTACACGGAATGTAAACTTGGCTACACAGGAACTGAATTACAAAACAGAACAGGGTCTCAAATGTAGAAAACCAACTTATGCTTGCTTAAGGGGAAAGGTGAGTTGGGGTGCTGCATAAAACCAGAGATTGAAATTAGCACAGATACCGTTCCATAAGCCAAATATGTAATAGACAAGAGCTACTCCTTGCTCAACGAAGTGGACTCAACACCACATATTAAACGCCTAAGAATATATCTGACTATTAAGAATCTTAAAACCTATGGATTTATATGTCTCCGAAGGAGAATCAAGCGTGTGTACAGCGGCATAAACGCAGCAGTGATAGGATTGGAGAGGATCGGTGAGCAAATGCAGACCCTTTGAAGTCATATTGCATGGTACCCATTCCATGGGTCTCAACTCTCCAGGTTTAAGGGATTCTTCCTTCAGCTAAAACATGCATGTGGAACCCAGAGTATGATCCACCGTGTGATCGGGAAACGTGTTCAAATATGTCTCAGTTTTCGTCCCCTGGTACTCGGGTGCAACATTCCAGACGCTTTACTAACACTCTCCCCACTTGGAGAGTCAGTGCCTTTAACCTCCTGTTTGGCCCAGTTTGCAATTTCTGCGGAAAATGAACAGGAATAGGGAGAACCAATGAGAGACTAGCTGGAGGTGTTTGGACGGGCAAATTTAACTCTCATTTCCCAACAGGAAGAAGAATTAACCAAAGGCTCAGTGTGCCATGCCGGAACCACACTAGGGCCTGAAGCAATGCTGCGGTGTTGCGGCCAGCTCACAAGAAAGCGAGTTGAAGAAAGGAGCTCAGGGGCACTGTCATTCACAAACCTGCAGAGTTATAAATGACAGCTATCGTCCAAAAATATATTGAAGTAAGGCTGCCAAGAGGACTTGAAAGCGGGGCAGAACTGCAGGAAACCGATTTCAGGAGGTAGACTGGAATTGCATGTAAAGCATAGGAAAAGAGGCAGAACGTCCACAATGATGCACTTGGCCAAAAAGGGCGTATGCGTTTTTTCCTGAATATATTCAGGAAAAAACGCATACGCCCTTTTTGGCCAACCAAGCAAGCTTGCAAATGAAATCTGCACTACAATGAAGTCTCACTGCCCCCTGTCAAAAGAGCCATCTGAAAAAAGTGTAAAATCCAGAAAGGCAGAACAGGCCATGGAGAACTGGGAGCCTTGTTATGCTGATGGGCGGGATGTAAATTGCCAACAGCCACTCTGGAGAAGTGTATGGTGTTTCCTGAAACATCTAAAAAACAAAGCAACAGAGCCTAGGGCACTTCCACTTATGGTCCTATAGCTTAGGGAAATTAAAATCAAAAAGACACAGCCACCCCAAAGTTTGGGACGGCTCTGTTTACAAGAACCTCGTTTACGGTACAAGTTCAATATCGCAGAAAGCGAAAAATGGATAAAGAAGTTGTGGTACTTACGTACAATGCAATATCACTCAGCAATGAAATCTATGTCATCAGGCCCGTAGCAGCATAATGAGTGGATTCAGGTACGATGATTCTAAGTGAAATAAGTCACACAGAAAAAGAAACATCATAAGATATCACTACTACACGGAATGTAAACTTGGCTACACAGGAACTGAATTACAAAACAGAGCAGGGTTTCAAATGTAGAAAACCAACTTATGCTTGCTTAAGGGGAAAGGTGAGTTGGGGTGCTGCATAAAACCAGAGATTGAAATTAGCACAGATACCATTCCATAAGCCAAATATGTAATAGAGAAGAGCTACTCCTTGCTCAACGAAGTGGACTCAACACCCCATATTAAACGCCTAAAAATATACCTGACTAGTAAGAATCTTAAAACCTATGGATTTATATGTCTCCGAAAGAGAATCAAGCGTGTGTACAGCGGCATAAACGCAGCAGTGATAGGATTGGTGAGGATCGGTGAGCAAATGCAGACCCTTTGAAGTCATATTGCATGGTACCCATTCCATGGGTCTCAACTCTCCAGGTTTAAGGGATTCTTCCTTCAGCTAAAACATGCATGTGGAACCCAGAGTATGATCCACCGTGTGATCGGGAAACGTGTTCAAATGTGACTCAGTTTTCGTCCACCGGTACTCGGGTGCAACATTCCAGACGCTTTACTAACACTCTCCCCACTTGGAGAGTCAGTGCCTTTAACCTCCTGTTTGGCCCAGTTTGCAATTTCTGCGGAAAATGAACAGGAATAGGGAGAACCAATGAGAGACTAGCTGGAGGTGTCTGGACGGGCAAATTTAACTCTCATTTCCCACCAGGAAGAGGAATTAACCAAAGGCTCAGCGTGCCATGCCGGAACCACACTAGGGCTTGAAGCAATCCTGCGGTGTTGCGGCCAGCTCAGAAGAAAGCGAGTTGAAGAAAGGAGCTCAGGGGCACTGTCATTCACAAACCAGAAGAGTTATAAATGACAGCTATCGTCGAAAAATATATTGAAGTAAGGCTGCCAAGAGGACTTGAAAGCGGGGCAGAATTGCAGGAAACCGATTTCAGGAGGTAGACTGGAATTGCATGTAAAGCATAGGAAAAGAGGCAGAACGTCCACAATGATGCACTTGGCCAAAAAGGGCGTATGCGTTTTTTCCTGAATATATTCAGGAAAAAACGCATACGCCCTTTTTGGCCAACCAAGCAAGCTTGCAAAGGAAATCTGCACTACAATGAAGTCTCACTGCCCCCCGGTCAAAAGGGCCATCTGAAAAAAGTGTAAAATCCAGAAAGGCAGGACAGGCCATGGAGAACTGGGAGCCTTGGTATGCTGATGGGAGGGATGTAAATTGCCAACAGCCAGTCTGGATAAGTGTATGGTGTTTCCTGAAACATCTACAAAACAAAGCAACAGAGCATAGGGCACTTCCACTTATGGTCCTATAGCTTAGGGAAATTAAAATCTAAAAGACACAGCCACCCCAAAGTTTGGGACGGCTCTGTTTACAAGAACCTCGTTTACGGTACAAGTTCAATATCGCAGAAAGCGAAAAATGGATAAAGAAGTTGTGGTACTTACGTACAATGCAATATCACTCAGCAATGAAATCTATGTCATCAGGCCCATAGCAGCATAATGAGTGGATTCAGGTACGATGATTCTAAGTGAAATAAGTCACACAGAAAAAGAAACATCATAAGATATCACTACTACACGGAATGTAAACTTGGCTACACAGGAACTGAATTACAAAACAGAACAGGGTCTCAAATGTAGAAAACCAACTTATGCTTGCTTAAGGTGAAAGGTGAGTTGGGGTGCTGCATAAAACCAGAGATTGAAATTAGCACAGATACCGTTCCATAAGCCAAATATGTAATAGACAAGAGCTACTCCTTGCTCAACGATGTGGACTCAACACCCCATATTAAACGCCTAAGAATATACCTGACTAGTAAGAATCTTAAAACCTATGGATTTATATGTCTCCGAAAGAGAATCAAACGTGTGTACAGCGCCATAAACGCAGCAGTGATAGGATTGGTGAGGATCGGTGAGCAAATGCAGAAACTTTCAAGTCATATTGCATGGTACCCATTCCATGGGTCTCAACTCTCCAGGTTTAAGGGATTCTTCCTTCAGCTAAAACATGCATGTGGAACCCAGAGTATGATCCACCGTGTGATTGGGAAACGTGTTCAAAGGTGTCTCAGTTTTCGTCCCCTGGTACTCGGGTGCAACATTCCAGACGCTTTACTAACACTCTCCCCACTTGGAGAGTCAGTGCCTTTAACCTCCTCTTTGTCCCAGTTTGCAATTTCTGCGGAAAATGAACAGGAATAGGGAGAACCAATGAGAGACTAGCTGGAGGTGTCTGGACGGGCAAATTTAACTCTCATTTCCCACCAGGAAGAGGAATTAACCAAAGGCTCAGCGTGCCATGCCGGAACCACACTAGGGCCTGAAGCAATCCTGCGGTGTTGCGGCCAGCTCAAAAGAAAGCGAGTTGAAGAAAGGAGCTCAGGGGCACTGTCATTCACAAAACTGCAGAGTTATAAATGACAGCTATCGTCCAAAAATATATTGAGGTAAGGCTGCCAAGAGGACTTGAAAGTGGGGCAGAATTGCAGGAAACCGATTTCAGGAGGTAGACTGGAATTGCATGTAAAGCATAGGAAAAGAGGCAGAACGTCCACAATGATGCACTTGGCCAAAAAGGGCGTATGTGTTTTTTCCTGAATATATTCAGGAAAAAACGCATACGCACTTTTTGGCCAACCAAGCAAGCTTGCAAAGGAAATCTGCACTACAATGAAGTCTCACTGCCCCCCGGTCAAAAGGGCCATCTGAAAAAAGTGTAAAATCCAGAAAGGCAGGACAGGCCATGGAGAACTTGGAGCCTTGGTATGCTGATGGGAGAGATGTAAATTGCCAACAGCCACTCTGGAGAAGTGTATGGTGTTTCCTGAAACATCTACAAAACAAAGCAACAGAGCCTAGCTCACTTCCACTTATGGTCCTATAGCTTAGGGAAATTAAAATCTAAAAGACACAGCCACCCCAAAGTTTGGGACGGCTCTGTTTACAAGAACCTCGTTTACGGTACAAGTTCAATATCGCAGAAAGCGAAAAATGGATAAAGAAGTTGTGGTACTTACGTACAATGCAATATCACTCAGCAATGAAATCTATGTCATCAGGCCCGTAGCAGCATAATGAGTGGATTCAGGTACGATGATTCTAAGTGAAATAAGTCACACAGAAAAAGAAACATCATAAGATATCACTACTACACGGAATGTAAACTTGGCTACACAGGAACTGAATTACAAAACAGAACAGGGTCTCAAATGTAGAAAACCAACTTATGCTTGCTTAAGGTGAAAGGTGAGTTGGGGTGCTGCATAAAACCAGAGATTGAAATTAGCACAGGTACCGTTCCATAAGCCAAATATGTAATAGAAAAGAGCTACTCCTTGCTCAACGATGTGGACTCAACACCCCATATTAAACGCCTAAGAATATACCTGACTAGTAAGAATCTTAAAACCTATGGATTTATATGTCTCCGAAAGAGAAACAAACGTGTGTACAGCGCCATAAACGCAGCAGTGATAGGATTGGTGAGGATCGGTGAGCAAATGCAGAAACTTTCAAGTCATATTGCATGGTACCCATTCCATGGGTCTCAACTCTCCAGGTTTAAGGGATTCTTCCTTCAGCTAAAACATGCATGTGGAACCCAGAGTATGATCCACCGTGTGATTGGGAAACGTGTTCAAAGGTGTCTCAGTTTTCGTCCCCTGGTACTCGGGTGCAACAATCCAGACGCTTTACTAACACTCTCCCCACTTGGAGAGTCAGTGCCTTTAACCTCCTGTTTGTCCCAGTTTGCAATTTCTGCGGAAAATGAACAGGAATAGGGAGAACCAATGAGAGACTAGCTGGAGGTGTCTGGACGGGCAAATTTAACTCTCATTTCCCACCAGGAAGAGGAATTAACCAAAGGCTCAGCATGCCATGCCGGAACCACACTAGGGCCTGAAGCAATCCTGCGGTGTTGCGGCCAGCTCAAAAGAAAGCGAGTTGAAGAAAGGAGCTCAGGGGCACTGTCATTCACAAAACTGCAGAGTTATAAATGACAGCTATCGTCCAAAAATATATTGAAGTAAGGCTGCCAAGAGGACTTGAAAGCGGGGCAGAATTGCAGGAAACCGATTTCAGGAGGTAGACTGGAATTGCATGTAAAGCATAGGAAAAGAGGCAGAACGTCCACAATGATGCACTTGGCCAAAAAGGGCGTATGCGTTTTTTCCTGAATATATTCAGGAAAAAACGCATACGCCCTTTTTGGCCAACCAAGCAAGCTTGCAAAGGAAATCTGCACTACAATGAAGTCTCACTGCCCCCAGGTCAAAAGGACCATCTGAAAAATGTGTAAAATCCAGAAAGGCAGGACAGGCCATGGAGAACCGGGAGCCTTGTAATGCCGATGGGCGGGATGTAAATTGCCAACAGCCACTCTGGAGAAGTGTATGGTGTTTCCTGAAACATCTACAAAACAAAGAACAGAGCCTAGGGCACTTCCAATTATGGTCCTATAGCTTAGGGAAATTAAAATCAAAAAGACACAGCCACCCCAAAGTTTGGGACGGTTCTGTTTACAAGAACCTCATTTACGGTACAAGTTCAATATCGCAGAAAGCGAAAAATGGATAAAGAAGTTGTGGTACTTACGTACAATGCAATATCACTCAGCAATGAAATCTATGTCATCAGGTCCGTAGCAGCATGACGCTTGGATTCAGGTACGATGATTCTAAGTGAAATAAGTCACAGAGAAAAAGAAACATCATAAGATATCATTACTACACTGAATGTAAACTTGGCTACACAGGAACTGAATTACAAAACAGAACAGGGTCTCAAATGTAGAAAACCAACTTATGCTTGCTTAAGGGGAAAGGTGAGTTGGGGTGCTGCATAAAACCAGAGATTGAAATTAGCACAGATACCGTTCCATAAGCCAAATATGTAATAGAAAAGAGCTACTCCTTGCTCAACGAAGTGGACTCAACACCCCATATTAAACGCCTAAGAATATACCTGACTAGTAAGAATCTTAAAACCTATGGATTTATATGTCTCCGAAAGAGAATCAAGCGTGTGTACAGCCGCATAAACGCAGCAGTGATAGGATTGGTGAGGATCGGTGAGCAAATGCAGACCCTTTGAAGTCATATTGCATGGTACCCATTCCATGGGTCTCAACTCTCCAGGTTTAAGGGATTCTTCCTTCAGCTAAAACATGCATGTGGAACCCAGAGTATGATCCACCGTGTGATTAGGAAACGTGTTCAAAGGTGTCTCAGTTTTCGTCCCCCGGTACTCGGGTGCAACATGCCAGACGCTTTACTAACACTCTCCCCACTTTGAGAGTCAGTGCCTTTAACCTCCTGTTTGGCCCAGTTTGCAATTTCTGCGGAAAATGAACAGGAATAGGGAGAACCAATGAGAGACTAGCTGGAGGTGCCTGGACGGGCAAATTTAACTCTCATTTCCCACCAGGAAGAGGAATTAACCAAAGGCTCAGCGTGCCATGCCGGAACCACACTAGGGCCTGAAACAATCCTGCAGTGTTGCGGCCAGCTCACAAGAAAGCGAGTTGAAGAAAGGAGCTCAGGGGGACTGTCATTCACAAACCTGCAGAGTTATAAATGACAGCTATCGTCCAAAAATATATTGAAGTAAGGCTGCCAAGAGGACTTGAAAGCGGGGCAGAATTGCAGGAAACCGATTTCAGGAGGTAGACTGGAATTGCATGTAAAGCATAGGGAAAGAGGCAGAATGTCCACAATGATGCACTTGGCCAAAAAGGGCGTATGCGTTTTTTCCTGAATATATTCAGGAAAAAACGCATACGCCCTTTTTGGCCAACCAAGCAAGCTTGCAAAGGAAATCTGCACTACAATGAAGTCTCACTGCCCCCCCGGTCAAAAGGGCCATCTGAAAAAAATGTAAAATCCAGAAAGGCAGGACAGGCCATGGAGAACTGGGAGCCTTATTATGCTGATGGGCGGGATATAAATTGCCAACAGCCACTCTGGAGAAGTGTATGGTGTTTCCTGAAACATCTACAAAACAAAGCAACAGAGCCTAGGGCACTTCCACTTATGGTCCTATAGCTTAGGGAAATTAAAATCAAAAAGACACAGCCACCCCAAAGTTTGGGACGGCTCTGTTTACAAGAACCTCGTTTACGGTACAAGTTCAATATCGCAGAAAGCGAAAAATGGATAAAGAAGTTGTGGTACTTACGTACAATGCAATATCACTCAGCAATGAAATCTATGTCATCAGGCCCGTAGCAGCATAATGAGTGGATTCAGGTACGATGATTCTAAGTGAAATAAGTCACACAGAAACAGAAACATCATAAGATATCACTACTACACGGAATGTAAACTTGGCTACACAGGAACTGAATTACAAAACAGAACAGGGTCTCAAATGTAGAAAACCAACTTATGCTTGCTTAAGGGGAAAGGTGAGTTCGGGTGCTGCATAAAACCAGAGATTGAAATTAGCACAGATACCGTTCCATAAGCCAAATATGTAATAGACAAGAGCTACTCCTTGCTCAACGAAGTGGACTCAACACCCCATATTAAACGCCTAAGAATATACCCGACTAGTAAGAATCTTAAATCCTCTGGATTTATATGTCTCCGAAAGAGAATCAAGCGTGTGTACAGCGGCATAAATGCAGCAGTGATAGGATTGGTGAGGATCGGTGAGCAAATGCAGAAACTTTGAAGTCATATTGCATGGTACCCATTCCATGGTTCTCAACTCTCCATGTTTAAGGGATTCTTCCTTCAGCTAAATCATGCATGTGGAACCCAGACTATGATCCACCGTGTGATTGGGAAACGTGTTCAAAGGTGTCTCAGTTTTCGTCCCCTGGTACTCGGGTGCAACATTCCAGACGCTTTACTAACACTCTCCCCACTTGGAGAGTCAGTGCCTTTAACCTCCTGTTTGTCCCAGTTTGCAATTTCTGCGGAAAATGAACAGGAATAGGGAGAACCAATGAGAGACTAGCTGGAGGTGTCTGGACGGGCAAATTTAACTCTCATTTCCCACCAGGAAGAGGAATTAACCAAAGGCTCAGCGTGCCGTGCCGGAACCACACTAGGGCCTGAAACAATCCAGCGGTGTTGCGGCCAGCTCACAAGAAAGCGAGTTGAAGAAAGGAGCTCAGGGGCACTGTCATTCACAAACCTGCAGAGTTATAAATGACAGCTATCGTCCAAAAATATATTGAAGTAAGGCTGCCAAGAGGACTTGAAAGTGGGGCAGAATTGCAGGAAACCGATTTCAGGAGGTAGACTGGAATTGCATGTAAAGCATAGGAAAAGAGGCAGAACGTCCACAATGATGCACTTGGCTAAAAAGGGCGTATGCGTTTTTTCCTGAATATATTCAGGAAAAAACGCATACGCCCTTTTTGGCCAACCAAGCAAGCTTGCAAATGAAATCTGCACTACAATGAAGTCTCACTGCCCCCTGGTCAAAAGGGCCATCTGAAAAAAGTGTAAAATCCAGAAAGGCACGACAGGCCATGGAGACCAGGGAGCCTTGTTATGCTGATGGGCGGGATGTAAATTGCCAACATGCACTCTGGAGAAGTGTATGGTGTTTCCTGAGACATCTAAAAAACAAAGCAACAGAGCCTAGGGCACTTCCACTTATGGTCCTATAGCTTAGGGAAATTAAAATCAAAAAGACACAGCCACCCCAAAGTTTGGGACGGCTCTGTTTACAAGAACCTCATTTACGGTACAAGTTCAATATCGCAGAAAGTGAAAAATCGATAAAGAAGTTGTGGTACTTACGTACAATGCAATATCACTCAGCAATGAAATCTATGTCATCAGGCCCGTAGCAGCATAATGAGTGGATTCAGGTACGATGATTCTAAGTGAAATAAGTCACACAGAAAAAGCATCATAAGATATCACTAATAAACGGAATGTAAACTTGGCTACACAGGAACTGAATTACAAAACAGAGCAGGGCCTAAAATGTAGAAAACCAACTTATGCTTGCTTAAGGGGAAAGGTGAGTTGGGGTGCTGCATAAAACCAGAGATTGAAATTAGCACAGATACCGTTCCATAAGCCAAATATGTAATAGACAAGAGCTACTCCTTGCTCAACGAAGTGGACTCAACACCCCATTTTAAACGCCTAAGAATATACCCGACTAGTAAGAATCTTAAAACCTATGGATTTATATGCCTCCGAAAGAGAATCAAGCGTGTGTACAGCGGCATAAACGAAGCAGTGATAGGATTGGTGAAGATCGGTGAGCAAATGCAGACCCTTTGAAGTCATATTGCATGGTACCCATTCCATGGGTCTCAACTCTCCAGGTTTAAGGGATTCTTCCTTCAGCTAAAACATGCATGAGAAACCCAGACTATGATCCACCGTGTGATTGGGAAACGTGTTCAAAGGTGTCTCAGTTTTCGTCCCCTGGTACTCGGGTGCAACATTCCAGACGCTTTACTAACACTCTCCCCACTTGGAGAGTCAGTGCCTTTAACCTCCTGTTTGACCCAGTTTGCAATTTCTGCGGAAAATGAACAGGAATAGGAAGAACCAATGAGAGACTAGCTGGAGGTGTCTGGACGGGCAAATTTACCTCTCATTTCCCACCAGGAAGAGGAATTAACCAAATGCTCAGCATGCCATGACGGAACCACACTAGGGCCTGAAGCAATCGTGCGGTGTTGCAGCCAGCTCACAAGAAAGCGAGTTGAAGAAAGGAGCTCAGGGGCACTGTCATTCACAAACCTGCAGAGTTATAAATGACAGCTATCGTCCAAAAATATATTGAAGTAAGGCTGCCAAGAGGACTTGAAAGCGGGGCAGAATTGCAGGAAACCGATTTCAGGAGGTAGACTGGAATTGCATGTAAAGCATAGGAAAAGAGGCAGAACGTCCACAATGATGCACTTGGCCAAAAAGGGCGTATGCGTTTTTTCCTGAATATATTCAGGAAAAAACGCATACGCCCTTTTTGGCCAACCAAGCAAGCTTGCAAAGGAAATCTGCACTACAATGAAGTCTCACTGCCCACCGGTCAAAAGGGCCATCTGAAAAAAGTGTAAAATCCAAAAAGGCAGGACAGGCCATGGATACCTGGGAGCCTTGTTATGCTGATGGGCGGGATGTAAATTGCCAACAGCCACTCTGGAGAAGTGTATGGTGTTTCCTGAAACATCTAAAAAACAAAGCAACAGAGCCTAGGGCACTTCCGCTTATGGTCCTATAGCTTAGGGAAATTAAAATCAAAAAGACACAGCCACCCCAAAGTTTGGGACGGCTCTGTTTACAAGAACCTCGTTTACGGTACAAGTTCAATATCGCAGAAAGCAAAAAATGGATAAAGAAGTTGTGGTACTTACGTACAATGCAATATCACTCAGCAATGAAATCTATGTCATCAGGCCCGTAGCAGCATAATGAGTGGATTCAGGTACGATGATTCTAAGTGAAATAAGTCACACAGAAAAAGAAACATCATAAGATATCACTACTACACGGAATGTAAACTTGGCTACACAGGAACTGAATTACAAAACAGAACAGGGTCTCAAATGTAGAAAACCAACTTATGCTTGCTTAAGGGGAAAGGTGAGTTCGGGTGCTGCATAAAACCAGAGATTGAAATTAGCACAGATACCGTTCCATAAGCCAAATATGTAATAGACAAGAGCTACTCCTTGCTCAACGAAGTGGACTCAACACCCCATATTAAACGCCTAAGAATATACCTGACTAGTAAGAATCTTAAAACCTATGGATTTATATGTCTCCGAAAGAGAATACAGCGTGTGTACAGCGGCATAAACGCAGCAGTGATAGGATTGGTGAGGATCGGTGAGCAAATGCAGACCCTTTTTAAGTCATATTGCATGGTACCCTTTCCATGGGTCTCAACTCTCCAGGTATAAGGGATTCTTCCTTCAGCTAAAACATGCATGTGGAACCCAGAGTATGATCCATCGTGTGATCGGGAAACGTGTTCAAATGTGTCTCAGTTTTCGTCCCCCGGTACTCGGGTGCAACATGCCAGACGCTTTACTAACACTCTCCCCACTTAAAGAGTCAGTGCCTTTAAACTCCTGTTTGGCCCAGTTTGCAATTTCTGCGGAAAATGAACAGGAATAGGGATAACCAATGAGAGACTAGCTGGAGGTGTCTGGACGGGCAAATTTAACTCTCATTTCCCACCAGGAAGAGGAATTAACCAAAGGCTCAGCGTGCCGTGCCGGAACCACACTAGGGCCTGAAGCAATCCTGCGGTGTTGCGGCCAGCTCACAAGAAAGCGAGTTGAAGAAAGGAGCTCAGGGGCACTGTCATTCACAAACCTGCAGAGTTATAAATGACAGCTATCGTCCAAAAATATATTGAAGTAAGGCTGCCAAGAGGACTTGAAAGCGGGGCAGAATTGCAGGAAACCGATTTCAGGAGGTAGACTGGAATTACATGTAAAGCATAGGAAAAGAGGCAGAACGTCCACAATGATGCACTTGGCCAAAAAGGGCGTATGCGTTTTTTCCTGAATATATTCAGGAAAAAACGCATACGAAATTTTTGGCCAACCAAGCAAGCTTGCCAAGGAAATCTGCACTACAATGAAGTCTCACTGCCCCCTGGTCAAAAGGGCCATCTGAAAAAAGTGTAAAATCTAGAAAGGCAGGACAGGCCATGGAGAACTGGGAGCCTTGTTATGATGATGGCCTGGATGTAAATTGCCAACAGCCACTTTGGAGAAGTGTATGGTGTTTCCTGAAACATCTACAAAACAAAGTAACAGAGCCTAGCTCATTTCCACTTATGGTCCTATAGCTTAGGGAAATTAAAATCAAAAAGACACAGCCACCCCAATGTTTGGGACGGCTCTGTTTACAAGAACCTCATTTACGGTACAAGGTCAATATCGCAGAAAGCGAAAAATGGATAAATAAGTTTTGGTACTTATGTACAATGCAATATCACTCAGCAATGAAATCTATGTCATCAGGCCCGTAGCAGCATAACGAGTGGATTCAGGTACGATGATTCTAAGTGAAATAAGTCACACAGAAAAAGAAACATCATAAGATATCACTACTACACGGAATGTAAACTTGGCTACACAGGAACTGAATTACAAAACAGAACAGGGTCTCAAATGTAGAAAACCAACTTATGCTTGCTTAAGGGGAAAGGTGAGTTGGGGTGCTGCATAAAACCAGAGATTGAAATTAGCACAGATATCATTCCATAAGCCAAATATGTAATAGACAAGAGCTACTCCTTGCTCAACGAAGTGGACTCAACACCCCATATTAAACGCGTAAGAATATACCTGACTAGTAAGAATCTTAAAACCTATGGATTTATATGTCTCCGAAAGAGAATCAAGCGTGTGTACAGCGGCATAAACGCAGCAGTGATAGGATTGGTGAGGTTCGGTGAGCAAATACAGACCCTTTGAAGTCATATTGCATGGTACCCATTCCATGGGTCTCAACTCTCCAGGTTTAAGGGTTTCTTCCTTCAGCTAAAACATGCATGTGGAACCCAGAGTATGATCCATCATGTGATAGGGAAACGTGTTCAAATGTGTCTCAGTTTTCGTCCCCCGGTACTCGGGTGCAACATTCCAGACGCTTTACTAACACTCTCCCCACTTAGAGAGTCAGTGCCTTTAACCTCCTGTTTGGCCCAGTTTGCAATTTCTGCGGAAAATGAACAGGAATAGGGATTACCAATGAGAGACTAGCTGGAGGTGTCTGGACGGGCAAATTTAACTCTCATTTCCCACCAGGAAGAGGAATTAACCAAAGGCTCAGCGTGCCGTGCCGGAACCACACTAGGGTCTGAAGCAATCCTGCGGTGTTGCGGCCAGCTCACAAGAAAGCGAGTTGAAGAAAGGAGCTCAGGGGCACTGTCATTCACAAACCTGCAGAGTTATAAATGACAGCTATCGTCCAAAAATATATTGAAGTAAGGCTGCCAAGAGGACTTGAAAGCGGGGCAGAATTGCAGGAAACCGATTTCAGGAGGTAGACTGGAATTACATGTAAAGCATAGGAAAAGAGGCAGAACGTCCACAATGATGCACTTGGCCAAAAAGGGCGTATGCGTTTTTTCCTGAATATATTCAGGAAAAAACGCATACGCCCTTTTTGGCCAACCAAGCAAGCTTGCCAAGGAAATCTGCACTACAATGAAGTCTCACTGCCCCCTGGTCAAAAGGGCCATCTGAAAAAAGTGTAAAATCTAGAAAGGCAGGACAGGCCATTGAGAATTGGGAGCCTTGTTATGCTGATGGGCGTGATGTAAATTGCCAACAGCCACTCTGGAGAAGTGTATGGTGTTTCCAGAAACATCTACAAAACAAAGCAACAGAGCCTAGGGCACTTCCACTTATGGTCCTATAGCTTAGGGAAATTAAAATCTAAAAGACACAGCCACCCCAAAGTTTGGGACGGCTCTGTTTACAAGAACCTCATTTACGGTACAAGGTCAATATCACAGAAAGCGAAAAATGAATAAAGAAGTTGTGGTACTTACGTACAATGCAATATCACTCAGCAATGAAATCTATGTCATCAGGCCCGTAGCAGCATAACGAGTGGATTCAGGTACGATGATTCTAAGTGAAATAAGTCACACAGAAAAAGAAATATCATAAGATATCACTACTACACGGAATGTAAACTTGGCTACACAGGAACTGAATTACAAAACAGAACAGGGTCTCAAATGTAGAAAACCAACTTATGCTTGCTTAAGGGGAAAGGTGTGTTGGGGTGCTGCATAAAACCAGAGATTGAAATTAGCACAGATACCGTTCCATAAGCCAAATATGTAATAGACAAGAGCTACTCCTTGCTCAACAAAGTGGACTCAACACCCCATATTAAACGCCTAAGAATATACCTGACTAGTAAGAATCTTAAAACCTATGGATTTATATGTCTCCGAAAGAGAATCAAGCGTGTGTACAGCGCCATAAACACAGCAGTGATAGGATTGGTGAGGATCGGTGAGCAAATTTATACTCTCTGAAGTCATATTGCATGGTACCCATTCCATGGGTCTTAACTCTCCAGGTATAAGGGATTCTTCCTTCAGCTAAAACATGCATGTGGAACCCAGAGTATGATCCATCGTGTGATCGGGAAACGTGTTCAAATGTGTCTCAGTTTTCGTCCCCCGGTACTCGGGTGCAACATTCCAGACGCTTTATTAACACTCTCCCCACTTAAAGAGTCAGTGCCTTTAAACTCCTGTTTGGCCCAGTTTGCAATTTCTGCGGAAAATGAACAGGAATAGGGAGAACCAATGAGAGGCTAGCTGGAGGTGTCTGGACGGGCAAATTTAACTCTCATTTCCCACCAGGAAGAGGAATTAACCAAAGGCTCAGCGTGCCGTGCCGGAACCACACTAGGGCCTGAAGCAATCCTGCGGTGTTGCGGCCAGCTCACAAGAAAGCGAGTTGAAGAAAGGAGCTCAGGGACACTGTCATTCACAAACCTGCAGAGTTATAAATGACAGCTATCGTCCAAAAATATATTGAAGTAAGGCCGCCAAGAGGACTCGAAAGCGGGGCAGAATTGCAGGAAACCGATTTCAGGAGGTAGGTAGGAATTGCATTTAAAGCATAGGAAAAGAGACAGAACTTGGAAAATAATGCACTTGGCAAAAAAGGGCATATGTGTTTTATCCAGAGCTCTCATAACCGAGGGGAGGAGATTCCCAGCAGGCTCCAACTGCCACCTGAGGGCTCATGTTGTCAAGGCAACGTGAGCAAGCCAGGCAGGAGTTACCTCACAGCAGAGATCCCACCTCACAGAAGGGTGAGAAACCCAGCCAACATCAGACTCTCACCAGAGGGCCCACATCACCAAGGGGATGGGAACCAGGCAGGAGTGTCTTCACACCAGTGGGGCCACATCATCGAAAGGTGAGGTACTCAGCACATGTGTCCTCAAACCAGAGGACCCACATCACTAAGGGCCTCGGAGTGAGGCAGGCAGGAGTAGCCTCACAACACTGGGCCCATAGAATAAAAAAGTGAGGAATCCAGCAGTTGGAACCTCCCAGCAGGGGGCCCAGAGCACCGAGGCTATGGGATCCAGGCCACAGTGAACTCACAGCAGATGGCCCATGTCATGAAACTGAGCAACCCAGTCATTGGGACCTCAGAGCAGGAGGCCCACATCCCCATGGGGATATAAATCTGGTAGGAGTGTCCTCGCACCACTGAAAACGTATCAGAAAATTTTGGGAGACCAGCAGTTAGAGCCTGACGCCAGAAGACCCTCATCACCAAGGGAAGGAGGCTCCCAGCAGGCTCCAACGGCCACCAGAGGGCTGACGTCGCCAAGGCGATGTGTGCCAACCAGGCACGAATGACCTCACAGCAGAGGGCCCACCTCAGAGAAGTGTGACGAACCCAGTCAGGATCAGACTCGCACCAGAGGGCCCACATCACCAAATGGATTGGAACCAGGCAGGAGTGTCCTCACATGAGTAGGGCCACATCATCTAAAGGTGAGGAACCCAGAACACGTGGCTTCAAACCATAGGACACACATCACCAAGAGGCTGGGGGTGAGGCAGGCAGGAGGAGCCTCACAACAGAGGGCCCAAAAATAAGGAAGGTGAGGAATCCAGCAGTTGCAACCTCCCAGCAGGCGGCCCAGAGCACAGAGGCTAGGGGATCCAAGCCAGAGTGAACTAACACCAGACAGCCCACATCATGAAACTGTGAGCAACCCAGACATTGGGACCTCAGAGCAGAAGGCCCACATCCCCATGGTGATGGGAACATGACAGGAGTGTCCTGGCATCACTGGGCTCACATCAGAAAACGTGGGGTGCTCAGAAGTTAGGGCCTGACGCTAGAGGGCACTCATCACCGAGGGGAGGAGGCTCCCAGCAGGCTCCAGCTGCCACCAGAGGGCCAACGTCACCAAGGCGATGTGTGCCAGCCCGGCAGGAGTGACCTCACAGCAGAGGCCCCACCTCACAGAAGGGTGAGGAACACAGCCAGGATCAGACTCTCACCAGAGGGCCCACATCACCAAGGGGAAGGGAATCAGGCAGGAGTGTCCCCACATCAGTGGGACATCATCGAAAGGTGAGGATCCCAGCACATGTAGCCTCAAACCAGAGGAACCACATCACCAAGGGGTTCGGAATGAGGCTGGCAGGACCGGCCTCACAACACAGGGTCCATAGAATATAAAAGTTGAGGAATCCAGCAGTTGGAACCTCCCAGCAAGCGGCCCAGAGCACCGAGGCTATGGGATCCAGGCCGCAGTGAACTCACAGCAGAGGGCCCACATCATGAACCTGTGAGCAGCCCAGCCGTTGGGACCTCAGAACAGAAGGCCCACATCCCCATTGGGATGGGAACCTGGCAGGAGTGGCTTCGCACCACTTAGCACATATCAGAAAATGTTAGGAGCCCAGCAGTTAGGGCCTGACGCCAGGGGGCCCTCATAACTGAGGGGAGGAGACTCCCAGCAGGTTCCAACTGCCAACAGAGGGCCCACGTCTACAAGGTGGCATGCGCCAGCCAGGCAGTAGTGACCTCACAACAGAGGGCCTATCTCACAGAAGGGTGAGGAACCGAGGTAGGATGAGACTCTTGCCAGAGGGCCCACAACACCAAGGGGATGGGAACCAGTCAGGACTGTCCTCTCACCAGTGGGGCCACATCATCGAAAGGTGAGGAACCCAGCACATGCGGCCTCATATCAGAGGACATACATCACAAAGGGGATGGGAGTGAGGCAGGTAGGAGTAGCCTAAAAACAGAGGGCCCAAAGAATAAAAAAGGTGAGGAATCCAGCATTTGGAACCTCCCAGCAGGCGGCCGAGAGCACAGAAGCTATGGGATGCAGGCAGGAGTGAACTAACAGCAGAGAGCCCACATCATGAAACTGTGAGCAACCCAGGCGTTGGGACCTCAGAGCAGAAAGCCCACATCCCCATGGGGATGGGAACCTGACAGGAGTGTCCTGGCATCACTGGGCTCACATCAGAAAACGTGGGGAGCCCAGCAGTTAGGGCCTGATGCTAGAGGGCTGTCATCACCGAGGGCAGGAGGCTCCCAGCAGGTTCCATGTGCCAACAGAGGGCCCACGTCGCCAAGGTGATGTGTGCAAGTCAGGTAGGATTGACCTCACAGCAGAGGGCCTACCTCACAGAAGAGTGAGGAACCCAGCCAGGATAAGACTGTCACCAGAAGGCCCACATCACCAAGGGGATGGGAACCAGGCAGGAGTGTCCTCACACCAGTGGGGCCACATCATTGAAAGTTGCGGAACCCAGCATATGTGGCCTCAAACCAGAGGACCCACATCACAAAGGGGATGCGAGTGAGGCAGGCAGGAGGAGCATCGCAACACAGGCCCCATAGAATACAAAAGTTGAGGAATCGAGCAGTTGGAACCTTCCAGCAGGTGGCCCAGAGCACAGAAGCTATGGCATCCAGGCCAGAGTGAACTAACAGCAGAGAGCCCACATCATGAAACTGTGAAAAACCCAGCCGTTGGGACCTCAGAACAGAAGGCCCACATCCCAATGGGTATGTGAACCTGGATGGAGTGTCTTCGAACCACTGGGCGCACATCACAAAATGTGGGGAGCCCAGCCGTTAGGGCCTGACGCCAGAGGGCCCTCATCACCGAGGGGAGGAGGCTCCCAGCAGGCTCCAAGTGCCACCAGAGGGCTCATGTCCACAAGGCGAGGTGAGCAAGCCAGGCAGGAGTGACCTCACAGCAGACGGCCCATCTCACAGATGGGTGAGGAACCCAGCCACGATCAGACTCTCAACAGAGAGCCCACATCACCAAGGGGATGTGAACCAGGCAGGAGTCTCCTAAGACCATTGGTCCCACATCATCGAAAGGTGAGGAACCCAGCACATGTGGCCTCAAACCAGAGGACACACATCACGAAGGGACTGGGAGTGAGGCAGGCAGGAGGATCCTCACAACAGAGGGCCTAAAAAATTAAAAAAGTGAGGAATCCAGCAGTTGGAACCTTCCAGCAGGCGGCCAAGAACACAGAGGCTATGGGATCCAGGCCACAGTGAACTAACACCAGAGAGCCCACATCATGAAACTGTGATCAACCCAGCCGTTGGAACGTCAGAGCAGAAGGCCCACATCCCCATGGAGATGGGAACCTAAGAGGAGTGCCCGAGCATCACTGGGCTCACTAAGAAAAGTTGGGGAGCCCAGCAGTTAGGGCTTGACATCAGAGGGCCCTCATCACAGAGGTGAGGAGGCTCCCAGCAGGGTCCAAGTGCCACCAGAGGGCTCATGTCAACAAGGCGAGGTGAGCAAGCCAGGCAAGAGTTACCTGATAGTAGAGGGCCCACCTCACAGATGGTTGAGGAACCCAGCCAGGATCAGACTCTCACCAGAGGGCCCACATCACAAAGGGGATGGGAACCAGTCAGGATTATCCTCACACCAGTGGGGCCTCATCATCTTAACGTGAGGAACCCAGCACATGTGTCCTCAAACCAGAGGACCCACATCACAAAGGGCCTTGGAGTGAGGCAGGCAGGAGTAGCCTCACAACACAGGGGCACATAATATAAAATACGTGAGGGTTCCAGCATTTAGACCTTCCAGCAGGCAGCTCAGAACACCGAGGCTATGGGATCCAGGCCACAGTGAACTCACAGCAGAGGGCCAACATCATAAAACTGTGAGCAACCCAGGCGTTGGGACCACAGAGCAGAAGGCCCACATCCCCATGGGAATGGGAACCTGGCTGGAGTGTCCTCGCACCACTGGGCGCACATCAGAAAATGTGGGGAGCCCACCATTTAGGGCCTGACGCCAGAGGGCCGTCATCACCGAGAGGAGGAGGCACCCTGCACGCTCCAACTGCCACCAGAGGGCTCACGTCTCCAAGGTGACGTGTGCCAGCCAGTCAGGAGTGACCGCACAGCAGAGGGCCTACCTCACAGAACGTTGAGGAACCCAGCCAGGATTAGACTCTGGCCAGAGGGCCCACCTCACCAAGGGGATGGTAACCAGGCAGGAGTGTCCTCACACGAGTGGGGCCACATCATCGAAAGGTGAGGAACGCAGCACATGTGGCCTCAAGCTATAGGACAGTCATCACCAAGGGGCTGGCAGCGAGGCAGGCAGGAGGAGCCTCACAAAAGAGGGCACATAGAATAAAAAAGTTGAGGAATCCAGCAGTTGGAACCTCCCAGCAGGCGGCTCAAAGCACCGATGATAAGGGATCCTTGCCGGAGTGAACTCACAGCAGAGGACCCACATCATGGTACTGTGAGCAAGCCAGCCGTTTTGACCTCAGAGCAGAAGGCCCATATCCCCATGGGGATGCGAACCTGGCAAGAGTGTCCTCACTCACTTGGCGCACATCAGAAAATGTGGGGAGCCCAGCAGTTATGGCCTAAGGCAAGAGGGCCCTCATCACCGAGGGGAGGAGGATCCCAGCACACTCCAACTGCCACCAGAGGGCCCACGTCGCCAAGGTGACTTGTGCCAGACAGGCATGATTGACCTCACAGCAGAGGGCCCACCTCACAGAAGGGTGAGGAACCCAGCCAGGATCAGACTCTCACCTGAGGGCCCACATCAGCAAGGGGATGGGAACCAGTCACGACTGTCTTCCCTCCAGTGGGGCCACATCATCGAAAGGTGCGGAACCCAGCACATGTGGCCTCAAATCAGAGGACACATATCACAAAGGGAAGGGGAGTGAGGCAGGCAGGAGTAGCCTAAAAACAGAGGGCCCAAAGAATAAGAAAGGTGAGGAATCCAGCAGTTGGAACCTCCCAGCAGGCAGCCGAGAGCACAGAAGCTATGGGATGCAGGCAGGAGTGAACTAACAGCAGAGAGCCCACATCATGAAACTGTGAGCAACCCAGGCGTTGGGACCTCAGAGCAGAAGGCCCACATCCCAATGGGGATGTGAACCTGGATGGAGTGTCCTCGCACCACTGGGCCGCACATCACGAAATGTGGGGAGCACAGCTCTTAGGGCCTGATGCCAGAGGGCCCTCATCACCGAGGGGAGGAGGCTCCCAGCAGGCTCCAAGTGCCACCAGAGGGCTCATGTCCACAAGGAGAGGTGAGCAAGCCAGGCAGGAGTGACCTCACAGCAGACGGCCCACCTCACAGATGGGTGAAGAACCCAGCCAGGATCAGACTCTCAACAGAGGGCCCACATCACCAAGGGGATGTGAACCAGGCAGGAGTCTCCTAAGACCATTGGTCCCACATCATTGAAAGGTGAGGAACCCAGCACATGTGGCCTCAAACCAGAGGACACACATCACGAAGGGGCTGGGAGTGAGGCAGGCAGGAGGATCCTCACAACAGAGGGCCCAAAAAATTAAAAAAGTGAGGAATCCAGCAGTTGGAACCTCCCAGCAGGCGGCCAAGAACACAGAGGCTATGGGATCCAGACCACAGTGAACTAACACCAGAGAGCCCACATCATGAAACTGTGATCAACCCAGCCGTTGGAACGTCAGAGCAGAAGGCCCACATCCCCATGGAGATGGGAACCTAAGAGGCGTGCCCGAGCATCACTGGGCTCACTAAGAAAAGTTGGGGAGCCCAGCAGTTAGGGCCTGACGTCAGAGGGCCCTCATCACCGGGGGGCGGAGATTCCCAGCACGCTCCAACTGCCACCACACAGCTGACTTCACCAAGGCATTGTGTGCCAGCCATGCAGGAGTGACCTATCAGCAGAGGGTCTCCCTCACAGAAGGGTGAGGAACACAGCCAGGAACAGACTCTCACCAGGGGGTCCGCATAACCACGTGGATGAGAAGCAGTCAGGAGTGTCCTCACACTAGTGGGGCCACATCATCGAAAGGTGAGGAACCCAGCAAAGGTGGCCACAAACCAGAGTACCCACATCACCAGGGGGTTGAGAGTGAGGTAGGTGTCTGGACAGGCATATTTAACTCGCATTTCCCACCAGGAAGAGGAATTAACCAAAGGCTCAGCGTGCCATGCCGGAACCACACTAGGGCCTGAAGCAATCCTGCGGTGTTGCGGCCAGCTCACAAGAAAGCGAGTTGAAGAAAGGAGCTCAGGGGCACTGTCATTCACAAACCTGCAGAGTTATAAATGACAGCTATCGTCCAAAAATATATTGAAGTAAGGCTGCCAAGAGGACTTGAAAGCGGGGCAGAATTGCAGGAAACCGATTTCAGGAGGTAGACTGGAATTGCATGTAAAGCATAGGAAAAGAGGCAGAACGTCCACAATGATGCACTTGGCCAAAAAGGGCGTATGCGTTTTTTCCTGAATATATTCAGGAAAAAACGCATACGCCCTTTTTGGCCAACCAAGCAAGCTTGCAAAGGAAATCTGCACTACAATGAAGTCTCACTGCCCCCCGGTCAAAAGGGCCATCTGAAAAAAGTGTAAAATCCAGAAAGGCAGGACAGGCCATGGAGAACTGGGAGCCTTGTTATGCTGATGGGCGGGATGTAAATTGCCAACAGCCACTCTGGAGAAGTGTATGGTGTTTCCTGAAACATCTACAAACAAAGCAACAGAGCCTAGGGCACTTCCACTTATGGTCCTATAGCTTAGGGAAATTAAAATCTAAAAGACAGAGCCACCCCAAAGTTTGGGATGGCTCTGTTTACAAGAACCTCGTTTACAGTACAAGTTCAATATCGCAGAAAGCGAAAAATGGATAAAGAAGTTGTGGTACTTACGTACAATGCAATATCACTCAGCAATGAAATCTATGTCATCAGGGCCGTAGCACAATAATGAGTGGATTCAGGTACGATGATTCTAAGTGAAATAAGTCACCCAGAAATAGAAACATCATAAGATATCACTACTACACGGAATGTAAACTTGGCTACACAGGAACTGAATTACAAAACAGAACAGGGTCTCAAATGTAGAAAACCAACTTATGCTTGCTTAAGGGGAAAGGTGAGTTGGGGTGCTGCATAAAACCAGAGATTGAAATTAGCACAGATACCGTTCCATAAGCCAAATATATAATAGACAAGAGCTACTCCTTGCTCAACGAAGTGGACACAACACCCCATATTAAACGCCTAAGAATATACCTGACTAGTAAGAATCTTAAAACCTATGGATTTATATGTCTCCGAAAGAGAATCAAGCATGTGTACAGCGGCATAAACGCAGCAGTGATAGGATTGGTGAGGATCGGTGAGCAAATGCAGACCCTTTGAAGTCATATTGCATGGTACCCATTCCATGGGTCTCAACTCTCCAGGTTTAAGGGATTCTTCCTTCAGCTAAAACATGCATGTGGAACCCAGACTATGATCCACCGTGTGATTGGGAAACGTGTTCCAAGGTGTCTCAGTTTTCGTCCCCTGGTACTCGGGTGCAACATTCCAGACGCTTTACTAACACTCTCCCCACTTGGAGAGTCAGTGCCTTTAACCTCCTGTTTGGCCCAGTTTGCAATTTCTGCGGAAAATGAACAGGAATAGGGAGAACCAATGAGAGACTAGCTGGAGGTGTCTGGACGGGCAAATTTAACTCTCATTTCCCACCAGGAAGAGGAATTAACCAAAGGCTCAGCGTGCCGTGCCGGAACCACACTAGGGCCTGAAGCAATCCTGCGGTGTTGCGGCCTGCTCACAAGAAAGGGAGTTGAAGAAAGGAGCTCAGGGGCACTGTCATTCACAAACCTGCAGAGTTATAAATGACAGCTATCGTCCAAAAATATATTGAAGTAAGGCTGCCAAGAGGACTTGAAAGCGGGGCAGAATTGCAGGAAACCGATTTCAGGAGGTAGACTGGAATTGCATGTAAAGCATAGGAAAAGAGGCAGAAGGTCCACAATGATGCACTTGGCCAAAAAGGGCGTGTGCGTTTTTTCCTGAATATATTCAGGAAAAAACGCATACGCCCTTTTTGGCCAACCAAGCAAGCTTGCAAAGGAAATCTGCACTACAATGAAGTCTCACTGCCCCCCGGTCAAAAGGGCCATCTGAAAAAAGTGTAAAATCCAGAAAGGCAGGACAGGCCATGGAGAACTGGGAGCCTTGTTATGCTGATGGGCGGGATGTAAATTGCCAACAGCCACTCTGGAGAAGTGTATGGTGTTTCCTGAAACATCTACAAAACAAAGCAACAGAGCCTAGGGCACTTCCACTTATGGTCCTATAGCTTAGGGAAATTAAAATCAAAAAGACACAGCCACCCCAAAGTTTGGGATGGCTCTGTTTACAAGAACCTCGTTTACAGTACAAGTTCAATATCGCAGAAAGCGAAAAATGGATAAAGAAGTTGTGGTACATACGTACAATGCAATATCACTCAGCAATGAAATCTATGTCATCAGGGCCGTAGCACAATAATGAGTGGATTCAGGTACGATGATTCTAAGTGAAATAAGTCACCCAGAAAAAGAAACATCATAAGATATCACTAATACACGGAATGTAAACTTGGCTACACAGGAACTGAATTACAAAACAGAACAGGGTCTCAAATGTAGAAAACCAACTTATGCTTGCTTAAGGGGAAAGGTGAGTTGGGGTGCTGCATAAAACCAGAGATTGAAATTAGCACAGATACCGTTCCATAAGCCAAATATATAATAGACAAGAGCTAATCCTTGCTCAACGAAGTGGACACAACACCCCATATTAAACGCCTAAGAATATACCTGACTAGTAAGAATCTTAAAACCTATGGATTTATATGTCTCCGAAAGAGAATCAAGCGTGTGTACAGCGGCATAAACACAGCAGTGATAGGATTGGTGAGGATCGGTGAGCAAATGCAGACCCTTTGAAGTCATATTGCATGGTACCCATACCATGGGTCTCAACTCTCCAGGTTTAAGGGATTCTTCCTTCAGCTAAAACATGCATGTGGAACCCAGACTATGATCCACCGTGTGATTGGGAAACGTGTTCCAAGGTGTCTCAGTTTTCGTCCCCTGGTACTCGGGTGCAACATTCCAGACGCTTTACTAACACTCTCCCCACTTGGAGAGTCAGTGCCTTTAACCTCCTGTTTGGCCCAGTTTGCAATTTCTGCGGAAAATGAACAGGAATAGGGAGAACCAATGAGAGACTAGCTGGAGGTGTCTGGACGGGCAAATTTAACTCTCATTTCCCACCAGGAAGAGGAATTAACCAAAGGCTCAGCGTGCCGTGCCGGAACCACACTAGGGCCTGAAGCAATCCTGCGGTGTTGCGGCCAGCTCACAAGAAAGCGAGTTGAAGAAAGGAGCTCAGGGGGACTGTCATTCACAAACCTGCAGAGTTATAAATGACAGCTATCGTCCAAAAATATATTGAAGTAAGGCTGCCAAGAGGACTTGAAAGCGGGGCAGAATTGCAGGATATCGATTTCAGGAGGTAGACTGAAATTGCATGTAAAGCATAGGAAAAGAGGCAGAACGTCCACATTGATGCACTTGGCCAAAAAGAGCATATGCGTTTTTTCCTGAATATATTCAGGAAAAAACGCATACGCCCTTTCTGGCAAACCAAGCAAGCTTGCAAAGGAAATCTGCACTACAATGGAGTCTCACTGCCCCCCGGTCAAAAGGGCCATCTGAAAAAAGTGTAAAATCCAGAAAGGCAGGACAGGCCATGGAGAACTGGGAGCCTTGTTATGCTGATGGGCGGGATGTAAATTGTCAACAGCCACTCTGGAGAAGTGTATGGTGTTTCATGAAACATCTAAAAAACAAAGCAACAGAGCTTAGGGCACTTCCACTTATGGTCCTATAGCTTAGGGAAATTAAAATCAAAAAGACACAGCCACCCCAAAGTTTGGGATGGCTCTGTTTACAAGAACCTCGTTTACAGTACAAGTTCAATATCGCAGAAAGCGAAAAATGGATAAAGTAGTTGTGGTACTTACGTACAATGCAATATCACTCAGCAATGAAATCTATGTCATCAGGGCCGTAGCAGCATAATGAGTGGATTCAGGTACGATGATTCTAAGTGAAATAAGCCACCCAGAAAAAGAAACATCATAAGATATCACTAACACACGGAATGTAAACTTGGCTACACAGGAACTGAATTACAAAACAGAACAGGGTCTCAAATGTAGAAAACCAACTTATGCTTGCTTAAGGGGAAAGGTGAGTTGGGGTGCTGCATAAAACCAGAGATTGAAATTAGCACAGATACCGTTCCATAAGCCAAATATGTAATAGACAAGAGCTACTCCTTGCTCAACGAAGTGGACTCAACACCCCATATTAAACGCCTAAGAATATATCTGACTAGTAAGAATCTTAAAACCTATGGATTTATATGTCTCCGAAAGAGAATCAAGCATGTGTACAGTGGCATAAAAGCAGCAGTGATAGGATTGGTGAGGATCGGTGAGCAAATACAGACCCTTTGAAGTCATATTGCATGGTACCCATTCCATGCGTCTCAACTCTCCACGTTTAAGGGATTCTTCCTTCAGCTAAAACATGCACGTGGAACCCAGAGTATGATCCACCGTGTGATCGGGAAACGTGTTCAAATGTGTCTCAGTTTTTGTCCCCTGGTACTCGGGTGCAACATTTCAGACGCTTTACTAACACTCTCCCCACGTGGAGAGTCAGTGCCTTTAACCTCCTGTTTGGCCCAGTTTGCAATTTCTGCGGAAAATGAACAGGAATAGGGAGAACCAATGAGAGACTAGCTGGAGGTGTCTGGACGGGCAAATTTAACTCTCATTTCTCACCAGGAAGAGGAATTAACCAAAGGCTCAGCGTGCCGTGCCAGAACCACACTAGGGCCTGAAGCAATCCTGCGGTGTTGCGGCCATTTCACAAGAAAGCGAGTTGAAGAAAGGAGCTCAGGGGCACTGTCATTCTCAGACCTGCAGAGTTATAAATGACAGCTATCGTCCAAAAATATATTGAAGTAAGGCTGCCAAGAGGACTTGAAAGCGGGGCAGAATTGCAGGAAACCGATTTCAGGAGGTAGACTGGAATTGCATGTAAAGCATAGGAAAAGACGCAGAACGTCCACAATGATGCACTTGGCCAAAAAGGGCGTATGCGTTTTTTCCTGAATATATTCAGGAAAAAACGCATACGCCCTTTTTGGCCAACCAAGCAAGCTTGCAAAGGAAATCTGCACTACAATGAAGTCTCACTGCCCACCGGTCAAAAGGGCCATCTGAAAAAAGTGTAAAATCCAAAAAGGCAGGACAGGCCATGGAGACCTGGGAGCCTTGTTATGCTGATGGGCGGGATGTAAATTGCCAACAGCCACTCTGGAGAAGTGTATGGTGTTTCCTGAAACATCTAAAAAACAAAGCAACAGAGCCTAGGGCACTTCCGCTTATGGTCCTATAGCTTAGGGAAATTAAAATCAAAAAGACACAGCCACCCCAAAGTTTGGGACGGCTCTGTTTACAAGAACCTCGTTTACGGTACAAGTTCAATATCGCAGAAAGCAAAAAATGGATAAAGAAGTTGTGGTACTTACGTACAATGCAATATCACTCAGCAATGAAATCTATGTCATCAGGCCCGTAGCAGCATAATGAGTGGATTCAGGTACGATGATTCTAAGTGAAATAAGTCACACAGAAAAAGAAACATCATAAGATATCACTACTACACGGAATGTAAACTTGGCTACACAGGAACTGAATTACAAAACAGAACAGGGTCTCAAATGTAGAAAACCAACTTATGCTTGCTTAAGGGGAAAGGTGAGTTGGGGTGCTGCATAAAACCAGAGATTGAAATTAGCACAGATACCGTTCCATAAGCCAAATATGTAATAGACAAGAGCTACTCCTTGCTCAACGAAGTGGACTCAACACCCCATATTAAACGCGTAAGAATATACCTGACTAGTAAGAATATTAAAACCTATGGATTTATATGTCTCCGAAAGAGAATCAAGCGTGTGTACAGCGGCATAAACGCAGCAGTGATAGGATTGGTGAGGTTCGGTGAGCAAATACAGACCCTTTGAAGTCATATTGCATGGTACCCATTCCATGGGTCTCAACTCTCCAGGTTTAAGGGTTTCTTCCTTCAGCTAAAACATGCATGTGGAACCCAGAGTATGATCCATCGTGTGATCGGGAAACGTGTTCAAATGTGTCTCAGTTTTCGTCCCCCGGTACTCGGGTGCAACATTCCAGACGCTTTACTAACACTCTCCCCACTTAGAGAGTCAGTGCCTTTAACCTCCTGTTTGGCCCAGTTTGCAATTTCTGCGGAAAATGAACAGGAATAGGGATTAGCAATGAGAGACTAGCTGGAGGTGTCTGGACGGGCAAATTTAACTCTCATTTCCCACCAGGAAGAGGAATTAACCAAAGGCTCAGCGTGCCGTGCCGGAACCACACTAGGGTCTGAAGCAATCCTGCGGTGTTGCGGCCAGCTTACAAGAAAGCGAGTTGAAGAAAGGAGCTCAGGGGCACTGTCATTCACAAACCTGCAGAGTTATAAATGACAGCTATCGTCCAAAAATATATTGAAGTAAGGCTGACAAGAGGACTTGAAAGCGGGGCAGAATTGCAGGAAACCGATTTCAGGAGGTAGACTGGAATTACATGTAAAGCATAGGAAAAGAGGCAGAACGTCCACAATGATGCACTTGGCCAAAAAGCGCGTATGCGTTTTTTCCTGAATATATTCAGGAAAAAACGCATACGCGCTTTTTGGCCAACCAAGCAAGCTTGCCAAGGAAATCTGCACTACAATGAAGTCTCACTGCCCCCTGGTCAAAAGGGCCATCTGAAAAAAGTGTAAAATCTAGAAAGGCAGGACAGGCCATTGAGAATTGGGAGCCTTGTTATGCTGATGGGCGTGATGTAAATTGCCAACAGCCACTCTGGAGAAGTGTATGGTGTTTCCAGAAACATCTACAAAACAAAGCAACAGAGCCTAGGGCACTTCCACTTATGGTCCTATAGCTTAGGGAAATTAAAATCTAAAAGACACAGCCACCACAAAGTTTGGGACGGCTCTGTTTACAAGAACCTCATTTACGGTACAAGGTCAATATCGCAGAAAGCGAAAAATGAATAAAGAAGTTGTGGTACTTACGTACAATGCAATATCACTCAGCAATGAAATCTATGTCATCAGGCCCGTAGCAGCATAACGAGTGGATTCAGGTACGATGATTCTAAGTGAAATAAGTCACACAGAAAAAGAAACATCATAAGATATCACTACTACACGGAATGTAAACTTGGCTACACAGGAACTGAATTACAAAACAGAACAGGGTCTCAAATGTAGAAAACCAACTTATGCTTGCTTAAGGGGAAAGGTGAGTTGGGGTGCTGCATAAAACCAGAGATTGAAATTAGCACAGATACCGTTCCATAAGCCAAATATGTAATAGACAAGAGCTACTCCTTGCTCAACAAACTGGACTCAACACCCCATATTAAACGCCTAAGAATATACCTGACTAGTAAGAATCTTAAAACCTATGGATTTATATGTCTCCGAAAGAGAATCAAGCGTGTGTACAGTGCCATAAACACAGCAGTGATAGGATTGGTGAGGATCGGTGAGCAAATTTATACTCTCTGAAGTCATATTGCATGGTACCCATTCCTTGGGTCTTAACTCTCCAGGTATAAGGGATTCTTCCTTCAGCTAAAACATGCATGTGGAACCCAGAGTATGATCCATCGTGTGATCGGGAAACGTGTTCAAATGTGTCTCAGTTTTCGTCCCCCGGTACTCGGGTGCAACATTCCAGACGCTTTATTAACACTCTCCCCACTTAAAGAGTCAGTGCCTTTAAACTCCTGTTTGGCCCAGTTTGCAATTTCTGCGGAAAATGAACAGGAATAGGGATAACCAATGAGAGACTAGCTGGAGGTGTCTGGACGGGCAAATTTAACTCTCATTTCCCACCAGGAAGAGGAATTAACCAAAGGCTCAGCGTGCCGTGCCGGAACCACACTAGGGCCTGAAGCAATCCTGCGGTGTTGCGGCCAGCTCACAAGAAAGCGAGTTGAAGAAAGGAGCTCAGGGACACTGTCATTCACAAACCTGCAGAGTTATAAATGACAGCTATCGTCCAAAAATATATTGAAGTAAGGCCGCCAAGAGGACTCGAAAGCGGGGCAGAATTGCAGGAAACCGATTTCAGGAGGTAGGTAGGAATTGCATTTAAAGCATAGGAAAAGAGACAGAACTTGGAAAATAATGCACTTGGCAAAAAAGGGCATATGTGTTTTATCCAGAGCTCTCATAACCGAGGGGAGGAGATTCCCAGCAGGCTCCAACTGCCACCTGAGGGCTCATGTTGTCAAGGCAACGTGAGCAAGCCAGGCAGGAGTTACCTCACAGCAGAGATCCCACCTCACAGAAGGGTGAGAAACCCAGCCAACATCAGACTCTCACCAGAGGGCCCACATCACCAAGGGGATGGGAACCAGGCAGGAGTGTCTTCACACCAGTGGGGCCACATCATCGAAAGGTGAGGTACTCAGCACATGTGTCCTCAAACCAGAGGACCCACATCACTAAGGGCCTCGGAGTGAGGCAGGCAGGAGTAGCCTCACAACACTGGGCTCATAGAATAAAAAAGTGAGGAATCCAGCAGTTGGAACCTCCCAGCAGGGGGCCCAGAGCACCGAGGCTATGGGATCCAGGCCACAGTGAACTCACAGCAGATGGCCCATGTCATGAAACTGAGCAACCCAGTCATTGGGACCTCAGAGCAGGAGGCCCACATCCCCATGGGGATATAAATCTGGTAGGAGTGTCCTCGCACCACTGAAAACGTATCAGAAAATTTTGGGAGACCAGCAGTTAGAGCCTGACGCCAGAAGACCCTCATCACCAAGGGAAGGAGGCTCCCAGCAGGCTCCAACGGCCACCAGAGGGCTGACGTCGCCAAGGCGATGTGTGCCAACCAGGCACGAATGACCTCACAGCAGAGGGCCCACCTCAGAGAAGTGTGACGAACCCAGTCAGGATCAGACTCGCACCAGAGGACCCACATCACCAAATGGATTGGAACCAGGCAGGAGTGTCCTCACATGAGTAGGGCCACATCATCTAAAGGTGAGGAACCCAGAACATGTGGCTTCAAACCATAGGACACACATCACCAAGAGGCTGGGGGTGAGGCAGGCAGGAGGAGCCTCACAACAGAGGGCCCAAAAATAAGGAAGGTGAGGAATCCAGCAGTTGCAACCTCCCAGCAGGCGGCCCAGAGCACAGAGGCTAGGGGATCCAAGCCAGAGTGAACTAACACCAGACAGCCCACATCATGAAACTGTGAGCAACCCAGACATTGGGACCTCAGAGCAGAAGGCCCACATCCCCATGGTGATGGGAACATGACAGGAGTGTCCTGGCATCACTGGGCTCACATCAGAAAACGTGGGGTGCTCAGAAGTTAGGACCTGACGCTAGAGGGCACTCATCACCGAGGGGAGGAGGCTCCCAGCAGGCTCCAGCTGCCACCAGAGGGCCAACGTCACCAAGGCGATGTGTGCCAGCCCGGCAGGAGTGACCTCACAGCAGAGGCCCCACCTCACAGAAGGGTGAGGAACACAGCCAGGATCAGACTCTCACCAGAGGGCCCACATCACCAAGGGGAAGGGAATCAGGCAGGAGTGTCCCCACATCAGTGGGACAACATCATCGAAAGGTGAGGATCCCAGCACATGTAGCCTCAAACCAGAGGAACCACATCACCAAGGGGTTCGGAATGAGGCTGGCAGGACCGGCCTCACAACACAGGGTCCATAGAATATAAAAGTTGAGGAATCCAGCAGTTGGAACCTCCCAGCAAGCGGCCCAGAGCACCGAGGCTATGGGATCCAGGCCGCAGTGAACTCACAGCAGAGGGCCCACATCATGAACCTGTGAGCAGCCCAGCCGTTGGGACCTCAGAACAGAAGGCCCACATCCCCATTGGGATGGGAACCTGGCAGGAGTGGCTTCGCACCACTTAGCACATATCAGAAAATGTTAGGAGCCCAGCAGTTAGGGCCTGACGCCAGGGGGCCCTCATAACTGAGGGGAGGAGACTCCCAGCAGGTTCCAACTGCCAACAGAGGGCCCACGTCTACAAGGTGGCATGCGCCAGCCAGGCAGTAGTGACCTCACAACAGAGGGCCTATCTCACAGAAGGGTGAGGAACCGAGGTAGGATGAGACTCTTGCCAGAGGGCCCACAACACCAAGGGGATGGGAACCAGTCAGGACTGTCCTCTCACCAGTGGGGCCACATCATCGAAAGGTGAGGAACCCAGCACATGCGGCCTCATATCAGAGGACATACATCACAAAGGGGATGGGAGTGAGGCAGGTAGGAGTAGCCTAAAAACAGAGGGCCCAAAGAATAAAAAAGGTGAGGAATCCAGCATTTGGAACCTCCCAGCAGGCGGCCGAGAGCACAGAAGCTATGGGATGCAGGCAGGAGTGAACTAACAGCAGAGAGCCCACATCATGAAACTGTGAGCAACCCAGGCGTTGGGACCTCAGAGCAGAAAGCCCACATCCCCATGGGGATGGGAACCTGACAGGAGTGTCCTGGCATCACTGGGCTCACATCAGAAAACGTGGGGAGCCCAGCAGTTAGGGCCTGATGCTAGAAGGCTGTCATCACCGAGGGCAGGAGGCTCCCAGCAGGTTCCATGTGCCAACAGAGGGCCCACGTCGCCAAGGTGATGTGTGCAAGTCAGGTAGGATTGACCTCACAGCAGAGGGCCTACCTCACAGAAGAGTGAGGAACCCAGCCAGGATAAGACTGTCACCAGAAGGCCCACATCACCAAGGGGATGGGAACCAGGCAGGAGTGTCCTCACACCAGGGGGCCACATCATTGAAAGTTGCGGAACCCAGCATATGTGGCCTCAAACCAGAGGACCCACATCACAAAGGGGATGCGAGTGAGGCAGGCAGGAGGAGCATCGCAACACAGGCCCCATAGAATACAAAAGTTGAGGAATCGAGCAGTTGGAACCTTCCAGCAGGCGGCCCAGAGCACAGAGGCTATGGCATCCAGGCCAGAGTGAACTAACAGCAGAGAGCCCACATCATGAAACTGTGAACAACCCAGCCGTTGGGACCTCAGAACAGAAGGCCCACATCCCAATGGGTATGTGAACCTGGATGGAGTGTCTTCGAACCACTGGGCGCACATCACAAAATGTGGGGAGCCCAGCCGTTAGGGCCTGACGCCAGAGGGCCCTCATCACCGAGGGGAGGAGGCTCCCAGCAGGCTCCAAGTGCCACCAGAGGGCTCATGTCCACAAGGCGAGGTGAGCAAGCCAGGCAGGAGTGACCTCACAGCAGACGACCCATCTCACAGATGGGTGAGGAACCCAGCCAGGATCAGATTCTCAACAGAGAGCCCACATCACCAAGGGGATGTGAACCAGGCAGGAGTCTCCTAAGACCATTGGTCCCACATCATCGAAAGGTGAGGAACCCAGCACATGTGGCCTCAAACCAGAGGACACACATCACGAAGGGACTGGGAGTGAGGCAGGCAGGAGGATCCTCACAACAGAGGGCCTAAAAAATTAAAAAAGTGAGGAATCCAGCAGTTGGAACCTTCCAGCAGGCGGCCAAGAACACAGAGGCTATGGGATCCAGGCCACAGTGAACTAACACCAGAGAGCCCACATCATGAAACTGTGATCAACCCAGCCGTTGGAACGTCAGAGCAGAAGGCCCACATCCCCATGGAGATGGGAACCTAAGAGGAGTGCCCGAGCATCACTGGGCTCACTAAGAAAAGTTGGGGAGCCCAGCAGTTAGGGCTTGACATCAGAGGGCCCTCATCACAGAGGTGAGGAGGCTCCCAGCAGGGTCCAAGTGCCACCAGAGGGCTCATGTCAACAAGGCGAGGTGAGCAAGCCAGGCAAGAGTTACCTGATAGTAGAGGGCCCACCTCACAGATGGTTGAGGAACCCAGCCAGGATCAGACTCTCACCAGAGGGCCCACATCACAAAGGGGATGGGAACCAGTCAGGATTATCCTCACACCAGTGGGGCCTCATCATCTTAACGTGAGGAACCCAGCACATGTGTCCTCAAACCAGAGGACCCACATCACAAAGGGCCTTGGAGTGAGGCAGGCAGGAGTAGCCTCACAACACAGGGGCACATAATATAAAATACGTGAGGGTTCCAGCATTTAGACCTTCCAGCAGGCAGCTCAGAACACCGAGGCTATGGGATCCAGGCCACAGTGAACTCACAGCAGAGGGCCAACATCATAAAACTGTGAGCAACCCAGGCGTTGGGACCACAGAGCAGAAGGCCCACATCCCCATGGGAATGGGAACCTGGCTGGAGTGTCCTCGCACCACTGGGCGCACATCAGAAAATGTGGGGAGCCCACCATTTAGGGCCTGACGCCAGAGGGCCGTCATCACCGAGAGGAGGAGGCACCCTGCACGCTCCAACTGCCACCAGAGGGCTCACGTCTCCAAGGTGACGTGTGCCAGCCAGTCAGGAGTGACCGCACAGCAGAGGGCCTACCTCACAGAACGTTGAGGAACCCAGCCAGGATTAGACTCTGGCCAGAGGGCCCACCTCACCAAGGGGATGGTAACCAGGCAGGAGTGTCCTCACACGAGTGGGGCCACATCATCGAAAGGTGAGGAACGCAGCACATGTGGCCTCAAGCTATAGGACAGTCATCACCAAGGGGCTGGCAGCGAGGCAGGCAGGAGGAGCCTCACAACAGAGGGCACATAGAATAAAAAAGTTGAGGAATCCAGCAGTTGGAACCTCCCAGCAGGCGGCTCAAAGCACCGATGATAAGGGATCCTTGCCGGAGTGAACTCACAGCAGAGGACCCACATCATGGTACTGTGAGCAAGCCAGCCGTTTTGACCTCAGAGCAGAAGGCCCATATCCCCATGGGGATGCGAACCTGGCAAGAGTGTCCTCACTCACTTGGCGCACATCAGAAAATGTGGGGAGCCCAGCAGTTATGGCCTAAGGCAAGAGGGCCCTCATCACCGAGGGGAGGAGGATCCCAGCACACTCCAACTGCCACCAGAGGGCCCACGTCGCCAAGGTGACTTGTGCCAGACAGGCATGATTGACCTCACAGCAGAGGGCCCACCTCACAGAAGGGTGAGGAACCCAGCCAGGATCAGACTCTCACCTGAGGGCCCACATCAGCAAGGGGATGGGAACCAGTCACGACTGTCTTCCCTCCAGTGGGGCCACATCATCGAAAGGTGCGGAACCCAGCACATGTGGCCTCAAATCAGAGGACACATATCACAAAGGGAAGGGGAGTGAGGCAGGCAGGAGTAGCCTAAAAACAGAGGGCCCAAAGAATAAGAAAGGTGAGGAATCCAGCAGTTGGAACCTCCCAGCAGGCAGCCGAGAGCACAGAAGCTATGGGATGCAGGCAGGAGTGAACTAACAGCAGAGAGCCCACATCATGAAACTGTGAGCAACCCAGGCGTTGGGACCTCAGAGCAGAAGGCCCACATCCCAATGGGGATGTGAACCTGGATGGAGTGTCCTCGCACCACTGGGCCGCACATCACGAAATGTGGGGAGCACAGCTCTTAGGGCCTGACGCCAGAGGGCCCTCATCACCGAGGGGAGGAGGCTCCCAGCAGGCTCCAAGTGCCACCAGAGGGCTCATGTCCACAAGGAGAGGTGAGCAAGCCAGGCAGGAGTGACCTCACAGCAGACGGCCCACCTCACAGATGGGTGAAGAACCCAGCCAGGATCAGACTCTCAACAGAGGGCCCACATCACCAAGGGGATGTGAACCAGGCAGGAGTCTCCTAAGACCATTGGTCCCACATCATTGAAAGGTGAGGAACCCAGCACATGTGGCCTCAAACCAGAGGACACACATCACGAAGGGGCTGGGAGTGAGGCAGGCAGGAGGATCCTCACAACAGAGGGCCCAAAAAATTAAAAAAGTGAGGAATCCAGCAGTTGGAACCTCCCAGCAGGTGGCCAAGAACACAGAGGCTATGGGATCCAGACCACAGTGAACTAACACCAGAGAGCCCACATCATGAAACTGTGATCAACCCAGCCGTTGGAACGTCAGAGCAGAAGGCCCACATCCCCATGGAGATGGGAACCTAAGAGGCGTGCCCGAGCATCACTGGGCTCACTAAGAAAAGTTGGGGAGCCCAGCAGTTAGGGCCTGACGTCAGAGGGCCCTCATCACAGGGGAGCGGAGATTCCCAGCACGCTCCAACTGCCACCACAAAGCTGACTTCACCAAGGCATTGTGTGCCAGCCATGCAGGAGTGACCTATCAGCAGAGGGTCTCCCTCACAGAAGGGTGAGGAACACAGCCAGGAACAGACTCTCACCAGGGGGTCCGCATAACCACGTGGATGAGAAGCAGTCAGGAGTGTCCTCACACTAGTGGGGCCACATCATCGAAAGGTGAGGAACCCAGCAAAGGTGGCCACAAACCAGAGTACCCACATCATCAGGGGGGTGAGTGTGAGGTAGGTGTCTGGACAGGCATATTTAACTCTCATTTCCCACCAGGAAGAGGAATTAACCAAAGGCTCAGCGTGCCATGCCGGAACCACACTAGGGCCTGAAGCAATCCTGCGGTGTTGCGGCCAGCTCACAAGAAAGCGAGTTGAAGAAAGGAGCTCAGGGGCACTGTCATTCACAAACCTGCAGAGTTATAAATGACAGCTATCGTCCAAAAATATATTGAAGTAAGGCTGCCAAGAGGACTTGAAAGCGGGGCAGAATTGCAGGAAACCGATTTCAGGAGGTAGACTGGAATTGCATGTAAAGCATAGGAAAACAGGCAGAACGTCCACAATGATGCACTTGGCCAAAAAGGGCGTATGCGTTTTTTCCTGAATATATTCAGGAAAAAACGCATACGCCCTTTTTGGCCAACCAAGCAAGCTTGCAAAGGAAATCTGCACTACAATGAAGTCTCACTGCCCCCCGGTCAAAAGGGCCATCTGAAAAAAGTGTAAAATCCAGAAAGGCAGGACAGGCCATGGAGAACTGGGAGCCTTGTTATGCTGATGGGCGGGATGTAGATTGCCAACAGCCACTCTGGAGAAGTGTATGGTGTTTCCTGAAACATCTACAAACAAAGCAACAGAGCCTAGGGCACTTCCACTTATGGTCCTATAGCTTAGGGAAATTAAAATCAAAAAGACACAGCCACCCCAAAGTTTGGGATGGCTCTGTTTACAAGAACCTCGTTTACAGTACAAGTTCAATATCACAGAAAGCGAAAAATGGAAAAAGAAGTTGTGGTACTTACGTACTATGCAATATCACTCAGCAATGAAATCTATGTCATCAGGCCCGTAGCAGCATAATGAGTGGATTCAGGTACGATGATTCTAAGTGAAATAAGTCACACAGAAAAAGAAACATCATAAGATATCACTACTACACGGAATGTAAACTTGGCTACACAGGAATTGAATTACAAAACAGAACAGGGTCTCAAATGTAGAAAACCAACTTATGCTTGCTTAAGGTGAAAGGTGAGTTGGGGTGCTGCATAAAACCAGAGATTGAAATTAGCACAGATACCGTTCCATAAGACAAATATGTAATAGACAGTAGCTACTCCTTGCTCAACGAAGTGGACTCAACACCCCATATTAAACGCCTAAGAATATACCTGACTAGTAAGAATCTTAAAACCTATGGATTTATATGTCTCCGAAAGAGAATCAAGCGTGTGTACAGTGGCATAAACGCAGCAGTGATAGGATTGGTGGGGTTCGGTGAGCAAATGCAGACCCTTTGAAGTCATATTGCATGGTACCCATTCCATGGGTCTCAACTCTCCAGGTTTAAGGGATTCTTCCTTCAGCTAAAACATGCATGTGGAACCCAGACTATGATCCACCGTGTGATTGGGAAACGTGTTCAAAGGTGTCTCAGTTTTCGTCCCCTGGTACTCGGGTGCAACATTCCAGACGCTTTACTAACACTCTCCCCACTTGGAGAGTCAGTGCCTTTAACCTCCTGTTTGGCCCAGTTTGCAATTTCTGCGGAAAATGAAAAGGAATAGGGAGAACCAATGAGAGACTAGCTGGAGGTGTCTGGACGGGCAAATTTAACTCTCATTTCCCACCAGTAAGAGGAATTAACCAAAGGCTCAGCGTGCCGTGCCGGAACCACACTAGGGCCTGAAGCAATCCTGCGGTGTTGCGGCCAGCTCACAAGAAAGCGAGTTGAAGAAAGGAGCTCAGGGGCACTGTCATTCACAAACCTGCAGAGTTATAAATGACAGCTATCGTCCAAAAATATATTGAAGTAAGGCTGCCAAGAGGACTTGAAAGTGGGGCAGAATTGCAGGAAAGCGATTTCAGGAGGTAGACTGGAATTGCATGTAAAGCATAGGAAAAGAGGCAGAACGTCCACAATGATGCACTTGGCCAAAAAGGGCGTATGCGTTTTTTCCTGAATATATTCAGGAAAAAACGCATACGCCCTTTTTGGCCAACCAAGCAAGCTTGCAAATGAAATCTGCACTACAATGAAGTCTCACTGCCCCCCGGTCAAAAGGGCCATCTGAAAAAAGTGTAAAATCCAGAAAGGCACGACAGGTCATGGAGACCAGGGAGCCTTGTTATGCTGATGGGCGGGATGTAAATTGCCAACATGCACTCTGGAGAAGTGTATGGTGTTTCCTGAGACATCTAAAAAACAAAGCAACAGAGCCTAGGGCACTTCCAGTTATGGTCCTATAGCTTAGGGAAATTAAAATCAAAAAGACACAGCCACCCCAAAGTTTGGGACGGCTCTGTTTACAAGAACCTCGTTTACGGTACAAGTTCAATATCGCAGAAAGTGAAAAATCGATAAAGAAGTTGTGGTACTTACGTACAATGCAATATCACTCAGCAATGAAATCTATGTCATCAGGCCCGTAGCAGCATAATGAGTGGATTCAGGTACGATGATTCTAAGTGAAATAAGTCACACAGAAAAAAACATCATAAGATATCACTAATAAACGGAATGTAAACTTGGCTACACAGGAACTGAATTACAAAACAGAGCAGGGTCTCAAATGTAGAAAACCAACTTATGCTTGCTTAAGGGGAAAGGTGAGTTGGGGTGCTGCATAAAACCAGAGATTGAAATTAGCACAGATACCGTTCCATAAGCCAAATATGTAATAGACAAGAGCTACTCCTTGCTCAACGAAGTGGACTCAACACCCCATTTTAAACGCCTAAGAATATACCCGACTACTAAGAATCTTAAAACCTATGGATTTATATGTCTCCGAAAGAGAATCAAGCGTGTGTAGAGCGGCATAAACGAAGCAGTGATAGGATTGGTGAAGATCGGTGAGCAAATGCAGACCCTTTGAAGTCATATTGCATGGTACCCATTCCATGGGTCTCAACTCTCCAGGTTTAAGGGATTCTTCCTTCAGCTAAAACATGCATGTGGAACCCAGAGTATGATCCATCGTGTGATCGGGAAACGTGTTCAAATGTGTCTCAGTTTTCGTCCCCCGGTACTCGGGTGCAACATGCCAGACGCTTTACTAACACTCTCCCCACTTAAAGAGTCAGTGCCTTTAAACTCCTGTTTGGCCCAGTTTGCAATTTCTGCGGAAAATGAACAGGAATAGGGATAACCAATGAGAGACTAGCTGGAGGTGTCTGGACGGGCAAATTTAACTCTCATTTCCCACCAGGAAGAGGAATTAACCAAAGGCTCAGCGTGCCGTGCCGGAACCACACTAGGGCCTGAAGCAATCCTGCGGTGTTGCGGCCAGCTCACAAGAAAGCGAGTTGAAGAAAGGAGCTCAGGGGCACTGTCATTCACAAACCTGCAGAGTTATAAATGACAGCTATCGTCCAAAAATATATTGAAGTAAGGCTGCCAAGAGGACTTGAAAGCGGGGCAGAATTGCAGGAAACCGATTTCAGGAGGTAGACTGGAATTACATGTAAAGCATAGGAAAAGAGGCAGAACGTCCACAATGATGCACTTGGCCAAAAAGGGCGTATGCGTTTTTTCCTGAATATATTCAGGAAAAAACGCATACGCCCTTTTTGGCCAACCAAGCAAGCTTGCCAAGGAAATCTGCACTACAATGAAGTCTCACTGCCCCCTGGTCAAAAGGGCCATCTGAAAAAAGTGTAAAATCTAGAAAGGCAGGACAGGCCATGGAGAACTGGGAGCCTTGTTATGCTGATGGGCGGGATGTAAATTGCCAACAGCCACTTTGGAGAAGTGTATGGTGTTTCCTGAAACATCTACAAAACAAAGTAACAGAGCCTAGCTCACTTCCACTTATGGTCCTATAGCTTAGGGAAATTAAAATCAAAAAGACACAGCCACCCCAAAGTTTGGGACGGCTCTGTTTACAAGAACCTCATTTACGGTACAAGGTCAATATCGCAGAAAGCGAAAAATGGATAAAGAAGTTTTGGTACTTACGTACAATGCAATATCACTCAGCAATGAAATCTATGTCATCAGGCCCGTAGCAGCATAACGAGTGGATTCAGGTACGATGATTCTAAGTGAAATAAGTCACACAGAAAAAGAAACATCATAAGATATCACTACTACACGGAATGTAAACTTGGCTACACAGGAACTGAATTACAAAACAGAACAGGGTCTCAAATGTAGAAAACCAACTTATGCTTGCTTAAGGGGAAAGGTGAGTTGGGGTGCTGCATAAAACCAGAGATTGAAATTAGCACAGATACCGTTCCATAAGCCAAATATGTAATAGACAAGAGCTACTCCTTGCTCAACGAAGTGGACTCAACACCCCATATTAAACGCCTAAGAATATACCCGACTAGTAAGAATCTTAAATCCTATGGATTTATATGTCTCCGAAAGAGAATCAAGCGTGTGTACAGAGCCATAAACGCAGCAGTGATAGGATTGGTGAGGATCGGTGAGCAAATGTATACTCTTTGAAGTCATATTGCATGGTACCCATTCCATGGGTCTCAACTCTCCTGGTTTAAGGGATTCTTCCTTCAGCTAAAACATGCATGTGGAACCCAGAGTATGATCCACCGTGTGATCGGGAAACGTGTTCAAATGTGTCTCAGTTTTCGTTCCCCGGTACTCGGGTGCAACATTACAGATGCTTTACTAACACTCTCCCCACTTAGAGAGTCAGTGCCTTTAACCTCCTGTTTGGCCCAGTTTGCAATTTCTGCGGAAAATGAACAGGAATAGGGAGAACCAATGAGAGACTAGCTGGAGGTGTCTGGACGGGCAAATTTAACTCTCATTTCCCACCAGGAAGGGGAATTAACCAAAGGCTCAGAGTGCAGTGCCGGAACCACACTAGGGCCTGAAGCAATCCTGCGGTGTTGCGGCCAGCTCACAAGAAAGCGAGTTGAAGAAAGGAGCTCAGGGGCACTGTCATTCACAAACATGCAGAGTTATAAATGACAGCTATCATCCAAAAATATATTGAAGTAAGGCCGCCAAGAGGACTCGAAAGCGGGGCAGAATTGCAGGAAATCGATTTCAGGAGGTAGGTAGGAATTGCATTTAAAGCATAGGAAAAGAGACAGAACTTGGAAAATAATGCACTTGGCAAAAAAGGGCATATGTGTTTTATCCAGAGCTCTCATAACCGAGGGGAGGAGATTCCCAGCAGGCTCCAACTGCCACCTGAGGGCTCATGTTGTCAAGGCAACGTGAGCAAGCCAGGCAGGAGTTACCTCACAGCAGAGATCCCACCTCACAGAAGGGTGAGAAACCCAGCCAACATCAGACTCTCACCAGAGGGCCCACATCACCAAGGGGATGGGAACCAGGCAGGAGTGTCTTCACACCAGTGGGGCCACATCATCGAAAGGTGAGGTACTCAGCACATGTGTCCTCAAACCAGAGGACCCACATCACTAAGGGCCTCGGAGTGAGGCAGGCAGGAGTAGCCTCACAACACTGGGCCCATAGAATAAAAAAGTGAGGAATCCAGCAGTTGGAACCTCCCAGCAGGGGGCCCAGAGCACCGAGGCTATGGGATCCAGGCCACAGTGAACTCACAGCAGATGGCCCATGTCATGAAACTGAGCAACCCAGTCATTGGGACCTCAGAGCAGGAGGCCCACATCCCCATGGGGATATAAATCTGGTAGGAGTGTCCTCGCACCACTGAAAACGTATCAGAAAACTTTGGGAGACCAGCAGTTAGAGCCTGACGCCAGAAGACCCTCATCACCAAGGGAAGGAGGCTCCCAGCAGGCTCCAACGGCCACCAGAGGGCTGACGTCGCCAAGGCGATGTGTGCCAACCAGGCACGAATGACCTCACAGCAGAGGGCCCACCTCAGAGAAGTGTGACGAACCCAGTCAGGATCAGACTCGCACCAGAGGGCCCACATCACCAAATGGATTGGAACCAGGCAGGAGTGTCCTCACATGAGTAGGGCCACATCATCTAAAGGTGAGGAACCCAGAACACGTGGCTTCAAACCATAGGACACACATCACCAAGAGGCTGGGGGTGAGGCAGGCAGGAGGAGCCTCACAACAGAGGGCCCAAAAATAAGGAAGGTGAGGAATCCAGCAGTTGCAACCTCCCAGCAGGCGGCCCAGAGCACAGAGGCTAGGGGATCCAAGCCAGAGTGAACTAACACCAGACAGCCCACATCATGAAACTGTGAGCAACCCAGACATTGGGACCTCAGAGCAGAAGGCCCACATCCCCATGGTGATGGGAACATGACAGGAGTGTCCTGGCATCACTGGGCTCACATCAGAAAACGTGGGGTGCTCAGAAGTTAGGGCCTGACGCTAGAGGGCACTCATCACCGAGGGGAGGAGGCTCCCAGCAGGCTCCAGCTGCCACCAGAGGGCCAACGTCACCAAGGCGATGTGTGCCAGCCCGGCAGGAGTGACCTCACAGCAGAGGCCCCACCTCACAGAAGGGTGAGGAACACAGCCAGGATCAGACTCTCACCAGAGGGCCCACATCACCAAGGGGAAGGGAATCAGGCAGGAGTGTCCCCACATCAGTGGGACAACATCATCGAAAGGTGAGGATCCCAGCACATGTAGCCTCAAACCAGAGGAACCACATCACCAAGGGGTTCGGAATGAGGCTGGCAGGACCGGCCTCACAACACAGGGTCCATAGAATATAAAAGTTGAGGAATCCAGCAGTTGGAACCTCCCAGCAAGCGGCCCAGAGCACCGAGGCTATGGGATCCAGGCCGCAGTGAACTCACAGCAGAGGGCCCACATCATGAACCTGTGAGCAGCCCAGCCGTTGGGACCTCAGAACAGAAGGCCCACATCCCCATTGGGATGGGAACCTGGCAGGAGTGGCTTCGCACCACTTAGCACATATCAGAAAATGTTAGGAGCCCAGCAGTTAGGGCCTGACGCCAGGGGGCCCTCATAACTGAGGGGAGGAGACTCCCAGCAGGTTCCAACTGCCAACAGAGGGCCCACGTCTACAAGGTGGCATGCGCCAGCCAGGCAGTAGTGACCTCACAACAGAGGGCCTATCTCACAGAAGGGTGAGGAACCGAGGTAGGATGAGACTCTTGCCAGAGGGCCCACAACACCAAGGGGATGGGAACCAGTCAGGACTGTCCTCTCACCAGTGGGGCCACATCATCGAAAGGTGAGGAACCCAGCACATGCGGCCTCATATCAGAGGACATACATCACAAAGGGGATGGGAGTGAGGCAGGTAGGAGTAGCCTAAAAACAGAGGGCCCAAAGAATAAAAAAGGTGAGGAATCCAGCATTTGGAACCTCCCAGCAGGCGGCCGAGAGCACAGAAGCTATGGGATGCAGGCAGGAGTGAACTAACAGCAGAGAGCCCACATCATGAAACTGTGAGCAACCCAGGCGTTGGGACCTCAGAGCAGAAAGCCCACATCCCCATGGGGATGGGAACCTGACAGGAGTGTCCTGGCATCACTGGGCTCACATCAGAAAACGTGGGGAGCCCAGCAGTTAGGGCCTGATGCTAGAGGGCTGTCATCACCGAGGGCAGGAGGCTCCCAGCAGGTTCCATGTGCCAACAGAGGGCCCACGTCGCCAAGGTGATGTGTGCAAGTCAGGTAGGATTGACCTCACAGCAGAGGGCCTACCTCACAGAAGAGTGAGGAACCCAGCCAGGATAAGACTGTCACCAGAAGGCCCACATCACCAAGGGGATGGGAACCAGGCAGGAGTGTCCTCACACCAGTGGGGCCACATCATTGAAAGTTGCGGAACCCAGCATATGTGGCCTCAAACCAGAGGACCCACATCACAAAGGGGATGCGAGTGAGGCAGGCAGGAGGAGCATCGCAACACAGGCCCCATAGAATACAAAAGTTGAGGAATCGAGCAGTTGGAACCTACCAGCAGGCGGCCCAGAGCACAGAAGCTATGGCATCCAGGCCAGAGTGAACTAACAGCAGAGAGCCCACATCATGAAACTGTGAACAACCCAGCCGTTGGGACCTCAGAACAGAAGGCCCACATCCCAATGGGTATGTGAACCTGGATGGAGTGTCTTCGAACCACTGGGCGCACATCACAAAATGTGAGGAGCCCAGCCGTTAGGGCCTGACGCCAGAGGGCCCTCATCACCGAGGGGAGGAGGCTCCCAGCAGGCTCCAAGTGCCACCAGAGGGCTCATGTCCACAAGGCGAGGTGAGCAAGCCAGGCAGGAGTGACCTCACAGCAGACGGCCCATCTCACAGATGGGTGAGGAACCCAGCCAGGATCAGACTCTCAACAGAGAGCCCACATCACCAAGGGGATGTGAACCAGGCAGGAGTCTCCTAAGACCATTGGTCCCACATCATTGAAAGGTGAGGAACCCAGCACATGTGGCCTCAAACCAGAGGACACACATCACGAAGGGACTGGGAGTGAGGCAGGCAGGAGGATCCTCACAACAGAGGGCCTAAAAAATTAAAAAAGTGAGGAATCCAGCAGTTGGAACCTTCCAGCAGGCGGCCAAGAACACAGAGGCTATGGGATCCAGGCCACAGTGAACTAACACCAGAGAGCCCACATCATGAAACTGTGATCAACCCAGCCGTTGGAACGTCAGAGCAGAAGGCCCACATCCCCATGGAGATGGGAACCTAAGAGGAGTGCCCGAGCATCACTGGGCTCACTAAGAAAAGTTGGGGAGCCCAGCAGTTAGGGCTTGACATCAGAGGGCCCTCATCACAGAGGTGAGGAGGCTCCCAGCAGGGTCCAAGTGCCACCAGAGGGCTCATGTCAACAAGGCGAGGTGAGCAAGCCAGGCAAGAGTTACCTGATAGTAGAGGGCCCACCTCACAGATGGTTGAGGAACCCAGCCAGGATCAGACTCTCACCAGAGGGCCCACATCACAAAGGGGATGGGAACCAGTCAGGATTATCCTCACACCAGTGGGGCCTCATCATCTTAACGTGAGGAACCCAGCACATGTGTCCTCAAACCAGAGGACCCACATCACAAAGGGCCTTGGAGTGAGGCAGGCAGGAGTAGCCTCACAACACAGGGGCACATAATATAAAATACGTGAGGGTTCCAGCATTTAGACCTTCCAGCAGGCAGCTCAGAACACCGAGGCTATGGGATCCAGGCCACAGTGAACTCACAGCAGAGGGCCAACATCATAAAACTGTGAGCAACCCAGGCGTTGGGACCACAGAGCAGAAGGCCCACATCCCCATGGGAATGGGAACCTGGCTGGAGTGTCCTCGCACCACTGGGCGCACATCAGAAAATGTGGGGAGCCCACCATTTAGGGCCTGACGCCAGAGGGCCGTCATCACCGAGAGGAGGAGGCACCCTGCACGCTCCAACTGCCACCAGAGGGCTCACGTCTCCAAGGTGACGTGTGCCAGCCAGTCAGGAGTGACCGCACAGCAGAGGGCCTACCTCACAGAACGTTGAGGAACCCAGCCAGGATTAGACTCTGGCCAGAGGGCCCACCTCACCAAGGGGATGGTAACCAGGCAGGAGTGTCCTCACACGAGTGGGGCCACATCATCGAAAGGTGAGGAACGCAGCACATGTGGCCTCAAGCTATAGGACAGTCATCACCAAGGGGCTGGCAGCGAGGCAGGCAGGAGGAGCCTCACAACAGAGGGCACATAGAATAAAAAAGTTGAGGAATCCAGCAGTTGGAACCTCCCAGCAGGCGGCTCAAAGCACCGATGATAAGGGATCCTTGCCGGAGTGAACTCACAGCAGAGGACCCACATCATGGTACTGTGAGCAAGCCAGCCGTTTTGACCTCAGAGCAGAAGGCCCATATCCCCATGGGGATGCGAACCTGGCAAGAGTGTCCTCACTCACTTGGCGCACATCAGAAAATGTGGGGAGCCCAGCAGTTATGGCCTAAGGCAAGAGGGCCCTCATCACCGAGGGGAGGAGGATCCCAGCACACTCCAACTGCCACCAGAGGGCCCACGTCGCCAAGGTGACTTGTGCCAGACAGGCATGATTGACCTCACAGCAGAGGGCCCACCTCACAGAAGGGTGAGGAACCCAGCCAGGATCAGACTCTCACCTGAGGGCCCACATCAGCAAGGGGATGGGAACCAGTCACGACTGTCTTCCCTCCAGTGGGGCCACATCATCGAAAGGTGCGGAACCCAGCACATGTGGCCTCAAATCAGAGGACACATATCACAAAGGGAAGGGGAGTGAGGCAGGCAGGAGTAGCCTAAAAACAGAGGGCCCAAAGAATAAGAAAGGTGAGGAATCCAGCAGTTGGAACCTCCCAGCAGGCAGCCGAGAGCACAGAAGCTATGGGATGCAGGCAGGAGTGAACTAACAGCAGAGAGCCCACATCATGAAACTGTGAGCAACCCAGGCGTTGGGACCTCAGAGCAGAAGGCCCACATCCCAATGGGGATGTGAACCTGGATGGAGTGTCCTCGCACCACTGGGCCGCACATCACGAAATGTGGGGAGCACAGCTCTTAGGGCCTGACGCCAGAGGGCCCTCATCACCGAGGGGAGGAGGCTCCCAGCAGGCTCCAAGTGCCACCAGAGGGCTCATGTCCACAAGGAGAGGTGAGCAAGCCAGGCAGGAGTGACCTCACAGCAGACGGCCCACCTCACAGATGGGTGAAGAACCCAGCCAGGATCAGACTCTCAACAGAGGGCCCACATCACCAAGGGGATGTGAACCAGGCAGGAGTCTCCTAAGACCATTGGTCCCACATCATTGAAAGGTGAGGAACCCAGCACATGTGGCCTCAAACCAGAGGACACACATCACGAAGGGGCTGGGAGTGAGGCAGGCAGGAGGATCCTCACAACAGAGGGCCCAAAAAATTAAAAAAGTGAGGAATCCAGCAGTTGGAACCTCCCAGCAGGCGGCCAAGAACACAGAGGCTATGGGATCCAGACCACAGTGAACTAACACCAGAGAGCCCACATCATGAAACTGTGATCAACCCAGCCGTTGGAACGTCAGAGCAGAAGGCCCACATCCCCATGGAGATGGGAACCTAAGAGGCGTGCCCGAGCATCACTGGGCTCACTAAGAAAAGTTGGGGAGCCCAGCAGTTAGGGCCTGACGTCAGAGGGCCCTCATCACCGGGGGGCGGAGATTCCCAGCACGCTCCAACTGCCACCACACAGCTGACTTCACCAAGGCATTGTGTGCCAGCCATGCAGGAGTGACCTATCAGCAGAGGGTCTCCCTCACAGAAGGGTGAGGAACACAGCCAGGAACAGACTCTCACCAGGGGGTCCGCATAACCACGTGGATGAGAAGCAGTCAGGAGTGTCCTCACACTAGTGGGGCCACATCATCGAAAGGTGAGGAACCCAGCAAAGGTGGCCACAAACCAGAGTACCCACATCACCAGGGGGTTGAGAGTGAGGTAGGTGTCTGGACAGGCATATTTAACTCGCATTTCCCACCAGGAAGAGGAATTAACCAAAGGCTCAGCGTGCCATGCCGGAACCACACTAGGGCCTGAAGCAATCCTGCGGTGTTGCGGCCAGCTCACAAGAAAGCGAGTTGAAGAAAGGAGCTCAGGGGCACTGTCATTCACAAACCTGCAGAGTTATAAATGACAGCTATCGTCCAAAAATATATTGAAGTAAGGCTGCCAAGAGGACTTGAAAGCGGGGCAGAATTGCAGGAAACCGATTTCAGGAGGTAGACTGGAATTGCATGTAAAGCATAGGAAAAGAGGCAGAACGTCCACAATGATGCACTTGGCCAAAAAGGGCGTATGCGTTTTTTCCTGAATATATTCAGGAAAAAACGCATACGCCCTTTTTGGCCAACCAAGCAAGCTTGCAAAGGAAATCTGCACTACAATGAAGTCTCACTGCCCCCCGGTCAAAAGGGCCATCTGAAAAAAGTGTAAAATCCAGAAAGGCAGGACAGGCCATGGAGAACTGGGAGCCTTGTTATGCTGATGGGCGGGATGTAAATTGCCAACAGCCACTCTGGAGAAGTGTATGGTGTTTCCTGAAACATCTACAAACAAAGCAACAGAGCCTAGGGCACTTCCACTTATGGTCCTATAGCTTAGGGAAATTAAAATCAAAAAGACACAGCCACCCCAAAGTTTGGGATGGCTCTGTTTACAAGAACCTCGTTTACAGTACAAGTTCAATATCGCAGAAAGCGAAAAATGGATAAAGAAGTTGTGGTACTTACGTACAATGCAATATCACTCAGCAATGAAATCTATGTCATCAGGGCCGTAGCACAATAATGAGTGGATTCAGGTACGATGATTCTAAGTGAAATAAGTCACCCAGAAATAGAAACATCATAAGATATCACTACTACACGGAATGTAAACTTGGCTACACAGGAACTGAATTACAAAACAGAACAGGGTCTCAAATGTAGAAAACCAACTTATGCTTGCTTAAGGGGAAAGGTGAGTTGGGGTGCTGCATAAAACCAGAGATTGAAATTAGCACAGATACCGTTCCATAAGCCAAATATATAATAGACAGTAGCTACTCCTTGCTCAACGAAGTGGACTCAACACCCCATATTAAACGCCTAAGAATATACCTGACTAGTAAGAATCTTAAAACCTATGGATTTATATGTCTCCGAAAGAGAATCAAGCATGTGTACAGTGGCATAAACGCAGCAGTGATAGGATTGGTGAGGATCGGTGAGCAAATGCAGACCCTTTCAAGTCATATTGCATGGTACCCATTCCATGGGTCTCAACTCTCCAGGTTTAAGGGATTCTTCCTTCAGCTAAAACATGCATGTGGAACCCAGACTATGATCCACCGTGTGATTGGGAAACGTGTTCCAAGGTGTCTCAGTTTTCGTCCCCTGGTACTCGGGTGCAACATTACAGATGCTTTACTAACACTCTCCCCACTTGGAGAGTCAGTGCCTTTAACCTCCTGTTTGGCCCAGTTTGCAATTTCTGCGGAAAATGAACAGGAATAGGGAGAACCAATGAGAGACTAGCTGGAGGTGTCTGGACGGGCAAATTTAACTCTCATTTCCCACCAGGAAGAAGAATTAACCAAAGGCTCAGCGTGCCGTGCCAGAACCAGATTACGGCCTGAAGCAATCCTGCGGTGTTGCGGCCTGCTCACAAGAAAGCGAGTTGAAGAAAGGAGCTCAGGGGCACTGTCATTCACAAACCTGCAGAGTTATAAATGACAGCTATCGTCCAAAAATATATTGAAGTAAGGCTGCCAAGAGGACTTGAAAGCGGGGCAGAATTGCAGGAAACCGATTTCAGGAGGTAGACTGGAATTGCATGTAAAGCATAGGAAAAGAGGCAGAAGGTCCACAATGATGCACTTGGCCAAAAAGGGCGTGTGCGTTTTTTCCTGAATATATTCAGGAAAAAACGCATACGCCCTTTTTGGCCAACCAAGCAAGCTTGCAAAGGAAATCTGCACTACAATGAAGTCTCACTGCCCCCCGGTCAAAAGGGCCATCTGAAAAAAGTGTAAAATCCAGAAAGGCAGGACAGGCCATGGAGAACTGGGAGCCTTGTTATGCTGATGGGCGGGATGTAAATTGCCAACAGCCACTCTGGAGAAGTGTATGGTGTTTCCTGAAACATCTACAAAACAAAGCAACAGAGCCTAGGGCACTTCCACTTATGGTCCTATAGCTTAGGGAAATTAAAATCAAAAAGACACAGCCACCCCAAAGTTTGGGATGGCTCTGTTTACAAGAACCTCGTTTACAGTACAAGTTCAATATCGCAGAAAGCGAAAAATGGATAAAGAAGTTGTGGTACATACGTACAATGCAATATCACTCAGCAATGAAATCTATGTCATCAGGGCCGTAGCACAATAATGAGTGGATTCAGGTACGATGATTCTAAGTGAAATAAGTCACCCAGAAAAAGAAACATCATAAGATATCACTAATACACGGAATGTAAACTTGGCTACACAGGAACTGAATTACAAAACAGAACAGGGTCTCAAATGTAGAAAACCAACTTATGCTTGCTTAAGGGGAAAGGTGAGTTGGGGTGCTGCATAAAACCAGAGATTGAAATTAGCACAGATACCGTTCCATAAGCCAAATATATAATAGACAAGAGCTACTCCTTGCTCAACGAAGTGGACACAACACCCCATATTAAACGCCTAAGAATATACCTGACTAGTAAGAATCTTAAAACCTATGGATTTATATGTCTCCGAAAGAGAATCAAGCGTGTGTACAGCGGCATAAACACAGCAGTGATAGGATTGGTGAGGATCGGTGAGCAAATGCAGACCCTTTGAAGTCATATTGCATGGTACCCATACCATGGGTCTCAACTCTCCAGGTTTAAGGGATTCTTCCTTCAGCTAAAACATGCATGTGGAACCCAGACTATGATCCACCGTGTGATTGGGAAACGTGTTCCAAGGTGTCTCAGTTTTCGTCCCCTGGTACTCGGCTGCAACATTCCAGACGCTTTACTAACACTATCCCCACTTGGAGAGTCAGTGCCTTTAACCTCCTGTTTGGCCCAGTTTGCAATTTCTGCGGAAAATGAACAGGAATAGGGATAACCAATGAGAGACTAGCTGGAGGTGTCTGGACAGGCAAATTTAACTCTCATTTCCCACCAGGAAGAGGAATTAACCAAAGGCTCAGCGTGCCGTGCCGGAACCACACTAGGGCCTGAAGCAATCCTGCGGTGTTGCGGCCAGCTCACAAGAAAGCGAGTTGAAGAAAGGAGCTCAGGGGCACTGTCATTCACAAACCTGCAGAGTTATAAATGACAGCTATCGTCCAAAAATATATTGAACTAAGGCTGCCAAGAGGACTTGAAAGCGGGGCAGAATTGCAGGAAATCGATTTCAGGAGGTAGACTGAAATTGCATGTAAAGCATAGGAAAAGAGGCAGAACGTCCACAATGATGCACTTGGCCAAAAAGAGCATATGCGTTTTTTCCTGAATATATTCAGGAAAAAACGCATACGCCCTTTCTGGCCAACCAAGCAAGCTTGCAAAGGAAATCTGCACTACAATGAAGTCTCACTGCCCCCCGGTCAAAAGGGCCATCTGAAAAAAGTGTAAAATCCAGAAAGGCAGGATAGGCCATGGAGAACTGGGAGCCTTGTTATGCTGATGGGCGGGATGTAAATTGCCAACAGCCACTCTGGAGAAGTGTATGGTGTTTCATGAAACATCTAAAAAACAAAGCAACAGAGCTTAGGGCACTTCCACTTATGGTCCTATAGCTTAGGGAAATTAAAATCAAAAAGACACAGCCACCCCAAAGTTTGGGATGGCTCTGTTTACAAGAACCTCGTTTACAGTACAAGTTCAATATCGCAGAAAGCGAAAAATGGATAAAGTAGTTGTGGTACTTACGTACAATGCAATATCACTCAGCAATGAAATCTATGTCATCAGGGCCGTAGCAGCATAATGAGTGGATTCAGGTACGATGATTCTAAGTGAAATAAGCCACCCAGAAAAAGAAATATCATAAGATATCACTACTACACGGAATGTAAACTTGGCTACACAGGAACTGAATTACAAAACAGAACAGGGTCTCAAATGTAGAAAACCAACTTATGCTTGCTTAAGGGGAAAGGTGAGTTGGGGTGCTGCATAAAACCAGAGATTGAAATTAGCACAGATACCGTTCCATAAGCCAAATATGTAATAGACAAGAGCTACTCCTTGCTCAACGAAGTGGACTCAACACCACATATTAAACGCCTAAGAATATATCTGACTAGTAAGAATCTTAAAACCTATGGATTTATATGTCTCCGAAGGAGAATCAAGCGTGTGTACAGCGGCATAAACGCAGCACTGATAGGATTGGTGAGGATCGGTGAGCAAATGCAGACCCTTTGAAGTCATATTGCATGGTACCCATTCCATGGGTCTCAACTCTCCAGGTTTAAGGGATTCTTCCTTCAGCTAAAACATGCATGTGGAACCCAGAATATGATCCACCGTGTGATCGGGAAACGTGTTCAAATATGTCTCAGTTTTCGTCCCCTGGTACTCGGGTGCAACATTCCAGACGCTTTACTAACACTCTCCCCACTTGGAGAGTCAGTGCCTTTAACCTCCTGTTTGGCCCAGTTTGCAATTTCTGCGGAAAATGAACAGGAATAGGGAGAACCAATGAGAGACTAGCTGGAGGTGTTTGGACGGGCAAATTTAACTCTCATTTCCCACCAGGAAGAAGAATTAACCAAAGGCTCAGTGTGCCATGCCGGAACCACACTAGGGCCTGAAGCAATCCTGCGGTGTTGCGACCAGCTCACAAGAAAGCGAGTTGAAGAAAGGAGCTCAGGGGCACTGTCATTCACAAACCTGCAGAGTTATAAATGACAGCTATCGTCCAAAAATATATTGAAGTAAGGCTGCCAAGAGGACTTGAAAGCGGGGCAGAATTGCAGGAAACCGATTTCAGGAGGTAGACTGGAATTGCATGTAAAGCATAGGAAAAGAGGCAGAACGTCCATAATGATACACTTGGCCAAAAAGGGCGCATGCGTTTTTTCCTGAATATATTCAGGAAAAAACGCATACGAACTTTTTGGCCAACCAAGCAAGCTTGCAAAGGAAATCTGCACTACAATGAAGTCTCACTGCCCCCCGGTCAAAAGGGCCATCTGAAAAAAGTGTAAAAACCAGAAAGGCAGGACAGGCCATGGAGAACTGGGAGCCTTGTTATGCTGATGGGCGGGATGTAAATTGCCAACAGCCACTCTGAAGAAGTGTATGGTGTTTCCTGAAACATCTACAAAACAAAGCAACAGAGCCTAGGGCACTTCCACTTATGGTCCTATAGCTTAGGGAAATTAAAATCAAAAAGACACAGCCACCCCAAAGTTTGGGACGGCTCTGTTTACAAGAACCTCGTTTACGGTACAAGTTCAATATCGCAGAAAGCGAAAAATGGATAAAGAAGTTGTGGTACTTACGTACAATGCAATATCACTCAGCAATGAAATCTATGTCATCAGGCCCGTAGCAGCATAATGAGTGGATTCAGGTACGATGATTCTAAGTGAAATAAGTCACACAGAAAAAGAAACATCATAAGATATCACCACTACACGGAATGTAAACTTGGCTACACAAGAACTGAATTACAAAACAGAACAGGGTCTCAAATGTAGAAAACCAACTTATGCTTGCTTAAGGGGAAAGGTGAGTTGGGGTGCTGCATAAAACCAGAGATTGAAATTAGCACAGATACCGTTCCATAAGCCAAATATGTAATAGACAAGAGCTACTCCTTGCTCAACGAAGTAGACTCAACACCCCATATTAAACGCCTAAGAATATACCTTACTAGTAAGAATCTTAAAACCTATGGATTTATATGTCTCCGAAAGAGAATCAAGCATGTGTACAGTGGCATAAAAGCAGCAGTGTTAGGATTGGTGAGGATCGGTGAGCAAATACAGACCCTTTGAAGTCATATTGCATGGTACCCATTCCATGGGTCTCAACTCTCCACGTTTAAGGGATTCTTCCTTCAGCTAAAACATGCACGTGGAACCCAGAGTATGATCCACCGTGTGATCGGGAAACGTGTTCAAATGTGTCTCAGTTTTTGTCCCCTGGTACTCGGGTGCAACATTTCAGACCCTTTACTAACACTCTCCCCACTTGGAGAGTCAGTGCCTTTAACCTCCTGTTTGGCCCAGTTTGCAATTTCTGCGGAAAATGAACAGGAATAGGGAGAACCAATGAGAGACTAGCTGGAGGTGTCTGGACGGGCAAATTTAACTCTCATTTCCCACCAGGAAGAGGAATTAACCAAAGGCTCAGCGTGCCGTGCCGGAACCACACTAGGGCCTGAAGCAATCCTGCGGTGTTGCGGCCATTTCACAAGAAAGCGAGTTGAAGAAAGGAGCTCAGGGGCACTGTCATTCTCAGACCTGCAGAGTTATAAATGACAGCTATCGTCCAAAAATATATTGAAGTAAGGCTGCTAAGAGGACTTGAAAGCGGGGCAGAATTGCAGGAAACCGATTTCAGGAGGTAGACTGGAATTGCATGTAAAGCATAGGAAAAGAGGCAGAACGTCCACAATGATGCACTTGGCCAAAAAGGGCGTATGCGTTTTTTCCTGAATATATTCAGGAAAAAACGCATACGCACTTTTTGGCCAACCAAGCAAGCTTGCAAAGGAAATCTGCACTACAATGAAGTATCACTGCCCCCCGGTCAAAAGGGCCATCTGAAAAAAGTGTAAAATTCAGAAAGGCAGGACAGGCCATGGAGAACTGGGAGCCTTGTTATGCTGATGGGCAGGATGTAAATTGCCAACAGCCACTCTAGAGAAGTGTATGGTGTTTCCTGAAACATCTAAAACACAAAGCAACAGAGCCTAGGGCACTTCCACTTATGGTCCTATAGCTTAGGGAAATTAAAATCAAAAAGACACAGCCACCCCAAAGTTTGGGACGGCTCTGTTTACAAGAACCTCGTTTACGGTACAAGTTCAATATCACAGAAAGCGAAAAATGGATAAAGAAGTTGTGGTACTTACGTACAATGCAATATCACTCAGCAATGAAATCTATGTCATCAGGCCCATAGCAGCATAATGAGTGGATTCAGGTACGATGATTCTAAGTGAAATAAGTCACACAGAAAAAGAAACATCATAAGATATCACTTCTACACGGAATGTAAACTTGTCTACACAGGAACTGAATTACAAAACAGAACAGGGTCTGAAATGTAGGAAACCAACTTATGCTTGCTTAAGGGGAAAGGTGAGTTGGGGTGCTGCATAAAACGAGAGATTGAAATTAGAACAGATACCGTTCCATAAGCCAAATATGTAATAGACAAGAGCTACTCCTTGCTCAACGAAGTGGACTCAACACCCCATATTAAACGCCTAAGAATATACCTGACTAGTAAGAATCTTAAAACCTATGGATATATATGTCCCCGAAAGAGAATCAAGCATCTGTACAGCGCCATAAATGCAGCAGTGATAGGATTGGTGAGGATCGGTGAGCAAATGCATACTCTTTGAAGCCATATTGCATGGTACCCATTCCATGGGTCTCAACTCTCCAGGTTTAAGGGATTCTTCCTTCAGCTAAAACATGCATGTGGAACCCAGAGTATGATCCACCGTGTGATTGGGAAACATGTTCAAAGGTGTCTCAGTTTTCGTCCCCTGGTACTCGGGTGCAACATTCCAGACGCTTTACTAACACTCTCCCCACTTAGAGAGTCAGTGCCTTTAACCTCCTGTTTGGCCCAGTTTGCAATTTCTGCGGAAATTGAACAGGAATAGGGAGAACCAATGAGAGACTAGCTGGAGGTGTCTGGACGGGCAAATTTAACTCTCATTTCCCACCAGGAAGAGGAATTAACCAAAGGCTCAGCCTGCCGTGCCGGAACCACACTAGGGCCTGAAGCAATCCTGCTGTGTTGCGGCCAGCTCACAAGAAAGCGAGTTGAAGAAAGGACCTCAGGGGCACTGTCATTCTAAGACCTGCAGAGTTATAAATGACAGCTATCGTCCAAAAATATATTGGAGTAAGGCTACCAAGAGGACTCGAATGCGGGGCAGAATTGCAGGAAACCGATTTCAGGAGGTAGACTGGAATTGCATGTAAAGCATAGGAAAAGAGGCAGAACATCCACAATGATGCACTTGGCCAAAAAGGGCGTATGCGTTTTTTCCTGAATATATTCAGGAAAAAACGCATACGCCCTTTTTGGCCAACCAAGCAAGCTTGCAAAGGAAATCTGCACTACAATGAAGTATCACTGCCCCCCAATGAAAAGGGCCATCTGAAAAAAGTGTAAAATCCAGAAAGGCATGACAGGACATGGAGACTTGGAAGCCTTGTTATGCTGATGGGCGGGATGTAAACTGCCAACAGCCACTCTGGAGAAGTGTATGGTGTTTCCTGAAACATCTACAAAAGAAAGCAACAAAGCCTAGGGCACTTCTGCTTATGGTCCTATAGCATAAGGAAATTAAAATCAAAAAGACACAGCCACCCCAACGTTTGGGACGGCTCTGTTTACAAGAACCTCGATTACTGTACAAGTTCAATATCGCAGAAAGCGAAAAATGGATAAAGAAATTGTGGTACTTACGTACAATGCAATAGCACTCAGCAATGAAATCTATGTCATCAGGCCCATAGCAGCATAATGAGTAGATTCAGGTATGATGATTCTAAGTGAAATAAGTCACACAGAAAAAGAAACATCATAAGATATCACTACCACACGGAATGTAAACTTGGCTACACAGGAACTGAATTACAAAACAGAACAGGTTCTCAAATGTAGAAAACCAACTTATGCTTGCTTAAGGGGAAAGGTGAGTTGGGGTGCTGCATAAAACCAGAGATTGAAATGAGCACAGATACCGTTCCATAAGCCAAATATGTAATAGACAAGAGCTACTCCTTGCTCAATGAACTGGACTCAACACCCCATATTAAACGCCTAAGAATATACCTGACTAGTAAGAATCTTTAAACCTATGGATTTATATGTCTCCGAAAGAGAATCAAGCGTGTGTACAGCGGCATAAACGCAGCAGTGATAGGATTGGTGAGGATCGGTGAGCAAATGCATACTCTGTGAAGTCATATTGCATGGTACCCATTCCATGGGTCTCAACTCTCCACGTTTAAGGGATTCTTCCTTCAGCTAAAACATGCATGTGGAACCCAGTGTATGATCCACTGTGTGATCGGGAAACGTGTTCAAATGTGTCAGTTTTCGTCCCCTGGTACTCGGGTGCAACATTCCAGACGCTTTACTAACACTCTCCCCACTTGGAGAGTCAGTGCCTTTAACCTCCTGTTTGGCCCAGTTTGCAATTTCTGCGGAAAATGTACAGGAATAGGGAGAACCAAAGAGAGACTAGCTGGAGGTGTCTGGACGGGCAAATTTAACTCTCATTTCCTACCAGGAAGAGGAATTAACCAAAGGCTCAGCGTGCCATGCCAGAACCACACAAGGGCCTGAAGCAATGCTGCGGTGTTGCGGCCAGCTCACAGGAAAGCGAGTTGAAGAAAGGAGCTCAGGGGCACTGTCATTCACATACCTGCAGAGTTAAAAATGACAGCTATCGTCCAAAAATATATTGAAGTAAGGCTGCCAAGAGTACTTGAAAGCGGGGCAGAATTGCAGGAAACCGATTTCAGGAGGTAGACTGGAATTGCATGTAAACCATAGGAAAAGAGGCAGAACATCCACAATGATGCCCTTGGCCAAAAAGGGCGTATGCGTTTTTTCCTGAATATATTCAGGAAAAAATGCATACGCACTTTTTGGCCAACCAAGCAAGCTTGCAAAGGAAATCTGCACTACAATGAAGTCTCACTGCCCCCCGGTCAAAAGGGCCATCAGAAAAAACTGTAAAATCCAGAAAGGCAGGACAGGCCATGGAGAACTGGGAGCCTTGTTATGCTGATGGGCGGGATGTAAATTGCCAACAGCCACTCTGGAGAAGTGTATGGTGTTTCCTGAAACATCTAAAAAACAAAGCAACAGAGCCTAGGGCACTTCCACTTATGGTCCTATAGCTTAGGGAAATTAAAATCAAAAAGACACAGCCACCCCAAAGTTTGGGACGGCTCTGTTTACAAGAACCTCGTTTACGGTACAAGTTCAATATCGCAGAAAGCGAAAAATGGATAAAGAAGTTGTAGTACTTACATACGATGCAATATCACTCAGCAATGAAATCTATGTAATCAGGCCCATAGCAGCATAATGAGTGAATTCAGGTACGATGATTCTAAGTGAAATAAGTCAAACAGAAAAAGAAACATCATAAGATATCACTACTACACGGAATGTAAACTTGGCTACACAGAAACTGAATTACAAAACAGAACAGGGTCTCAAATGTAGAAAACCAACTTATGCTTGCTTAAGGGGAAAGGTGAGTTGGGGTGCTGCATAAAACCAGAGATTGAAATGAGCACAGATACCGTTCCATAAGCCAAATATGTAATAGACAAGAGCTACTCCTTGCTCAACGAAGTGGACTCAACACCCCATATTAAACGCCTAAGAATATACCTGACTAGTAAGAATCTTAAAACCTATGGATTTATATGTCTCCAAAAGAGAATCAAGCGTGTGTACAGAGGCATAAACGCAGCAGTGATAGGATTGGTGAGGTTTGGTGAGCAAATGCAGACCCTTTGAAGTCATATTGCATGGTACCCATTCCATGGGTCTCAACTCTCCAGGTTTAAGGGTTTCTTCCTTCAGCTAAAACATGCATGTGGAACCCAGAGTATGATCCATCGTGTGATAGGGAAACGTGTTCAAATGTGTCTCAGTTTTCGTCCCCCGGTACTCGGGTGCAACATTCCAGACGCTTTACTAACACTCTCCCCACTTAGAGAGTCAGTGCCTTTAACCTCCTGTTTGGCCCAGTTTGCAATTTCTGCGGAAAATGAACAGGAATAGGGATTACCAATGAGAGACTAGCTGGAGGTGTCTGGACGGGCAAATTTAACTCTCATTTCCCACCAGGAAGAGGAATTAACCAAAGGCTCAGCGTGCCGTGCCGGAACCACACTAGGGTCTGAAGCAATCCTGCGGTGTTGCGGCCAGCTCACAAGAAAGCGAGTTGAAGAAAGGAGCTCAGGGGCACTGTCATTCACAAACCTGCAGAGTTATAAATGACAGCTATCGTCCAAAAATATATTGAAGTAAGGCTGCCAAGAGGACTTGAAAGCGGGGCAGAATTGCAGGAAACCGATTTCAGGAGGTAGACTGGAATTACATGTAAAGCATAGGAAAAGAGGCAGAACGTCCACAATGATGCACTTGGCCAAAAAGGGCGTATGCGTTTTTTCCTGAATATATTCAGGAAAAAACGCATACGCCCTTTTTGGCCAACCAAGCAAGCTTGCCAAGGAAATCTGCACTACAATGAAGTCTCACTGCCCCCTGGTCAAAAGGGCCATCTGAAAAAAGTGTAAAATCTAGAAAGGCAGGACAGGCCATTGAGAATTGGGAGCCTTGTTATGCTGATGGGCGTGATGTAAATTGCCAACAGCCACTCTGGAGAAGTGTATGGTGTTTCCAGAAACATCTACAAAACAAAGCAACAGAGCCTAGGGCACTTCCACTTATGGTCCTATAGCTTAGGGAAATTAAAATCTAAAAGACACAGCCACCCCAAAGTTTGGGACGGCTCTGTTTACAAGAACCTCATTTACGGTACAAGGTCAATATCACAGAAAGCGAAAAATGAATAAAGAAGTTGTGGTACTTACGTACAATGCAATATCACTCAGCAATGAAATCTATGTCATCAGGCCCGTAGCAGCATAACGAGTGGATTCAGGTACGATGATTCTAAGTGAAATAAGTCACACAGAAAAAGAAATATCATAAGATATCACTACTACACGGAATGTAAACTTGGCTACACAGGAACTGAATTACAAAACAGAACAGGGTCTCAAATGTAGAAAACCAACTTATGCTTGCTTAAGGGGAAAGGTGTGTTGGGGTGCTGCATAAAACCAGAGATTGAAATTAGCACAGATACCGTTCCATAAGCCAAATATGTAATAGACAAGAGCTACTCCTTGCTCAACAAAGTGGACTCAACACCCCATATTAAACGCCTAAGAATATACCTGACTAGTAAGAATCTTAAAACCTATGGATTTATATGTCTCCGAAAGAGAATCAAGCGTGTGTACAGCGCCATAAACACAGCAGTGATAGGATTGGTGAGGATCGGTGAGCAAATTTATACTCTCTGAAGTCATATTGCATGGTACCCATTCCATGGGTCTTAACTCTCCAGGTATAAGGGATTCTTCCTTCAGCTAAAACATGCATGTGGAACCCAGAGTATGATCCATCGTGTGATCGGGAAACGTGTTCAAATGTGTCTCAGTTTTCGTCCCCCGGTACTCGGGTGCAACATTCCAGACGCTTTATTAACACTCTCCCCACTTAAAGAGTCAGTGCCTTTAAACTCCTGTTTGGCCCAGTTTGCAATTTCTGCGGAAAATGAACAGGAATAGGGAGAACCAATGAGAGGCTAGCTGGAGGTGTCTGGACGGGCAAATTTAACTCTCATTTCCCACCAGGAAGAGGAATTAACCAAAGGCTCAGCGTGCCGTGCCGGAACCACACTAGGGCCTGAAGCAATCCTGCGGTGTTGCGGCCAGCTCACAAGAAAGCGAGTTGAAGAAAGGAGCTCAGGGACACTGTCATTCACAAACCTGCAGAGTTATAAATGACAGCTATCGTCCAAAAATATATTGAAGTAAGGCCGCCAAGAGGACTCGAAAGCGGGGCAGAATTGCAGGAAACCGATTTCAGGAGGTAGGTAGGAATTGCATTTAAAGCATAGGAAAAGAGACAGAACTTGGAAAATAATGCACTTGGCAAAAAAGGGCATATGTGTTTTATCCAGAGCTCTCATAACCGAGGGGAGGAGATTCCCAGCAGGCTCCAACTGCCACCTGAGGGCTCATGTTGTCAAGGCAACGTGAGCAAGCCAGGCAGGAGTTACCTCACAGCAGAGATCCCACCTCACAGAAGGGTGAGAAACCCAGCCAACATCAGACTCTCACCAGAGGGCCCACATCACCAAGGGGATGGGAACCAGGCAGGAGTGTCTTCACACCAGTGGGGCCACATCATCGAAAGGTGAGGTACTCAGCACATGTGTCCTCAAACCAGAGGACCCACATCACTAAGGGCCTCGGAGTGAGGCAGGCAGGAGTAGCCTCACAACACTGGGCCCATAGAATAAAAAAGTGAGGAATCCAGCAGTTGGAACCTCCCAGCAGGGGGCCCAGAGCACTGAGGCTATGGGATCCAGGCCACAGTGAACTCACAGCAGATGGCCCATGTCATGAAACTGAGCAACCCAGTCATTGGGACCTCAGAGCAGGAGGCCCACATCCCCATGGGGATATAAATCTGGTAGGAGTGTCCTCGCACCACTGAAAACGTATCAGAAAATTTTGGGAGACCAGCAGTTAGAGCCTGACGCCAGAAGACCCTCATCACCAAGGGAAGGAGGCTCCCAGCAGGCTCCAACGGCCACCAGAGGGCTGACGTCGCCAAGGCGATGTGTGCCAACCAGGCACGAATGACCTCACAGCAGAGGGCCCACCTCAGAGAAGTGTGACGAACCCAGTCAGGATCAGACTCGCACCAGAGGGCCCACATCACCAAATGGATTGGAACCAGGCAGGAGTGTCCTCACATGAGTAGGGCCACATCATCTAAAGGTGAGGAACCCAGAACACGTGGCTTCAAACCATAGGACACACATCACCAAGAGGCTGGGGGTGAGGCAGGCAGGAGGAGCCTCACAACAGAGGGCCCAAAAATAAGGAAGGTGAGGAATCCAGCAGTTGCAACCTCCCAGCAGGCGGCCCAGAGCACAGAGGCTAGGGGATCCAAGCCAGAGTGAACTAACACCAGACAGCCCACATCATGAAACTGTGAGCAACCCAGACATTGGGACCTCAGAGCAGAAGGCCCACATCCCCATGGTGATGGGAACATGACAGGAGTGTCCTGGCATCACTGGGCTCACATCAGAAAACGTGGGGTGCTCAGAAGTTAGGGCCTGACGCTAGAGGGCACTCATCACCGAGGGGAGGAGGCTCCCAGCAGGCTCCAGCTGCCACCAGAGGGCCAACGTCACCAAGGCGATGTGTGCCAGCCCGGCAGGAGTGACCTCACAGCAGAGGCCCCACCTCACAGAAGGGTGAGGAACACAGCCAGGATCAGACTCTCACCAGAGGGCCCACATCACCAAGGGGAAGGGAATCAGGCAGGAGTGTCCCCACATCAGTGGGACATCATCGAAAGGTGAGGATCCCAGCACATGTAGCCTCAAACCAGAGGAACCACATCACCAAGGGGTTCGGAATGAGGCTGGCAGGACCGGCCTCACAACACAGGGTCCATAGAATATAAAAGTTGAGGAATCCAGCAGTTGGAACCTCCCAGCAAGCGGCCCAGAGCACCGAGGCTATGGGATCCAGGCCGCAGTGAACTCACAGCAGAGGGCCCACATCATGAACCTGTGAGCAGCCCAGCCGTTGGGACCTCAGAACAGAAGGCCCACATCCCCATTGGGATGGGAACCTGGCAGGAGTGGCTTCGCACCACTTAGCACATATCAGAAAATGTTAGGAGCCCAGCAGTTAGGGCCTGACGCCAGGGGGCCCTCATAACTGAGGGGAGGAGACTCCCAGCAGGTTCCAACTGCCAACAGAGGGCCCACGTCTACAAGGTGGCATGCGCCAGCCAGGCAGTAGTGACCTCACAACAGAGGGCCTATCTCACAGAAGGGTGAGGAACCGAGGTAGGATGAGACTCTTGCCAGAGGGCCCACAACACCAAGGGGATGGGAACCAGTCAGGACTGTCCTCTCACCAGTGGGGCCACATCATCGAAAGGTGAGGAACCCAGCACATGCGGCCTCATATCAGAGGACATACATCACAAAGGGGATGGGAGTGAGGCAGGTAGGAGTAGCCTAAAAACAGAGGGCCCAAAGAATAAAAAAGGTGAGGAATCCAGCATTTGGAACCTCCCAGCAGGCGGCCGAGAGCACAGAAGCTATGGGATGCAGGCAGGAGTGAACTAACAGCAGAGAGCCCACATCATGAAACTGTGAGCAACCCAGGCGTTGGGACCTCAGAGCAGAAAGCCCACATCCCCATGGGGATGGGAACCTGACAGGAGTGTCCTGGCATCACTGGGCTCACATCAGAAAACGTGGGGAGCCCAGCAGTTAGGGCCTGATGCTAGAGGGCTGTCATCACCGAGGGCAGGAGGCTCCCAGCAGGTTCCATGTGCCAACAGAGGGCCCACGTCGCCAAGGTGATGTGTGCAAGTCAGGTAGGATTGACCTCACAGCAGAGGGCCTACCTCACAGAAGAGTGAGGAACCCAGCCAGGATAAGACTGTCACCAGAAGGCCCACATCACCAAGGGGATGGGAACCAGGCAGGAGTGTCCTCACACCAGTGGGGCCACATCATTGAAAGTTGCGGAACCCAGCATATGTGGCCTCAAACCAGAGGACCCACATCACAAAGGGGATGCGAGTGAGGCAGGCAGGAGGAGCATCGCAACACAGGCCCCATAGAATACAAAAGTTGAGGAATCGAGCAGTTGGAACCTTCCAGCAGGTGGCCCAGAGCACAGAAGCTATGGCATCCAGGCCAGAGTGAACTAACAGCAGAGAGCCCACATCATGAAACTGTGAACAACCCAGCCGTTGGGACCTCAGAACAGAAGGCCCACATCCCAATGGGTATGTGAACCTGGATGGAGTGTCTTCGAACCACTGGGCGCACATCACAAAATGTGGGGAGCCCAGCCGTTAGGGCCTGACGCCAGAGGGCCCTCATCACCGAGGGGAGGAGGCTCCCAGCAGGCTCCAAGTGCCACCAGAGGGCTCATGTCCACAAGGCGAGGTGAGCAAGCCAGGCAGGAGTGACCTCACAGCAGACGGCCCATCTCACAGATGGGTGAGGAACCCAGCCACGATCAGACTCTCAACAGAGAGCCCACATCACCAAGGGGATGTGAACCAGGCAGGAGTCTCCTAAGACCATTGGTCCCACATCATCGAAAGGTGAGGAACCCAGCACATGTGGCCTCAAACCAGAGGACACACATCACGAAGGGACTGGGAGTGAGGCAGGCAGGAGGATCCTCACAACAGAGGGCCTAAAAAATTAAAAAAGTGAGGAATCCAGCAGTTGGAACCTTCCAGCAGGCGGCCAAGAACACAGAGGCTATGGGATCCAGGCCACAGTGAACTAACACCAGAGAGCCCACATCATGAAACTGTGATCAACCCAGCCGTTGGAACGTCAGAGCAGAAGGCCCACATCCCCATGGAGATGGGAACCTAAGAGGAGTGCCCGAGCATCACTGGGCTCACTAAGAAAAGTTGGGGAGCCCAGCAGTTAGGGCTTGACATCAGAGGGCCCTCATCACAGAGGTGAGGAGGCTCCCAGCAGGGTCCAAGTGCCACCAGAGGGCTCATGTCAACAAGGCGAGGTGAGCAAGCCAGGCAAGAGTTACCTGATAGTAGAGGGCCCACCTCACAGATGGTTGAGGAACCCAGCCAGGATCAGACTCTCACCAGAGGGCCCACATCACAAAGGGGATGGGAACCAGTCAGGATTATCCTCACACCAGTGGGGCCTCATCATCTTAACGTGAGGAACCCAGCACATGTGTCCTCAAACCAGAGGACCCACATCACAAAGGGCCTTGGAGTGAGGCAGGCAGGAGTAGCCTCACAACACAGGGGCACATAATATAAAATACGTGAGGGTTCCAGCATTTAGACCTTCCAGCAGGCAGCTCAGAACACCGAGGCTATGGGATCCAGGCCACAGTGAACTCACAGCAGAGGGCCAACATCATAAAACTGTGAGCAACCCAGGCGTTGGGACCACAGAGCAGAAGGCCCACATCCCCATGGGAATGGGAACCTGGCTGGAGTGTCCTCGCACCACTGGGCGCACATCAGAAAATGTGGGGAGCCCACCATTTAGGGCCTGACGCCAGAGGGCCGTCATCACCGAGAGGAGGAGGCACCCTGCACGCTCCAACTGCCACCAGAGGGCTCACGTCTCCAAGGTGACGTGTGCCAGCCAGTCAGGAGTGACCGCACAGCAGAGGGCCTACCTCACAGAACGTTGAGGAACCCAGCCAGGATTAGACTCTGGCCAGAGGGCCCACCTCACCAAGGGGATGGTAACCAGGCAGGAGTGTCCTCACACGAGTGGGGCCACATCATCGAAAGGTGAGGAACGCAGCACATGTGGCCTCAAGCTATAGGACAGTCATCACCAAGGGGCTGGCAGCGAGGCAGGCAGGAGGAGCCTCACAACAGAGGGCACATAGAATAAAAAAGTTGAGGAATCCAGCAGTTGGAACCTCCCAGCAGGCGGCTCAAAGCACCGATGATAAGGGATCCTTGCCGGAGTGAACTCACAGCAGAGGACCCACATCATGGTACTGTGAGCAAGCCAGCCGTTTTGACCTCAGAGCAGAAGGCCCATATCCCCATGGGGATGCGAACCTGGCAAGAGTGTCCTCACTCACTTGGCGCACATCAGAAAATGTGGGGAGCCCAGCAGTTATGGCCTAAGGCAAGAGGGCCCTCATCACCGAGGGGAGGAGGATCCCAGCACACTCCAACTGCCACCAGAGGGCCCACGTCGCCAAGGTGACTTGTGCCAGACAGGCATGATTGACCTCACAGCAGAGGGCCCACCTCACAGAAGGGTGAGGAACCCAGCCAGGATCAGACTCTCACCTGAGGGCCCACATCAGCAAGGGGATGGGAACCAGTCACGACTGTCTTCCCTCCAGTGGGGCCACATCATCGAAAGGTGCGGAACCCAGCACATGTGGCCTCAAATCAGAGGACACATATCACAAAGGGAAGGGGAGTGAGGCAGGCAGGAGTAGCCTAAAAACAGAGGGCCCAAAGAATAAGAAAGGTGAGGAATCCAGCAGTTGGAACCTCCCAGCAGGCAGCCGAGAGCACAGAAGCTATGGGATGCAGGCAGGAGTGAACTAACAGCAGAGAGCCCACATCATGAAACTGTGAGCAACCCAGGCGTTGGGACCTCAGAGCAGAAGGCCCACATCCCAATGGGGATGTGAACCTGGATGGAGTGTCCTCGCACCACTGGGCCGCACATCACGAAATGTGGGGAGCACAGCTCTTAGGGCCTGACGCCAGAGGGCCCTCATCACCGAGGGGAGGAGGCTCCCAGCAGGCTCCAAGTGCCACCAGAGGGCTCATGTCCACAAGGAGAGGTGAGCAAGCCAGGCAGGAGTGACCTCACAGCAGACGGCCCACCTCACAGATGGGTGAAGAACCCAGCCAGGATCAGACTCTCAACAGAGGGCCCACATCACCAAGGGGATGTGAACCAGGCAGGAGTCTCCTAAGACCATTGGTCCCACATCATTGAAAGGTGAGGAACCCAGCACATGTGGCCTCAAACCAGAGGACACACATCACGAAGGGGCTGGGAGTGAGGCAGGCAGGAGGATCCTCACAACAGAGGGCCCAAAAAATTAAAAAAGTGAGGAATCCAGCAGTTGGAACCTCCCAGCAGGCGGCCAAGAACACAGAGGCTATGGGATCCAGACCACAGTGAACTAACACCAGAGAGCCCACATCATGAAACTGTGATCAACCCAGCCGTTGGAACGTCAGAGCAGAAGGCCCACATCCCCATGGAGATGGGAACCTAAGAGGCGTGCCCGAGCATCACTGGGCTCACTAAGAAAAGTTGGGGAGCCCAGCAGTTAGGGCCTGACGTCAGAGGGCCCTCATCACCGGGGGGCGGAGATTCCCAGCACGCTCCAACTGCCACCACACAGCTGACTTCACCAAGGCATTGTGTGCCAGCCATGCAGGAGTGACCTATCAGCAGAGGGTCTCCCTCACAGAAGGGTGAGGAACACAGCCAGGAACAGACTCTCACCAGGGGGTCCGCATAACCACGTGGATGAGAAGCAGTCAGGAGTGTCCTCACACTAGTGGGGCCACATCATCGAAAGGTGAGGAACCCAGCAAAGGTGGCCACAAACCAGAGTACCCACATCACCAGGGGGTTGAGAGTGAGGTAGGTGTCTGGACAGGCATATTTAACTCGCATTTCCCACCAGGAAGAGGAATTAACCAAAGGCTCAGCGTGCCATGCCGGAACCACACTAGGGCCTGAAGCAATCCTGCGGTGTTGCGGCCAGCTCACAAGAAAGCGAGTTGAAGAAAGGAGCTCAGGGGCACTGTCATTCACAAACCTGCAGAGTTATAAATGACAGCTATCGTCCAAAAATATATTGAAGTAAGGCTGCCAAGAGGACTTGAAAGCGGGGCAGAATTGCAGGAAACCGATTTCAGGAGGTAGACTGGAATTGCATGTAAAGCATAGGAAAAGAGGCAGAACGTCCACAATGATGCACTTGGCCAAAAAGGGCGTATGCGTTTTTTCCTGAATATATTCAGGAAAAAACGCATACGCCCTTTTTGGCCAACCAAGCAAGCTTGCAAAGGAAATCTGCACTACAATGAAGTCTCACTGCCCCCCGGTCAAAAGGGCCATCTGAAAAAAGTGTAAAATCCAGAAAGGCAGGACAGGCCATGGAGAACTGGGAGCCTTGTTATGCTGATGGGCGGGATGTAAATTGCCAACAGCCACTCTGGAGAAGTGTATGGTGTTTCCTGAAACATCTACAAACAAAGCAACAGAGCCTAGGGCACTTCCACTTATGGTCCTATAGCTTAGGGAAATTAAAATCAAAAAGACACAGCCACCCCAAAGTTTGGGATGGCTCTGTTTACAAGAACCTCGTTTACAGTACAAGTTCAATATCGCAGAAAGCGAAAAATGGATAAAGAAGTTGTGGTACTTACGTACAATGCAATATCACTCAGCAATGAAATCTATGTCATCAGGGCCGTAGCACAATAATGAGTGGATTCAGGTACGATGATTCTAAGTGAAATAAGTCACCCAGAAATAGAAACATCATAAGATATCACTACTACACGGAATGTAAACTTGGCTACACAGGAACTGAATTACAAAACAGAACAGGGTCTCAAATGTAGAAAACCAACTTATGCTTGCTTAAGGGGAAAGGTGAGTTGGGGTGCTGCATAAAACCAGAGATTGAAATTAGCACAGATACCGTTCCATAAGCCAAATATATAATAGACAGTAGCTACTCCTTGCTCAACGAAGTGGACTCAACACCCCATATTAAACGCCTAAGAATATACCTGACTAGTAAGAATCTTAAAACCTATGGATTTATATGTCTCCGAAAGAGAATCAAGCATGTGTACAGTGGCATAAACGCAGCAGTGATAGGATTGGTGAGGATCGGTGAGCAAATGCAGACCCTTTCAAGTCATATTGCATGGTACCCATTCCATGGGTCTCAACTCTCCAGGTTTAAGGGATTCTTCCTTCAGCTAAAACATGCATGTGGAACCCAGACTATGATCCACCGTGTGATTGGGAAACGTGTTCCAAGGTGTCTCAGTTTTCGTCCCCTGGTACTCGGGTGCAACATTACAGATGCTTTACTAACACTCTCCCCACTTGGAGAGTCAGTGCCTTTAACCTCCTGTTTGGCCCAGTTTGCAATTTCTGCGGAAAATGAACAGGAATAGGGAGAACCAATGAGAGACTAGCTGGAGGTGTCTGGACGGGCAAATTTAACTCTCATTTCCCACCAGGAAGAAGAATTAACCAAAGGCTCAGCGTGCCGTGCCAGAACCAGATTACGGCCTGAAGCAATCCTGCGGTGTTGCGGCCTGCTCACAAGAAAGCGAGTTGAAGAAAGGAGCTCAGGGGCACTGTCATTCACAAACCTGCAGAGTTATAAATGACAGCTATCGTCCAAAAATATATTGAAGTAAGGCTGCCAAGAGGACTTGAAAGCGGGGCAGAATTGCAGGAAACCGATTTCAGGAGGTAGACTGGAATTGCATGTAAAGCATAGGAAAAGAGGCAGAACGTCCACAATGATGCACTTGGCCAAAAAGGGCGTGTGCGTTTTTTCCTGAATATATTCAGGAAAAAACGCATACGCCCTTTTTGGCCAACCAAGCAAGCTTGCAAAGGAAATCTGCACTACAATGAAGTCTCACTGCCCCCCGGTCAAAAGGGCCATCTGAAAAAAGTGTAAAATCCAGAAAGGCAGGACAGGCCATGGAGAACTGGGAGCCTTGTTATGCTGATGGGCGGGATGTAAATTGCCAACAGCCACTCTGGAGAAGTGTATGGTGTTTCCTGAAACATCTACAAAACAAAGCAACAGAGCATAGGGCACTTCCACTTATGGTCCTATAGCTTAGGGAAATTAAAATCAAAAAGACACAGCCACCCCAAAGTTTGGGATGGCTCTGTTTACAAGAACCTCGTTTACAGTACAAGTTCAATATCGCAGAAAGCGAAAAATGGATAAAGAAGTTGTGGTACATACGTACAATGCAATATCACTCAGCAATGAAATCTATGTCATCAGGGCCGTAGCACAATAATGAGTGGATTCAGGTACGATGATTCTAAGTGAAATAAGTCACCCAGAAAAAGAAACATCATAAGATATCACTAATACACGGAATGTAAACTTGGCTACACAGGAACTGAATTACAAAACAGAACAGGGTCTCAAATGTAGAAAACCAACTTATGCTTGCTTAAGGGGAAAGGTGAGTTGGGGTGCTGCATAAAACCAGAGATTGAAATTAGCACAGATACCGTTCCATAAGCCAAATATATAATAGACAAGAGCTACTCCTTGCTCAACGAAGTGGACACAACACCCCATATTAAACGCCTAAGAATATACCTGACTAGTAAGAATCTTAAAACCTATGGATTTATATGTCTCCGAAAGAGAATCAAGCGTGTGTACAGCGGCATAAACACAGCAGTGATAGGATTGGTGAGGATCGGTGAGCAAATGCAGACCCTTTGAAGTCATATTGCATGGTACCCATACCATGGGTCTCAACTCTCCAGGTTTAAGGGATTCTTCCTTCAGCTAAAACATGCATGTGGAACCCAGACTATGATCCACCGTGTGATTGGGAAACGTGTTCCAAGGTGTCTCAGTTTTCGTCCCCTGGTACTCGGGTGCAACATTCCAGACGCTTTACTAACACTCTCCCCACTTGGAGAGTCAGTGCCTTTAACCTCCTGTTTGGCCCAGTTTGCAATTTCTGCGGAAAATGAACAGGAATAGGGAGAACCAATGAGAGACTAGCTGGAGGTGTCTGGACGGGCAAATTTAACTCTCATTTCCCACCAGGAAGAGGAATTAACCAAAGGCTCAGCGTGCCGTGCCGGAACCACACTAGGGCCTGAAGCAATCCTGCGGTGTTGCGGCCAGCTCACAAGAAAGCGAGTTGAAGAAAGGAGCTCAGGGGGACTGTCATTCACAAACCTGCAGAGTTATAAATGACAGCTATCGTCCAAAAATATATTGAAGTAAGGCTGCCAAGAGGACTTGAAAGCGGGGCAGAATTGCAGGATATCGATTTCAGGAGGTAGACTGAAATTGCATGTAAAGCATAGGAAAAGAGGCAGAACGTCCACATTGATGCACTTGGCCAAAAAGAGCATATGCGTTTTTTCCTGAATATATTCAGGAAAAAACGCATACGCCCTTTCTGGCAAACCAAGCAAGCTTGCAAAGGAAATCTGCACTACAATGGAGTCTCAATGCCCCCCGGTCAAAAGGGCCATCTGAAAAAACTGTAAAATCCAGAAAGGCAGGACAGGCCATGGAGAACTGGGAGCCTTGTTATGCTGATGGGCGGGATGTAAATTGTCAACAGCCACTCTGGAGAAGTGTATGGTGTTTCATGAAACATCTAAAAAACAAAGCAACAGAGCTTAGGGCACTTCCACTTATGGTCCTATAGCTTAGGGAAATTAAAATCAAAAAGACACAGCCACCCCAAAGTTTGGGATGGCTCTGTTTACAAGAACCTCGTTTACAGTACAAGTTCAATATCGCAGAAAGCGAAAAATGGATAAAGTAGTTGTGGTACTTACGTACAATGCAATATCACTCAGCAATGAAATCTATGTCATCAGGGCCGTAGCAGCATAATGAGTGGATTCAGGTACGATGATTCTAAGTGAAATAAGCCACCCAGAAAAAGAAACATCATAAGATATCACTAACACACGGAATGTAAACTTGGCTACACAGGAACTGAATTACAAAACAGAACAGGGTCTCAAATGTAGAAAACCAACTTATGCTTGCTTAAGGGGAAAGGTGAGTTGGGGTGCTGCATAAAACCAGAGATTGAAATTAGCACAGATACCGTTCCATAAGCCAAATATGTAATAGACAAGAGCTACTCCTTGCTCAACGAAGTGGACTCAACACCCCATATTAAACGCCTAAGAATATATCTGACTAGTAAGAATCTTAAAACCTATGGATTTATATGTCTCCGAAAGAGAATCAAGCATGTGTACAGTGGCATAAAAGCAGCAGTGATAGGATTGGTGAGGATCGGTGAGCAAATACAGACCCTTTGAAGTCATATTGCATGGTACCCATTCCATGCGTCTCAACTCTCCACGTTTAAGGGATTCTTCCTTCAGCTAAAACATGCACGTGGAACCCAGAGTATGATCCACCGTGTGATCGGGAAACGTGTTCAAATGTGTCTCAGTTTTTGTCCCCTGGTACTCGGGTGCAACATTTCAGACGCTTTACTAACACTCTCCCCACGTGGAGAGTCAGTGCCTTTAACCTCCTGTTTGGCCCAGTTTGCAATTTCTGCGGAAAATGAACAGGAATAGGGAGAACCAATGAGAGACTAGCTGGAGGTGTCTGGACGGGCAAATTTAACTCTCATTTCTCACCAGGAAGAGGAATTAACCAAAGGCTCAGCGTGCCGTGCCAGAACCACACTAGGGCCTGAAGCAATCCTGCGGTGTTGCGGCCATTTCACAAGAAAGCGAGTTGAAGAAAGGAGCTCAGGGGCACTGTCATTCTCAGACCTGCAGAGTTATAAATGACAGCTATCGTCCAAAAATATATTGAAGTAAGGCTGCCAAGAGGACTTGAAAGCGGGGCAGAATTGCAGGAAACCGATTTCAGGAGGTAGACTGGAATTGCATGTAAAGCATAGGAAAAGACGCAGAACGTCCACAATGATGCACTTGGCCAAAAAGGGCGTATGCGTTTTTTCCTGAATATATTCAGGAAAAAACGCATACGCCCTTTTTGGCCAACCAAGCAAGCTTGCAAAGGAAATCTGCACTACAATGAAGTCTCACTGCCCACCGGTCAAAAGGGCCATCTGAAAAAAGTGTAAAATCCAAAAAGGCAGGACAGGCCATGGAGACCTGGGAGCCTTGTTATGCTGATGGGCGGGATGTAAATTGCCAACAGCCACTCTGGAGAAGTGTATGGTGTTTCCTGAAACATCTAAAAAACAAAGCAACAGAGCCTAGGGCACTTCCGCTTATGGTCCTATAGCTTAGGGAAATTAAAATCAAAAAGACACAGCCACCCCAAAGTTTGGGACGGCTCTGTTTACAAGAACCTCGTTTACGGTACAAGTTCAATATCGCAGAAAGCAAAAAATGGATAAAGAAGTTGTGGTACTTACGTACAATGCAATATCACTCAGCAATGAAATCTATGTCATCAGGCCCGTAGCAGCATAATGAGTGGATTCAGGTACGATGATTCTAAGTGAAATAAGTCACACAGAAAAAGAAACATCATAAGATATCACTACTACACGGAATGTAAACTTGGCTACACAGGAACTGAATTACAAAACAGAACAGGGTCTCAAATGTAGAAAACCAACTTATGCTTGCTTAAGGGGAAAGGTGAGTTGGGGTGCTGCATAAAACCAGAGATTGAAATTAGCACAGATACCGTTCCATAAGCCAAATATGTAATAGACAAGAGCTACTCCTTGCTCAACGAAGTGGACTCAACACCCCATATTAAACGCGTAAGAATATACCTGACTAGTAAGAATCTTAAAACCTATGGATTTATATGTCTCCGAAAGAGAATCAAGCGTGTGTACAGCGGCATAAACGCAGCAGTGATAGGATTGGTGAGGTTCGGTGAGCAAATACAGACCCTTTGAAGTCATATTGCATGGTACCCATTCCATGGGTCTCAACTCTCCAGGTTTAAGGGTTTCTTCCTTCAGCTAAAACATGCATGTGGAACCCAGAGTATGATCCATCGTGTGATCGGGAAACGTGTTCAAATGTGTCTCAGTTTTCGTCCCCCGGTACTCGGGTGCAACATTCCAGACGCTTTACTAACACTCTCCCCACTTAGAGAGTCAGTGCCTTTAACCTCCTGTTTGGCCCAGTTTGCAATTTCTGCGGAAAATGAACAGGAATAGGGATTAGCAATGAGAGACTAGCTGGAGGTGTCTGGACGGGCAAATTTAACTCTCATTTCCCACCAGGAAGAGGAATTAACCAAAGGCTCAGCGTGCCGTGCCGGAACCACACTAGGGTCTGAAGCAATCCTGCGGTGTTGCGGCCAGCTTACAAGAAAGCGAGTTGAAGAAAGGAGCTCAGGGGCACTGTCATTCACAAACCTGCAGAGTTATAAATGACAGCTATCGTCCAAAAATATATTGAAGTAAGGCTGACAAGAGGACTTGAAAGCGGGGCAGAATTGCAGGAAACCGATTTCAGGAGGTAGACTGGAATTACATGTAAAGCATAGGAAAAGAGGCAGAACGTCCACAATGATGCACTTGGCCAAAAAGCGCGTATGCGTTTTTTCCTGAATATATTCAGGAAAAAACGCATACGCGCTTTTTGGCCAACCAAGCAAGCTTGCCAAGGAAATCTGCACTACAATGAAGTCTCACTGCCCCCTGGTCAAAAGGGCCATCTGAAAAAAGTGTAAAATCTAGAAAGGCAGGACAGGCCATTGAGAATTGGGAGCCTTGTTATGCTGATGGGCGTGATGTAAATTGCCAACAGCCACTCTGGAGAAGTGTATGGTGTTTCCAGAAACATCTACAAAACAAAGCAACAGAGCCTAGGGCACTTCCACTTATGGTCCTATAGCTTAGGGAAATTAAAATCTAAAAGACACAGCCACCACAAAGTTTGGGACGGCTCTGTTTACAAGAACCTCATTTACGGTACAAGGTCAATATCGCAGAAAGCGAAAAATGAATAAAGAAGTTGTGGTACTTACGTACAATGCAATATCACTCAGCAATGAAATCTATGTCATCAGGCCCGTAGCAGCATAACGAGTGGATTCAGGTACGATGATTCTAAGTGAAATAAGTCACACAGAAAAAGAAACATCATAAGATATCACTACTACACGGAATGTAAACTTGGCTACACAGGAACTGAATTACAAAACAGAACAGGGTCTCAAATGTAGAAAACCAACTTATGCTTGCTTAAGGGGAAAGGTGAGTTGGGGTGCTGCATAAAACCAGAGATTGAAATTAGCACAGATACCGTTCCATAAGCCAAATATGTAATAGACAAGAGCTACTCCTTGCTCAACAAACTGGACTCAACACCCCATATTAAACGCCTAAGAATATACCTGACTAGTAAGAATCTTAAAACCTATGGATTTATATGTCTCCGAAAGAGAATCAAGCGTGTGTACAGTGCCATAAACACAGCAGTGTTAGGATTGGTGAGGATCGGTGAGCAAATACAGACCCTTTGAAGTCATATTGCATGGTACCCATTCCATGGGTCTCAACTCTCCACGTTTAAGGGATTCTTCCTTCAGCTAAAACATGCACGTGGAACCCAGAGTATGATCCACCGTGTGATCGGGAAACGTGTTCAAATGTGTCTCAGTTTTTGTCCCCTGGTACTCGGGTGCAACATTTCAGACCCTTTACTAACACTCTCCCCACTTGGAGAGTCAGTGCCTTTAACCTCCTGTTTGGCCCAGTTTGCAATTTCTGCGGAAAATGAACAGGAATAGGGAGAACCAATGAGAGACTAGCTGGAGGTGTCTGGACGGGCAAATTTAACTCTCATTTCCCACCAGGAAGAGGAATTAACCAAAGGCTCAGCGTGCCGTGCCGGAACCACACTAGGGCCTGAAGCAATCCTGCGGTGTTGCGGCCATTTCACAAGAAAGCGAGTTGAAGAAAGGAGCTCAGGGGCACTGTCATTCTCAGACCTGCAGAGTTATAAATGACAGCTATCGTCCAAAAATATATTGAAGTAAGGCTGCTAAGAGGACTTGAAAGCGGGGCAGAATTGCAGGAAACCGATTTCAGGAGGTAGACTGGAATTGCATGTAAAGCATAGGAAAAGAGGCAGAACGTCCACAATGATGCACTTGGCCAAAAAGGGCGTATGCGTTTTTTCCTGAATATATTCAGGAAAAAACGCATACGCACTTTTTGGCCAACCAAGCAAGCTTGCAAAGGAAATCTGCACTACAATGAAGTATCACTGCCCCCCGGTCAAAAGGGCCATCTGAAAAAAGTGTAAAATTCAGAAAGGCAGGACAGGCCATGGAGAACTGGGAGCCTTGTTATGCTGATGGGCAGGATGTAAATTGCCAACAGCCACTCTAGAGAAGTGTATGGTGTTTCCTGAAACATCTAAAACACAAAGCAACAGAGCCTAGGGCACTTCCACTTATGGTCCTATAGCTTAGGGAAATTAAAATCAAAAAGACACAGCCACCCCAAAGTTTGGGACGGCTCTGTTTACAAGAACCTCGTTTACGGTACAAGTTCAATATCACAGAAAGCGAAAAATGGATAAAGAAGTTGTGGTACTTACGTACAATGCAATATCACTCAGCAATGAAATCTATGTCATCAGGCCCATAGCAGCATAATGAGTGGATTCAGGTACGATGATTCTAAGTGAAATAAGTCACACAGAAAAAGAAACATCATAAGATATCACTTCTACACGGAATGTAAACTTGTCTACACAGGAACTGAATTACAAAACAGAACAGGGTCTGAAATGTAGGAAACCAACTTATGCTTGCTTAAGGGGAAAGGTGAGTTGGGGTGCTGCATAAAACGAGAGATTGAAATTAGAACAGATACCGTTCCATAAGCCAAATATGTAATAGACAAGAGCTACTCCTTGCTCAACGAAGTGGACTCAACACCCCATATTAAACGCCTAAGAATATACCTGACTAGTAAGAATCTTAAAACCTATGGATATATATGTCCCCGAAAGAGAATCAAGCATCTGTACAGCGCCATAAATGCAGCAGTGATAGGATTGGTGAGGATCGGTGAGCAAATGCATACTCTTTGAAGCCATATTGCATGGTACCCATTCCATGGGTCTCAACTCTCCAGGTTTAAGGGATTCTTCCTTCAGCTAAAACATGCATGTGGAACCCAGAGTATGATCCACCGTGTGATTGGGAAACATGTTCAAAGGTGTCTCAGTTTTCGTCCCCTGGTACTCGGGTGCAACATTCCAGACGCTTTACTAACACTCTCCCCACTTAGAGAGTCAGTGCCTTTAACCTCCTGTTTGGCCCAGTTTGCAATTTCTGCGGAAATTGAACAGGAATAGGGAGAACCAATGAGAGACTAGCTGGAGGTGTCTGGACGGGCAAATTTAACTCTCATTTCCCACCAGGAAGAGGAATTAACCAAAGGCTCAGCCTGCCGTGCCGGAACCACACTAGGGCCTGAAGCAATCCTGCTGTGTTGCGGCCAGCTCACAAGAAAGCGAGTTGAAGAAAGGACCTCAGGGGCACTGTCATTCTAAGACCTGCAGAGTTATAAATGACAGCTATCGTCCAAAAATATATTGGAGTAAGGCTACCAAGAGGACTCGAATGCGGGGCAGAATTGCAGGAAACCGATTTCAGGAGGTAGACTGGAATTGCATGTAAAGCATAGGAAAAGAGGCAGAACATCCACAATGATGCACTTGGCCAAAAAGGGCGTATGCGTTTTTTCCTGAATATATTCAGGAAAAAACGCATACGCCCTTTTTGGCCAACCAAGCAAGCTTGCAAAGGAAATCTGCACTACAATGAAGTATCACTGCCCCCCAATGAAAAGGGCCATCTGAAAAAAGTGTAAAATCCAGAAAGGCATGACAGGACATGGAGACTTGGAAGCCTTGTTATGCTGATGGGCGGGATGTAAACTGCCAACAGCCACTCTGGAGAAGTGTATGGTGTTTCCTGAAACATCTACAAAAGAAAGCAACAAAGCCTAGGGCACTTCTGCTTATGGTCCTATAGCATAGGGAAATTAAAATCAAAAAGACACAGCCACCCCAACGTTTGGGACGGCTCTGTTTACAAGAACCTCGATTACTGTACAAGTTCAATATCGCAGAAAGCGAAAAATGGATAAAGAAATTGTGGTACTTACGTACAATGCAATAGCACTCAGCAATGAAATCTATGTCATCAGGCCCATAGCAGCATAATGAGTAGATTCAGGTATGATGATTCTAAGTGAAATAAGTCACACAGAAAAAGAAACATCATAAGATATCACTACCACACGGAATGTAAACTTGGCTACACAGGAACTGAATTACAAAACAGAACAGGTTCTCAAATGTAGAAAACCAACTTATGCTTGCTTAAGGGGAAAGGTGAGTTGGGGTGCTGCATAAAACCAGAGATTGAAATGAGCACAGATACCGTTCCATAAGCCAAATATGTAATAGACAAGAGCTACTCCTTGCTCAATGAACTGGACTCAACACCCCATATTAAACGCCTAAGAATATACCTGACTAGTAAGAATCTTAAAACGTATGGATTTATATGTCTCCGAAAGAGAATCAAGCGTGTGTACAGCGGCATAAACGCAGCAGTGATAGGATTGGTGAGGATCGGTGAGCAAATGCATACTCTGTGAAGTCATATTGCATGGTACCCATTCCATGGGTCTCAACTCTCCACGTTTAAGGGATTCTTCCTTCAGCTAAAACATGCATGTGGAACCCAGTGTATGATCCACTGTGTGATCGGGAAACGTGTTCAAATGTGTCAGTTTTCGTCCCCTGGTACTCGGGTGCAACATTCCAGACGCTTTACTAACACTCTCCCCACTTGGAGAGTCAGTGCCTTTAACCTCCTGTTTGGCCCAGTTTGCAATTTCTGCGGAAAATGTACAGGAATAGGGAGAACCAAAGAGAGACTAGCTGGAGGTGTCTGGACGGGCAAATTTAACTCTCATTTCCTACCAGGAAGAGGAATTAACCAAAGGCTCAGCGTGCCATGCCAGAACCACACAAGGGCCTGAAGCAATGCTGCGGTGTTGCGGCCAGCTCACAGGAAAGTGAGTTGAAGAAAGGAGCTCAGGGGCACTGTCATTCACATACCTGCAGAGTTAAAAATGACAGCTATCGTCCAAAAATATATTGAAGTAAGGCTGCCAAGAGTACTTGAAAGCGGGGCAGAATTGCAGGAAACCGATTTCAGGAGGTAGACTGGAATTGCATGTAAACCATAGGAAAAGAGGCAGAACATCCACAATGATGCCCTTGGCCAAAAAGGGCGTATGCGTTTTTTCCTGAATATATTCAGGAAAAAATGCATACGCACTTTTTGGCCAACCAAGCAAGCTTGCAAAGGAAATCTGCACTACAATGAAGTCTCACTGCCCCCCGGTCAAAAGGGCCATCAGAAAAAACTGTAAAATCCAGAAAGGCAGGACAGGCCATGGAGAACTGGGAGCCTTGTTATGCTGATGGGCGGGATGTAAATTGCCAACAGCCACTCTGGAGAAGTGTATGGTGTTTCCTGAAACATCTAAAAAACAAAGCAACAGAGCCTAGGGCACTTCCACTTATGGTCCTATAGCTTAGGGAAATTAAAATCAAAAAGACACAGCCACCCCAAAGTTTGGGACGGCTCTGTTTACAAGAACCTCGTTTACGGTACAAGTTCAATATCGCAGAAAGCGAAAAATGGATAAAGAAGTTGTAGTACTTACATACGATGCAATATCACTCAGCAATGAAATCTATGTAATCAGGCCCATAGCAGCATAATGAGTGAATTCAGGTACGATGATTCTAAGTGAAATAAGTCAAACAGAAAAAGAAACATCATAAGATATCACTACTACACGGAATGTAAACTTGGCTACACAGAAACTGAATTACAAAACAGAACAGGGTCTCAAATGTAGAAAACCAACTTATGCTTGCTTAAGGGGAAAGGTGAGTTGGGGTGCTGCATAAAACCAGAGATTGAAATGAGCACAGATACCGTTCCATAAGCCAAATATGTAATAGACAAGAGCTACTCCTTGCTCAACGAAGTGGACTCAACACCCCATATTAAACGCCTAAGAATATACCTGACTAGTAAGAATCTTAAAACCTATGGATTTATATGTCTCCAAAAGAGAATCAAGCGTGTGTACAGAGGCATAAACGCAGCAGTGATAGGATTGGTGAGGTTTGGTGAGCAAATGCAGACCCTTTGAAGTCATATTGCATGGTACCCATTCTATGGGTCTCAATTCTCCCGGTTTAAAGGATTCTTCCTTCAGCTAAAACATGCATGTGGAACCCAGATTACGATCCACCGTGTGATCGGGAAACGTGTTCAAATGTGTCTCAGTTTTCGTCCCCCGGTACTCGGGTGCAACTTTCCAGACGCTTTACTAACACTCTCCCCACTTGTAGAGTCAGTGCCTTTAACCTCCTGTTTGGCCCAGTTTGCAATTTCTGCGGAAAATGAACAGGAATAGGGAGAACCAATGAGAGACTAGCTGGAGGTGTCTGGACGGGCAAATTTAACTCTCATTTCCCACCAGGAAGAGGAATTAACCAAAGGCTCAGCGGGCCATGCCGGAACCACACTAGGGCCTGAAGCAATCCTGCGGTGTTTCGGCCAGCTCACAAGAAAGCGAGTTGAAGAAAGGAGCTCAGGGGCACTGTCATTCTCAGACCTGCAGAGTTATAAATGACAGCTATCGTCCAAAAGTATATTGGAATAAGGCTGCCAAGAGGACTCGAATGCGGGGCAGAATTTCAGGAAACCGATTTCAGGAGGTAGACTGGAATTGCATGTAAATCATAGGAAAAGAGGCAGAACATCCACAATGATGCACTTGGCCAAAAAGGGCGTATGCGTTTTTTCCTGAATATATTCAGGAAAAAACGCATACGCCCTTTTTGGCCAACCAAGCAAGCTTGCAAAGGAAATCTGCACTACAATGAAGTCTCACTGCCCCCTGGTCAAAAGGGCCCTCTGAAAAAAGTGTAAAATCCAGAAAGGCAGGACAGGCCATGGAGAACTGGGAGCCTTGTTATGCTGATGGGCGGGATGTAAATTGCCAACAGCCACTCTGGAGAAGTGTATGGTGTTTCCTGAAACATCTAAAAAACAAAGCAACAGAGCCTAGGGCACTTCCGCTTATGGTCCTATAGCTTAGGGAAATTAAAATCAAAAAGACACAGCCACCCCAAAGTTTGGGACGGCTCTGTTTACAAGAACCTCGTTTACGGTACAAGTTCAATATCGCAGAAAGCAAAAAATGGATAAAGAAGTTGTGGTACTTACGTACAATGCAATATCACTCAGCAATGAAATCTATGTCATCAGGCCCGTAGCAGCATAATGAGTGGATTCAGGTACGATGATTCTAAGTGAAATAAGTCACACAGAAAAAGAAACATCATAAGATATCACTACTACACGGAATGTAAACTTGGCTACACAGGAACTGAATTACAAAACAGAACAGGGTCTCAAATGTAGAAAACCAACTTATGCTTGCTTAAGGGGAAAGGTGAGTTGGGGTGCTGCATAAAACCAGAGATTGAAATTAGCACAGATACCGTTCCATAAGCCAAATATGTAATAGACAAGAGCTACTCCTTGCTCAACGAAGTGGACTCAACACCCCATATTAAACGCGTAAGAATATACCTGACTAGTAAGAATCTTAAAACCTATGGATTTATATGTCTCCGAAAGAGAATCAAGCGTGTGTACAGCGGCATAAACGCAGCAGTGATAGGATTGGTGAGGTTCGGTGAGCAAATACAGACCCTTTGAAGTCATATTGCATGGTACCCATTCCATGGGTCTCAACTCTCCAGGTTTAAGGGTTTCTTCCTTCAGCTAAAACATGCATGTGGAACCCAGAGTATGATCCATCGTGTGATCGGGAAACGTGTTCAAATGTGTCTCAGTTTTCGTCCCCCGGTACTCGGGTGCAACATTCCAGACGCTTTACTAACACTCTCCCCACTTAGAGAGTCAGTGCCTTTAACCTCCTGTTTGGCCCAGTTTGCAATTTCTGCGGAAAATGAACAGGAATAGGGATTAGCAATGAGAGACTAGCTGGAGGTGTCTGGACGGGCAAATTTAACTCTCATTTCCCACCAGGAAGAGGAATTAACCAAAGGCTCAGCGTGCCGTGCCGGAACCACACTAGGGTCTGAAGCAATCCTGCGGTGTTGCGGCCAGCTTACAAGAAAGCGAGTTGAAGAAAGGAGCTCAGGGGCACTGTCATTCACAAACCTGCAGAGTTATAAATGACAGCTATCGTCCAAAAATATATTGAAGTAAGGCTGACAAGAGGACTTGAAAGCGGGGCAGAATTGCAGGAAACCGATTTCAGGAGGTAGACTGGAATTACATGTAAAGCATAGGAAAAGAGGCAGAACGTCCACAATGATGCACTTGGCCAAAAAGCGCGTATGCGTTTTTTCCTGAATATATTCAGGAAAAAACGCATACGCGCTTTTTGGCCAACCAAGCAAGCTTGCCAAGGAAATCTGCACTACAATGAAGTCTCACTGCCCCCTGGTCAAAAGGGCCATCTGAAAAAAGTGTAAAATCTAGAAAGGCAGGACAGGCCATTGAGAATTGGGAGCCTTGTTATGCTGATGGGCGTGATGTAAATTGCCAACAGCCACTCTGGAGAAGTGTATGGTGTTTCCAGAAACATCTACAAAACAAAGCAACAGAGCCTAGGGCACTTCCACTTATGGTCCTATAGCTTAGGGAAATTAAAATCTAAAAGACACAGCCACCACAAAGTTTGGGACGGCTCTGTTTACAAGAACCTCATTTACGGTACAAGGTCAATATCGCAGAAAGCGAAAAATGAATAAAGAAGTTGTGGTACTTACGTACAATGCAATATCACTCAGCAATGAAATCTATGTCATCAGGCCCGTAGCAGCATAACGAGTGGATTCAGGTACGATGATTCTAAGTGAAATAAGTCACACAGAAAAAGAAACATCATAAGATATCACTACTACACGGAATGTAAACTTGGCTACACAGGAACTGAATTACAAAACAGAACAGGGTCTCAAATGTAGAAAACCAACTTATGCTTGCTTAAGGGGAAAGGTGAGTTGGGGTGCTGCATAAAACCAGAGATTGAAATTAGCACAGATACCGTTCCATAAGCCAAATATGTAATAGACAAGAGCTACTCCTTGCTCAACAAACTGGACTCAACACCCCATATTAAACGCCTAAGAATATACCTGACTAGTAAGAATCTTAAAACCTATGGATTTATATGTCTCCGAAAGAGAATCAAGCGTGTGTACAGTGCCATAAACACAGCAGTGTTAGGATTGGTGAGGATCGGTGAGCAAATACAGACCCTTTGAAGTCATATTGCATGGTACCCATTCCATGGGTCTCAACTCTCCACGTTTAAGGGATTCTTCCTTCAGCTAAAACATGCACGTGGAACCCAGAGTATGATCCACCGTGTGATCGGGAAACGTGTTCAAATGTGTCTCAGTTTTTGTCCCCTGGTACTCGGGTGCAACATTTCAGACCCTTTACTAACACTCTCCCCACTTGGAGAGTCAGTGCCTTTAACCTCCTGTTTGGCCCAGTTTGCAATTTCTGCGGAAAATGAACAGGAATAGGGAGAACCAATGAGAGACTAGCTGGAGGTGTCTGGACGGGCAAATTTAACTCTCATTTCCCACCAGGAAGAGGAATTAACCAAAGGCTCAGCGTGCCGTGCCGGAACCACACTAGGGCCTGAAGCAATCCTGCGGTGTTGCGGCCATTTCACAAGAAAGCGAGTTGAAGAAAGGAGCTCAGGGGCACTGTCATTCTCAGACCTGCAGAGTTATAAATGACAGCTATCGTCCAAAAATATATTGAAGTAAGGCTGCTAAGAGGACTTGAAAGCGGGGCAGAATTGCAGGAAACCGATTTCAGGAGGTAGACTGGAATTGCATGTAAAGCATAGGAAAAGAGGCAGAACGTCCACAATGATGCACTTGGCCAAAAAGGGCGTATGCGTTTTTTCCTGAATATATTCAGGAAAAAACGCATACGCACTTTTTGGCCAACCAAGCAAGCTTGCAAAGGAAATCTGCACTACAATGAAGTATCACTGCCCCCCGGTCAAAAGGGCCATCTGAAAAAAGTGTAAAATTCAGAAAGGCAGGACAGGCCATGGAGAACTGGGAGCCTTGTTATGCTGATGGGCAGGATGTAAATTGCCAACAGCCACTCTAGAGAAGTGTATGGTGTTTCCTGAAACATCTAAAACACAAAGCAACAGAGCCTAGGGCACTTCCACTTATGGTCCTATAGCTTAGGGAAATTAAAATCAAAAAGACACAGCCACCCCAAAGTTTGGGACGGCTCTGTTTACAAGAACCTCGTTTACGGTACAAGTTCAATATCACAGAAAGCGAAAAATGGATAAAGAAGTTGTGGTACTTACGTACAATGCAATATCACTCAGCAATGAAATCTATGTCATCAGGCCCATAGCAGCATAATGAGTGGATTCAGGTACGATGATTCTAAGTGAAATAAGTCACACAGAAAAAGAAACATCATAAGATATCACTTCTACACGGAATGTAAACTTGTCTACACAGGAACTGAATTACAAAACAGAACAGGGTCTGAAATGTAGGAAACCAACTTATGCTTGCTTAAGGGGAAAGGTGAGTTGGGGTGCTGCATAAAACGAGAGATTGAAATTAGAACAGATACCGTTCCATAAGCCAAATATGTAATAGACAAGAGCTACTCCTTGCTCAACGAAGTGGACTCAACACCCCATATTAAACGCCTAAGAATATACCTGACTAGTAAGAATCTTAAAACCTATGGATATATATGTCCCCGAAAGAGAATCAAGCATCTGTACAGCGCCATAAATGCAGCAGTGATAGGATTGGTGAGGATCGGTGAGCAAATGCATACTCTTTGAAGCCATATTGCATGGTACCCATTCCATGGGTCTCAACTCTCCAGGTTTAAGGGATTCTTCCTTCAGCTAAAACATGCATGTGGAACCCAGAGTATGATCCACCGTGTGATTGGGAAACATGTTCAAAGGTGTCTCAGTTTTCGTCCCCTGGTACTCGGGTGCAACATTCCAGACGCTTTACTAACACTCTCCCCACTTAGAGAGTCAGTGCCTTTAACCTCCTGTTTGGCCCAGTTTGCAATTTCTGCGGAAATTGAACAGGAATAGGGAGAACCAATGAGAGACTAGCTGGAGGTGTCTGGACGGGCAAATTTAACTCTCATTTCCCACCAGGAAGAGGAATTAACCAAAGGCTCAGCCTGCCGTGCCGGAACCACACTAGGGCCTGAAGCAATCCTGCTGTGTTGCGGCCAGCTCACAAGAAAGCGAGTTGAAGAAAGGACCTCAGGGGCACTGTCATTCTAAGACCTGCAGAGTTATAAATGACAGCTATCGTCCAAAAATATATTGGAGTAAGGCTACCAAGAGGACTCGAATGCGGGGCAGAATTGCAGGAAACCGATTTCAGGAGGTAGACTGGAATTGCATGTAAAGCATAGGAAAAGAGGCAGAACATCCACAATGATGCACTTGGCCAAAAAGGGCGTATGCGTTTTTTCCTGAATATATTCAGGAAAAAACGCATACGCCCTTTTTGGCCAACCAAGCAAGCTTGCAAAGGAAATCTGCACTACAATGAAGTATCACTGCCCCCCAATGAAAAGGGCCATCTGAAAAAAGTGTAAAATCCAGAAAGGCATGACAGGACATGGAGACTTGGAAGCCTTGTTATGCTGATGGGCGGGATGTAAACTGCCAACAGCCACTCTGGAGAAGTGTATGGTGTTTCCTGAAACATCTACAAAAGAAAGCAACAAAGCCTAGGGCACTTCTGCTTATGGTCCTATAGCATAAGGAAATTAAAATCAAAAAGACACAGCCACCCCAACGTTTGGGACGGCTCTGTTTACAAGAACCTCGATTACTGTACAAGTTCAATATCGCAGAAAGCGAAAAATGGATAAAGAAATTGTGGTACTTACGTACAATGCAATAGCACTCAGCAATGAAATCTATGTCATCAGGCCCATAGCAGCATAATGAGTAGATTCAGGTATGATGATTCTAAGTGAAATAAGTCACACAGAAAAAGAAACATCATAAGATATCACTACCACACGGAATGTAAACTTGGCTACACAGGAACTGAATTACAAAACAGAACAGGTTCTCAAATGTAGAAAACCAACTTATGCTTGCTTAAGGGGAAAGGTGAGTTGGGGTGCTGCATAAAACCAGAGATTGAAATGAGCACAGATACCGTTCCATAAGCCAAATATGTAATAGACAAGAGCTACTCCTTGCTCAATGAACTGGACTCAACACCCCATATTAAACGCCTAAGAATATACCTGACTAGTAAGAATCTTTAAACCTATGGATTTATATGTCTCCGAAAGAGAATCAAGCGTGTGTACAGCGGCATAAACGCAGCAGTGATAGGATTGGTGAGGATCGGTGAGCAAATGCATACTCTGTGAAGTCATATTGCATGGTACCCATTCCATGGGTCTCAACTCTCCACGTTTAAGGGATTCTTCCTTCAGCTAAAACATGCATGTGGAACCCAGTGTATGATCCACTGTGTGATCGGGAAACGTGTTCAAATGTGTCAGTTTTCGTCCCCTGGTACTCGGGTGCAACATTCCAGACGCTTTACTAACACTCTCCCCACTTGGAGAGTCAGTGCCTTTAACCTCCTGTTTGGCCCAGTTTGCAATTTCTGCGGAAAATGTACAGGAATAGGGAGAACCAAAGAGAGACTAGCTGGAGGTGTCTGGACGGGCAAATTTAACTCTCATTTCCTACCAGGAAGAGGAATTAACCAAAGGCTCAGCGTGCCATGCCAGAACCACACAAGGGCCTGAAGCAATGCTGCGGTGTTGCGGCCAGCTCACAGGAAAGCGAGTTGAAGAAAGGAGCTCAGGGGCACTGTCATTCACATACCTGCAGAGTTAAAAATGACAGCTATCGTCCAAAAATATATTGAAGTAAGGCTGCCAAGAGTACTTGAAAGCGGGGCAGAATTGCAGGAAACCGATTTCAGGAGGTAGACTGGAATTGCATGTAAACCATAGGAAAAGAGGCAGAACATCCACAATGATGCCCTTGGCCAAAAAGGGCGTATGCGTTTTTTCCTGAATATATTCAGGAAAAAATGCATACGCACTTTTTGGCCAACCAAGCAAGCTTGCAAAGGAAATCTGCACTACAATGAAGTCTCACTGCCCCCCGGTCAAAAGGGCCATCAGAAAAAACTGTAAAATCCAGAAAGGCAGGACAGGCCATGGAGAACTGGGAGCCTTGTTATGCTGATGGGCGGGATGTAAATTGCCAACAGCCACTCTGGAGAAGTGTATGGTGTTTCCTGAAACATCTAAAAAACAAAGCAACAGAGCCTAGGGCACTTCCACTTATGGTCCTATAGCTTAGGGAAATTAAAATCAAAAAGACACAGCCACCCCAAAGTTTGGGACGGCTCTGTTTACAAGAACCTCGTTTACGGTACAAGTTCAATATCGCAGAAAGCGAAAAATGGATAAAGAAGTTGTAGTACTTACATACGATGCAATATCACTCAGCAATGAAATCTATGTAATCAGGCCCATAGCAGCATAATGAGTGAATTCAGGTACGATGATTCTAAGTGAAATAAGTCAAACAGAAAAAGAAACATCATAAGATATCACTACTACACGGAATGTAAACTTGGCTACACAGAAACTGAATTACAAAACAGAACAGGGTCTCAAATGTAGAAAACCAACTTATGCTTGCTTAAGGGGAAAGGTGAGTTGGGGTGCTGCATAAAACCAGAGATTGAAATGAGCACAGATACCGTTCCATAAGCCAAATATGTAATAGACAAGAGCTACTCCTTGCTCAACGAAGTGGACTCAACACCCCATATTAAACGCCTAAGAATATACCTGACTAGTAAGAATCTTAAAACCTATGGATTTATATGTCTCCAAAAGAGAATCAAGCGTGTGTACAGAGGCATAAACGCAGCAGTGATAGGATTGGTGAGGTTTGGTGAGCAAATGCAGACCCTTTGAAGTCATATTGCATGGTACCCATTCCATGGGTCTCAACTCTCCAGGTTTAAGGGTTTCTTCCTTCAGCTAAAACATGCATGTGGAACCCAGAGTATGATCCATCGTGTGATAGGGAAACGTGTTCAAATGTGTCTCAGTTTTCGTCCCCCGGTACTCGGGTGCAACATTCCAGACGCTTTACTAACACTCTCCCCACTTAGAGAGTCAGTGCCTTTAACCTCCTGTTTGGCCCAGTTTGCAATTTCTGCGGAAAATGAACAGGAATAGGGATTACCAATGAGAGACTAGCTGGAGGTGTCTGGACGGGCAAATTTAACTCTCATTTCCCACCAGGAAGAGGAATTAACCAAAGGCTCAGCGTGCCGTGCCGGAACCACACTAGGGTCTGAAGCAATCCTGCGGTGTTGCGGCCAGCTCACAAGAAAGCGAGTTGAAGAAAGGAGCTCAGGGGCACTGTCATTCACAAATCTGCAGAGTTATAAATGACAGCTATCGTCCAAAAATATATTGAAGTAAGGCTGCCAAGAGGACTTGAAAGCGGGGCAGAATTGCAGGAAACCGATTTCAGGAGGTAGACTGGAATTACATGTAAAGCATAGGAAAAGAGGCAGAACGTCCACAATGATGCACTTGGCCAAAAAGGGCGTATGCGTTTTTTCCTGAATATATTCAGGAAAAAACGCATACGCCCTTTTTGGCCAACCAAGCAAGCTTGCCAAGGAAATCTGCACTACAATGAAGTCTCACTGCCCCCTGGTCAAAAGGGCCATCTGAAAAAAGTGTAAAATCTAGAAAGGCAGGACAGGCCATTGAGAATTGGGAGCCTTGTTATGCTGATGGGCGTGATGTAAATTGCCAACAGCCACTCTGGAGAAGTGTATGGTGTTTCCAGAAACATCTACAAAACAAAGCAACAGAGCCTAGGGCACTTCCACTTATGGTCCTATAGCTTAGGGAAATTAAAATCTAAAAGACACAGCCACCCCAAAGTTTGGGACGGCTCTGTTTACAAGAACCTCATTTACGGTACAAGGTCAATATCACAGAATGCGAAAAATGAATAAAGAAGTTGTGGTACTTACGTACAATGCAATATCACTCAGCAATGAAATCTATGTCATCAGGCCCGTAGCAGCATAACGAGTGGATTCAGGTACGATGATTCTAAGTGAAATAAGTCACACAGAAAAAGAAATATCATAAGATATCACTACTACACGGAATGTAAACTTGGCTACACAGGAACTGAATTACAAAACAGAACAGGGTCTCAAATGTAGAAAACCAACTTATGCTTGCTTAAGGGGAAAGGTGTGTTGGGGTGCTGCATAAAACCAGAGATTGAAATTAGCACAGATACCGTTCCATAAGCCAAATATGTAATAGACAAGAGCTACTCCTTGCTCAACAAAGTGGACTCAACACCCCATATTAAACGCCTAAGAATATACCTGACTAGTAAGAATCTTAAAACCTATGGATTTATATGTCTCCGAAAGAGAATCAAGCGTGTGTACAGCGCCATAAACACAGCAGTGATAGGATTGGTGAGGATCGGTGAGCAAATTTATACTCTCTGAAGTCATATTGCATGGTACCCATTCCATGGGTCTTAACTCTCCAGGTATAAGGGATTCTTCCTTCAGCTAAAACATGCATGTGGAACCCAGAGTATGATCCATCGTGTGATCGGGAAACGTGTTCAAATGTGTCTCAGTTTTCGTCCCCCGGTACTCGGGTGCAACATTCCAGACGCTTTATTAACACTCTCCCCACTTAAAGAGTCAGTGCCTTTAAACTCCTGTTTGGCCCAGTTTGCAATTTCTGCGGAAAATGAACAGGAATAGGGAGAACCAATGAGAGGCTAGCTGGAGGTGTCTGGACGGGCAAATTTAACTCTCATTTCCCACCAGGAAGAGGAATTAACCAAAGGCTCAGCGTGCCGTGCCGGAACCACACTAGGGCCTGAAGCAATCCTGCGGTGTTGCGGCCAGCTCACAAGAAAGCGAGTTGAAGAAAGGAGCTCAGGGACACTGTCATTCACAAACCTGCAGAGTTATAAATGACAGCTATCGTCCAAAAATATATTGAAGTAAGGCCGCCAAGAGGACTCGAAAGCGGGGCAGAATTGCAGGAAACCGATTTCAGGAGGTAGGTAGGAATTGCATTTAAAGCATAGGAAAAGAGACAGAACTTGGAAAATAATGCACTTGGCAAAAAAGGGCATATGTGTTTTATCCAGAGCTCTCATAACCGAGGGGAGGAGATTCCCAGCAGGCTCCAACTGCCACCTGAGGGCTCATGTTGTCAAGGCAACGTGAGCAAGCCAGGCAGGAGTTACCTCACAGCAGAGATCCCACCTCACAGAAGGGTGAGAAACCCAGCCAACATCAGACTCTCACCAGAGGGCCCACATCACCAAGGGGATGGGAACCAGGCAGGAGTGTCTTCACACCAGTGGGGCCACATCATCGAAAGGTGAGGTACTCAGCACATGTGTCCTCAAACCAGAGGACCCACATCACTAAGGGCCTCGGAGTGAGGCAGGCAGGAGTAGCCTCACAACACTGGGCCCATAGAATAAAAAAGTGAGGAATCCAGCAGTTGGAACCTCCCAGCAGGGGGCCCAGAGCACTGAGGCTATGGGATCCAGGCCACAGTGAACTCACAGCAGATGGCCCATGTCATGAAACTGAGCAACCCAGTCATTGGGACCTCAGAGCAGGAGGCCCACATCCCCATGGGGATATAAATCTGGTAGGAGTGTCCTCGCACCACTGAAAACGTATCAGAAAATTTTGGGAGACCAGCAGTTAGAGCCTGACGCCAGAAGACCCTCATCACCAAGGGAAGGAGGCTCCCAGCAGGCTCCAACGGCCACCAGAGGGCTGACGTCGCCAAGGCGATGTGTGCCAACCAGGCACGAATGACCTCACAGCAGAGGGCCCACCTCAGAGAAGTGTGACGAACCCAGTCAGGATCAGACTCGCACCAGAGGGCCCACATCACCAAATGGATTGGAACCAGGCAGGAGTGTCCTCACATGAGTAGGGCCACATCATCTAAAGGTGAGGAACCCAGAACACGTGGCTTCAAACCATAGGACACACATCACCAAGAGGCTGGGGGTGAGGCAGGCAGGAGGAGCCTCACAACAGAGGGCCCAAAAATAAGGAAGGTGAGGAATCCAGCAGTTGCAACCTCCCAGCAGGCGGCCCAGAGCACAGAGGCTAGGGGATCCAAGCCAGAGTGAACTAACACCAGACAGCCCACATCATGAAACTGTGAGCAACCCAGACATTGGGACCTCAGAGCAGAAGGCCCACATCCCCATGGTGATGGGAACATGACAGGAGTGTCCTGGCATCACTGGGCTCACATCAGAAAACGTGGGGTGCTCAGAAGTTAGGGCCTGACGCTAGAGGGCACTCATCACCGAGGGGAGGAGGCTCCCAGCAGGCTCCAGCTGCCACCAGAGGGCCAACGTCACCAAGGCGATGTGTGCCAGCCCGGCAGGAGTGACCTCACAGCAGAGGCCCCACCTCACAGAAGGGTGAGGAACACAGCCAGGATCAGACTCTCACCAGAGGGCCCACATCACCAAGGGGAAGGGAATCAGGCAGGAGTGTCCCCACATCAGTGGGACATCATCGAAAGGTGAGGATCCCAGCACATGTAGCCTCAAACCAGAGGAACCACATCACCAAGGGGTTCGGAATGAGGCTGGCAGGACCGGCCTCACAACACAGGGTCCATAGAATATAAAAGTTGAGGAATCCAGCAGTTGGAACCTCCCAGCAAGCGGCCCAGAGCACCGAGGCTATGGGATCCAGGCCGCAGTGAACTCACAGCAGAGGGCCCACATCATGAACCTGTGAGCAGCCCAGCCGTTGGGACCTCAGAACAGAAGGCCCACATCCCCATTGGGATGGGAACCTGGCAGGAGTGGCTTCGCACCACTTAGCACATATCAGAAAATGTTAGGAGCCCAGCAGTTAGGGCCTGACGCCAGGGGGCCCTCATAACTGAGGGGAGGAGACTCCCAGCAGGTTCCAACTGCCAACAGAGGGCCCACGTCTACAAGGTGGCATGCGCCAGCCAGGCAGTAGTGACCTCACAACAGAGGGCCTATCTCACAGAAGGGTGAGGAACCGAGGTAGGATGAGACTCTTGCCAGAGGGCCCACAACACCAAGGGGATGGGAACCAGTCAGGACTGTCCTCTCACCAGTGGGGCCACATCATCGAAAGGTGAGGAACCCAGCACATGCGGCCTCATATCAGAGGACATACATCACAAAGGGGATGGGAGTGAGGCAGGTAGGAGTAGCCTAAAAACAGAGGGCCCAAAGAATAAAAAAGGTGAGGAATCCAGCATTTGGAACCTCCCAGCAGGCGGCCGAGAGCACAGAAGCTATGGGATGCAGGCAGGAGTGAACTAACAGCAGAGAGCCCACATCATGAAACTGTGAGCAACCCAGGCGTTGGGACCTCAGAGCAGAAAGCCCACATCCCCATGGGGATGGGAACCTGACAGGAGTGTCCTGGCATCACTGGGCTCACATCAGAAAACGTGGGGAGCCCAGCAGTTAGGGCCTGATGCTAGAGGGCTGTCATCACCGAGGGCAGGAGGCTCCCAGCAGGTTCCATGTGCCAACAGAGGGCCCACGTCGCCAAGGTGATGTGTGCAAGTCAGGTAGGATTGACCTCACAGCAGAGGGCCTACCTCACAGAAGAGTGAGGAACCCAGCCAGGATAAGACTGTCACCAGAAGGCCCACATCACCAAGGGGATGGGAACCAGGCAGGAGTGTCCTCACACCAGTGGGGCCACATCATTGAAAGTTGCGGAACCCAGCATATGTGGCCTCAAACCAGAGGACCCACATCACAAAGGGGATGCGAGTGAGGCAGGCAGGAGGAGCATCGCAACACAGGCCCCATAGAATACAAAAGTTGAGGAATCGAGCAGTTGGAACCTTCCAGCAGGTGGCCCAGAGCACAGAAGCTATGGCATCCAGGCCAGAGTGAACTAACAGCAGAGAGCCCACATCATGAAACTGTGAACAACCCAGCCGTTGGGACCTCAGAACAGAAGGCCCACATCCCAATGGGTATGTGAACCTGGATGGAGTGTCTTCGAACCACTGGGCGCACATCACAAAATGTGGGGAGCCCAGCCGTTAGGGCCTGACGCCAGAGGGCCCTCATCACCGAGGGGAGGAGGCTCCCAGCAGGCTCCAAGTGCCACCAGAGGGCTCATGTCCACAAGGCGAGGTGAGCAAGCCAGGCAGGAGTGACCTCACAGCAGACGGCCCATCTCACAGATGGGTGAGGAACCCAGCCACGATCAGACTCTCAACAGAGAGCCCACATCACCAAGGGGATGTGAACCAGGCAGGAGTCTCCTAAGACCATTGGTCCCACATCATCGAAAGGTGAGGAACCCAGCACATGTGGCCTCAAACCAGAGGACACACATCACGAAGGGACTGGGAGTGAGGCAGGCAGGAGGATCCTCACAACAGAGGGCCTAAAAAATTAAAAAAGTGAGGAATCCAGCAGTTGGAACCTTCCAGCAGGCGGCCAAGAACACAGAGGCTATGGGATCCAGGCCACAGTGAACTAACACCAGAGAGCCCACATCATGAAACTGTGATCAACCCAGCCGTTGGAACGTCAGAGCAGAAGGCCCACATCCCCATGGAGATGGGAACCTAAGAGGAGTGCCCGAGCATCACTGGGCTCACTAAGAAAAGTTGGGGAGCCCAGCAGTTAGGGCTTGACATCAGAGGGCCCTCATCACAGAGGTGAGGAGGCTCCCAGCAGGGTCCAAGTGCCACCAGAGGGCTCATGTCAACAAGGCGAGGTGAGCAAGCCAGGCAAGAGTTACCTGATAGTAGAGGGCCCACCTCACAGATGGTTGAGGAACCCAGCCAGGATCAGACTCTCACCAGAGGGCCCACATCACAAAGGGGATGGGAACCAGTCAGGATTATCCTCACACCAGTGGGGCCTCATCATCTTAACGTGAGGAACCCAGCACATGTGTCCTCAAACCAGAGGACCCACATCACAAAGGGCCTTGGAGTGAGGCAGGCAGGAGTAGCCTCACAACACAGGGGCACATAATATAAAATACGTGAGGGTTCCAGCATTTAGACCTTCCAGCAGGCAGCTCAGAACACCGAGGCTATGGGATCCAGGCCACAGTGAACTCACAGCAGAGGGCCAACATCATAAAACTGTGAGCAACCCAGGCGTTGGGACCACAGAGCAGAAGGCCCACATCCCCATGGGAATGGGAACCTGGCTGGAGTGTCCTCGCACCACTGGGCGCACATCAGAAAATGTGGGGAGCCCACCATTTAGGGCCTGACGCCAGAGGGCCGTCATCACCGAGAGGAGGAGGCACCCTGCACGCTCCAACTGCCACCAGAGGGCTCACGTCTCCAAGGTGACGTGTGCCAGCCAGTCAGGAGTGACCGCACAGCAGAGGGCCTACCTCACAGAACGTTGAGGAACCCAGCCAGGATTAGACTCTGGCCAGAGGGCCCACCTCACCAAGGGGATGGTAACCAGGCAGGAGTGTCCTCACACGAGTGGGGCCACATCATCGAAAGGTGAGGAACGCAGCACATGTGGCCTCAAGCTATAGGACAGTCATCACCAAGGGGCTGGCAGCGAGGCAGGCAGGAGGAGCCTCACAACAGAGGGCACATAGAATAAAAAAGTTGAGGAATCCAGCAGTTGGAACCTCCCAGCAGGCGGCTCAAAGCACCGATGATAAGGGATCCTTGCCGGAGTGAACTCACAGCAGAGGACCCACATCATGGTACTGTGAGCAAGCCAGCCGTTTTGACCTCAGAGCAGAAGGCCCATATCCCCATGGGGATGCGAACCTGGCAAGAGTGTCCTCACTCACTTGGCGCACATCAGAAAATGTGGGGAGCCCAGCAGTTATGGCCTAAGGCAAGAGGGCCCTCATCACCGAGGGGAGGAGGATCCCAGCACACTCCAACTGCCACCAGAGGGCCCACGTCGCCAAGGTGACTTGTGCCAGACAGGCATGATTGACCTCACAGCAGAGGGCCCACCTCACAGAAGGGTGAGGAACCCAGCCAGGATCAGACTCTCACCTGAGGGCCCACATCAGCAAGGGGATGGGAACCAGTCACGACTGTCTTCCCTCCAGTGGGGCCACATCATCGAAAGGTGCGGAACCCAGCACATGTGGCCTCAAATCAGAGGACACATATCACAAAGGGAAGGGGAGTGAGGCAGGCAGGAGTAGCCTAAAAACAGAGGGCCCAAAGAATAAGAAAGGTGAGGAATCCAGCAGTTGGAACCTCCCAGCAGGCAGCCGAGAGCACAGAAGCTATGGGATGCAGGCAGGAGTGAACTAACAGCAGAGAGCCCACATCATGAAACTGTGAGCAACCCAGGCGTTGGGACCTCAGAGCAGAAGGCCCACATCCCAATGGGGATGTGAACCTGGATGGAGTGTCCTCGCACCACTGGGCCGCACATCACGAAATGTGGGGAGCACAGCTCTTAGGGCCTGACGCCAGAGGGCCCTCATCACCGAGGGGAGGAGGCTCCCAGCAGGCTCCAAGTGCCACCAGAGGGCTCATGTCCACAAGGAGAGGTGAGCAAGCCAGGCAGGAGTGACCTCACAGCAGACGGCCCACCTCACAGATGGGTGAAGAACCCAGCCAGGATCAGACTCTCAACAGAGGGCCCACATCACCAAGGGGATGTGAACCAGGCAGGAGTCTCCTAAGACCATTGGTCCCACATCATTGAAAGGTGAGGAACCCAGCACATGTGGCCTCAAACCAGAGGACACACATCACGAAGGGGCTGGGAGTGAGGCAGGCAGGAGGATCCTCACAACAGAGGGCCCAAAAAATTAAAAAAGTGAGGAATCCAGCAGTTGGAACCTCCCAGCAGGCGGCCAAGAACACAGAGGCTATGGGATCCAGACCACAGTGAACTAACACCAGAGAGCCCACATCATGAAACTGTGATCAACCCAGCCGTTGGAACGTCAGAGCAGAAGGCCCACATCCCCATGGAGATGGGAACCTAAGAGGCGTGCCCGAGCATCACTGGGCTCACTAAGAAAAGTTGGGGAGCCCAGCAGTTAGGGCCTGACGTCAGAGGGCCCTCATCACCGGGGGGCGGAGATTCCCAGCACGCTCCAACTGCCACCACACAGCTGACTTCACCAAGGCATTGTGTGCCAGCCATGCAGGAGTGACCTATCAGCAGAGGGTCTCCCTCACAGAAGGGTGAGGAACACAGCCAGGAACAGACTCTCACCAGGGGGTCCGCATAACCACGTGGATGAGAAGCAGTCAGGAGTGTCCTCACACTAGTGGGGCCACATCATCGAAAGGTGAGGAACCCAGCAAAGGTGGCCACAAACCAGAGTACCCACATCACCAGGGGGTTGAGAGTGAGGTAGGTGTCTGGACAGGCATATTTAACTCGCATTTCCCACCAGGAAGAGGAATTAACCAAAGGCTCAGCGTGCCATGCCGGAACCACACTAGGGCCTGAAGCAATCCTGCGGTGTTGCGGCCAGCTCACAAGAAAGCGAGTTGAAGAAAGGAGCTCAGGGGCACTGTCATTCACAAACCTGCAGAGTTATAAATGACAGCTATCGTCCAAAAATATATTGAAGTAAGGCTGCCAAGAGGACTTGAAAGCGGGGCAGAATTGCAGGAAACCGATTTCAGGAGGTAGACTGGAATTGCATGTAAAGCATAGGAAAAGAGGCAGAACGTCCACAATGATGCACTTGGCCAAAAAGGGCGTATGCGTTTTTTCCTGAATATATTCAGGAAAAAACGCATACGCCCTTTTTGGCCAACCAAGCAAGCTTGCAAAGGAAATCTGCACTACAATGAAGTCTCACTGCCCCCCGGTCAAAAGGGCCATCTGAAAAAAGTGTAAAATCCAGAAAGGCAGGACAGGCCATGGAGAACTGGGAGCCTTGTTATGCTGATGGGCGGGATGTAAATTGCCAACAGCCACTCTGGAGAAGTGTATGGTGTTTCCTGAAACATCTACAAACAAAGCAACAGAGCCTAGGGCACTTCCACTTATGGTCCTATAGCTTAGGGAAATTAAAATCAAAAAGACACAGCCACCCCAAAGTTTGGGATGGCTCTGTTTACAAGAACCTCGTTTACAGTACAAGTTCAATATCGCAGAAAGCGAAAAATGGATAAAGAAGTTGTGGTACTTACGTACAATGCAATATCACTCAGCAATGAAATCTATGTCATCAGGGCCGTAGCACAATAATGAGTGGATTCAGGTACGATGATTCTAAGTGAAATAAGTCACCCAGAAATAGAAACATCATAAGATATCACTACTACACGGAATGTAAACTTGGCTACACAGGAACTGAATTACAAAACAGAACAGGGTCTCAAATGTAGAAAACCAACTTATGCTTGCTTAAGGGGAAAGGTGAGTTGGGGTGCTGCATAAAACCAGAGATTGAAATTAGCACAGATACCGTTCCATAAGCCAAATATATAATAGACAGTAGCTACTCCTTGCTCAACGAAGTGGACTCAACACCCCATATTAAACGCCTAAGAATATACCTGACTAGTAAGAATCTTAAAACCTATGGATTTATATGTCTCCGAAAGAGAATCAAGCATGTGTACAGTGGCATAAACGCAGCAGTGATAGGATTGGTGAGGATCGGTGAGCAAATGCAGACCCTTTCAAGTCATATTGCATGGTACCCATTCCATGGGTCTCAACTCTCCAGGTTTAAGGGATTCTTCCTTCAGCTAAAACATGCATGTGGAACCCAGACTATGATCCACCGTGTGATTGGGAAACGTGTTCCAAGGTGTCTCAGTTTTCGTCCCCTGGTACTCGGGTGCAACATTACAGATGCTTTACTAACACTCTCCCCACTTGGAGAGTCAGTGCCTTTAACCTCCTGTTTGGCCCAGTTTGCAATTTCTGCGGAAAATGAACAGGAATAGGGAGAACCAATGAGAGACTAGCTGGAGGTGTCTGGACGGGCAAATTTAACTCTCATTTCCCACCAGGAAGAAGAATTAACCAAAGGCTCAGCGTGCCGTGCCAGAACCAGATTACGGCCTGAAGCAATCCTGCGGTGTTGCGGCCTGCTCACAAGAAAGCGAGTTGAAGAAAGGAGCTCAGGGGCACTGTCATTCACAAACCTGCAGAGTTATAAATGACAGCTATCGTCCAAAAATATATTGAAGTAAGGCTGCCAAGAGGACTTGAAAGCGGGGCAGAATTGCAGGAAACCGATTTCAGGAGGTAGACTGGAATTGCATGTAAAGCATAGGAAAAGAGGCAGAAGGTCCACAATGATGCACTTGGCCAAAAAGGGCGTGTGCGTTTTTTCCTGAATATATTCAGGAAAAAACGCATACGCCCTTTTTGGCCAACCAAGCAAGCTTGCAAAGGAAATCTGCACTACAATGAAGTCTCACTGCCCCCCGGTCAAAAGGGCCATCTGAAAAAAGTGTAAAATCCAGAAAGGCAGGACAGGCCATGGAGAACTGGGAGCCTTGTTATGCTGATGGGCGGGATGTAAATTGCCAACAGCCACTCTGGAGAAGTGTATGGTGTTTCCTGAAACATCTACAAAACAAAGCAACAGAGCCTAGGGCACTTCCACTTATGGTCCTATAGCTTAGGGAAATTAAAATCAAAAAGACACAGCCACCCCAAAGTTTGGGATGGCTCTGTTTACAAGAACCTCGTTTACAGTACAAGTTCAATATCGCAGAAAGCGAAAAATGGATAAAGAAGTTGTGGTACATACGTACAATGCAATATCACTCAGCAATGAAATCTATGTCATCAGGGCCGTAGCACAATAATGAGTGGATTCAGGTACGATGATTCTAAGTGAAATAAGTCACCCAGAAAAAGAAACATCATAAGATATCACTAATACACGGAATGTAAACTTGGCTACACAGGAACTGAATTACAAAACAGAACAGGGTCTCAAATGTAGAAAACCAACTTATGCTTGCTTAAGGGGAAAGGTGAGTTGGGGTGCTGCATAAAACCAGAGATTGAAATTAGCACAGATACCGTTCCATAAGCCAAATATATAATAGACAAGAGCTACTCCTTGCTCAACGAAGTGGACACAACACCCCATATTAAACGCCTAAGAATATACCTGACTAGTAAGAATCTTAAAACCTATGGATTTATATGTCTCCGAAAGAGAATCAAGCGTGTGTACAGCGGCATAAACACAGCAGTGATAGGATTGGTGAGGATCGGTGAGCAAATGCAGACCCTTTGAAGTCATATTGCATGGTACCCATACCATGGGTCTCAACTCTCCAGGTTTAAGGGATTCTTCCTTCAGCTAAAACATGCATGTGGAACCCAGACTATGATCCACCGTGTGATTGGGAAACGTGTTCCAAGGTGTCTCAGTTTTCGTCCCCTGGTACTCGGGTGCAACATTCCAGACGCTTTACTAACACTCTCCCCACTTGGAGAGTCAGTGCCTTTAACCTCCTGTTTGGCCCAGTTTGCAATTTCTGCGGAAAATGAACAGGAATAGGGAGAACCAATGAGAGACTAGCTGGAGGTGTCTGGACGGGCAAATTTAACTCTCATTTCCCACCAGGAAGAGGAATTAACCAAAGGCTCAGCGTGCCGTGCCGGAACCACACTAGGGCCTGAAGCAATCCTGCGGTGTTGCGGCCAGCTCACAAGAAAGCGAGTTGAAGAAAGGAGCTCAGGGGGACTGTCATTCACAAACCTGCAGAGTTATAAATGACAGCTATCGTCCAAAAATATATTGAAGTAAGGCTGCCAAGAGGACTTGAAAGCGGGGCAGAATTGCAGGATATCGATTTCAGGAGGTAGACTGAAATTGCATGTAAAGCATAGGAAAAGAGGCAGAACGTCCACATTGATGCACTTGGCCAAAAAGAGCATATGCGTTTTTTCCTGAATATATTCAGGAAAAAACGCATACGCCCTTTCTGGCAAACCAAGCAAGCTTGCAAAGGAAATCTGCACTACAATGGAGTCTCAATGCCCCCCGGTCAAAAGGGCCATCTGAAAAAACTGTAAAATCCAGAAAGGCAGGACAGGCCATGGAGAACTGGGAGCCTTGTTATGCTGATGGGCGGGATGTAAATTGTCAACAGCCACTCTGGAGAAGTGTATGGTGTTTCATGAAACATCTAAAAAACAAAGCAACAGAGCTTAGGGCACTTCCACTTATGGTCCTATAGCTTAGGGAAATTAAAATCAAAAAGACACAGCCACCCCAAAGTTTGGGATGGCTCTGTTTACAAGAACCTCGTTTACAGTACAAGTTCAATATCGCAGAAAGCGAAAAATGGATAAAGTAGTTGTGGTACTTACGTACAATGCAATATCACTCAGCAATGAAATCTATGTCATCAGGGCCGTAGCAGCATAATGAGTGGATTCAGGTACGATGATTCTAAGTGAAATAAGCCACCCAGAAAAAGAAACATCATAAGATATCACTAACACACGGAATGTAAACTTGGCTACACAGGAACTGAATTACAAAACAGAACAGGGTCTCAAATGTAGAAAACCAACTTATGCTTGCTTAAGGGGAAAGGTGAGTTGGGGTGCTGCATAAAACCAGAGATTGAAATTAGCACAGATACCGTTCCATAAGCCAAATATGTAATAGACAAGAGCTACTCCTTGCTCAACGAAGTGGACTCAACACCCCATATTAAACGCCTAAGAATATATCTGACTAGTAAGAATCTTAAAACCTATGGATTTATATGTCTCCGAAAGAGAATCAAGCATGTGTACAGTGGCATAAAAGCAGCAGTGATAGGATTGGTGAGGATCGGTGAGCAAATACAGACCCTTTGAAGTCATATTGCATGGTACCCATTCCATGCGTCTCAACTCTCCACGTTTAAGGGATTCTTCCTTCAGCTAAAACATGCACGTGGAACCCAGAGTATGATCCACCGTGTGATCGGGAAACGTGTTCAAATGTGTCTCAGTTTTTGTCCCCTGGTACTCGGGTGCAACATTTCAGACGCTTTACTAACACTCTCCCCACGTGGAGAGTCAGTGCCTTTAACCTCCTGTTTGGCCCAGTTTGCAATTTCTGCGGAAAATGAACAGGAATAGGGAGAACCAATGAGAGACTAGCTGGAGGTGTCTGGACGGGCAAATTTAACTCTCATTTCTCACCAGGAAGAGGAATTAACCAAAGGCTCAGCGTGCCGTGCCAGAACCACACTAGGGCCTGAAGCAATCCTGCGGTGTTGCGGCCATTTCACAAGAAAGCGAGTTGAAGAAAGGAGCTCAGGGGCACTGTCATTCTCAGACCTGCAGAGTTATAAATGACAGCTATCGTCCAAAAATATATTGAAGTAAGGCTGCCAAGAGGACTTGAAAGCGGGGCAGAATTGCAGGAAACCGATTTCAGGAGGTAGACTGGAATTGCATGTAAAGCATAGGAAAAGACGCAGAACGTCCACAATGATGCACTTGGCCAAAAAGGGCGTATGCGTTTTTTCCTGAATATATTCAGGAAAAAACGCATACGCCCTTTTTGGCCAACCAAGCAAGCTTGCAAAGGAAATCTGCACTACAATGAAGTCTCACTGCCCACCGGTCAAAAGGGCCATCTGAAAAAAGTGTAAAATCCAAAAAGGCAGGACAGGCCATGGAGACCTGGGAGCCTTGTTATGCTGATGGGCGGGATGTAAATTGCCAACAGCCACTCTGGAGAAGTGTATGGTGTTTCCTGAAACATCTAAAAAACAAAGCAACAGAGCCTAGGGCACTTCCGCTTATGGTCCTATAGCTTAGGGAAATTAAAATCAAAAAGACACAGCCACCCCAAAGTTTGGGACGGCTCTGTTTACAAGAACCTCGTTTACGGTACAAGTTCAATATCGCAGAAAGCAAAAAATGGATAAAGAAGTTGTGGTACTTACGTACAATGCAATATCACTCAGCAATGAAATCTATGTCATCAGGCCCGTAGCAGCATAATGAGTGGATTCAGGTACGATGATTCTAAGTGAAATAAGTCACACAGAAAAAGAAACATCATAAGATATCACTACTACACGGAATGTAAACTTGGCTACACAGGAACTGAATTACAAAACAGAACAGGGTCTCAAATGTAGAAAACCAACTTATGCTTGCTTAAGGGGAAAGGTGAGTTGGGGTGCTGCATAAAACCAGAGATTGAAATTAGCACAGATACCGTTCCATAAGCCAAATATGTAATAGACAAGAGCTACTCCTTGCTCAACGAAGTGGACTCAACACCCCATATTAAACGCGTAAGAATATACCTGACTAGTAAGAATCTTAAAACCTATGGATTTATATGTCTCCGAAAGAGAATCAAGCGTGTGTACAGCGGCATAAACGCAGCAGTGATAGGATTGGTGAGGTTCGGTGAGCAAATACAGACCCTTTGAAGTCATATTGCATGGTACCCATTCCATGGGTCTCAACTCTCCAGGTTTAAGGGTTTCTTCCTTCAGCTAAAACATGCATGTGGAACCCAGAGTATGATCCATCGTGTGATCGGGAAACGTGTTCAAATGTGTCTCAGTTTTCGTCCCCCGGTACTCGGGTGCAACATTCCAGACGCTTTACTAACACTCTCCCCACTTAGAGAGTCAGTGCCTTTAACCTCCTGTTTGGCCCAGTTTGCAATTTCTGCGGAAAATGAACAGGAATAGGGATTAGCAATGAGAGACTAGCTGGAGGTGTCTGGACGGGCAAATTTAACTCTCATTTCCCACCAGGAAGAGGAATTAACCAAAGGCTCAGCGTGCCGTGCCGGAACCACACTAGGGTCTGAAGCAATCCTGCGGTGTTGCGGCCAGCTTACAAGAAAGCGAGTTGAAGAAAGGAGCTCAGGGGCACTGTCATTCACAAACCTGCAGAGTTATAAATGACAGCTATCGTCCAAAAATATATTGAAGTAAGGCTGACAAGAGGACTTGAAAGCGGGGCAGAATTGCAGGAAACCGATTTCAGGAGGTAGACTGGAATTACATGTAAAGCATAGGAAAAGAGGCAGAACGTCCACAATGATGCACTTGGCCAAAAAGCGCGTATGCGTTTTTTCCTGAATATATTCAGGAAAAAACGCATACGCGCTTTTTGGCCAACCAAGCAAGCTTGCCAAGGAAATCTGCACTACAATGAAGTCTCACTGCCCCCTGGTCAAAAGGGCCATCTGAAAAAAGTGTAAAATCTAGAAAGGCAGGACAGGCCATTGAGAATTGGGAGCCTTGTTATGCTGATGGGCGTGATGTAAATTGCCAACAGCCACTCTGGAGAAGTGTATGGTGTTTCCAGAAACATCTACAAAACAAAGCAACAGAGCCTAGGGCACTTCCACTTATGGTCCTATAGCTTAGGGAAATTAAAATCTAAAAGACACAGCCACCACAAAGTTTGGGACGGCTCTGTTTACAAGAACCTCATTTACGGTACAAGGTCAATATCGCAGAAAGCGAAAAATGAATAAAGAAGTTGTGGTACTTACGTACAATGCAATATCACTCAGCAATGAAATCTATGTCATCAGGCCCGTAGCAGCATAACGAGTGGATTCAGGTACGATGATTCTAAGTGAAATAAGTCACACAGAAAAAGAAACATCATAAGATATCACTACTACACGGAATGTAAACTTGGCTACACAGGAACTGAATTACAAAACAGAACAGGGTCTCAAATGTAGAAAACCAACTTATGCTTGCTTAAGGGGAAAGGTGAGTTGGGGTGCTGCATAAAACCAGAGATTGAAATTAGCACAGATACCGTTCCATAAGCCAAATATGTAATAGACAAGAGCTACTCCTTGCTCAACAAACTGGACTCAACACCCCATATTAAACGCCTAAGAATATACCTGACTAGTAAGAATCTTAAAACCTATGGATTTATATGTCTCCGAAAGAGAATCAAGCGTGTGTACAGTGCCATAAACACAGCAGTGTTAGGATTGGTGAGGATCGGTGAGCAAATACAGACCCTTTGAAGTCATATTGCATGGTACCCATTCCATGGGTCTCAACTCTCCACGTTTAAGGGATTCTTCCTTCAGCTAAAACATGCACGTGGAACCCAGAGTATGATCCACCGTGTGATCGGGAAACGTGTTCAAATGTGTCTCAGTTTTTGTCCCCTGGTACTCGGGTGCAACATTTCAGACCCTTTACTAACACTCTCCCCACTTGGAGAGTCAGTGCCTTTAACCTCCTGTTTGGCCCAGTTTGCAATTTCTGCGGAAAATGAACAGGAATAGGGAGAACCAATGAGAGACTAGCTGGAGGTGTCTGGACGGGCAAATTTAACTCTCATTTCCCACCAGGAAGAGGAATTAACCAAAGGCTCAGCGTGCCGTGCCGGAACCACACTAGGGCCTGAAGCAATCCTGCGGTGTTGCGGCCATTTCACAAGAAAGCGAGTTGAAGAAAGGAGCTCAGGGGCACTGTCATTCTCAGACCTGCAGAGTTATAAATGACAGCTATCGTCCAAAAATATATTGAAGTAAGGCTGCTAAGAGGACTTGAAAGCGGGGCAGAATTGCAGGAAACCGATTTCAGGAGGTAGACTGGAATTGCATGTAAAGCATAGGAAAAGAGGCAGAACGTCCACAATGATGCACTTGGCCAAAAAGGGCGTATGCGTTTTTTCCTGAATATATTCAGGAAAAAACGCATACGCACTTTTTGGCCAACCAAGCAAGCTTGCAAAGGAAATCTGCACTACAATGAAGTATCACTGCCCCCCGGTCAAAAGGGCCATCTGAAAAAAGTGTAAAATTCAGAAAGGCAGGACAGGCCATGGAGAACTGGGAGCCTTGTTATGCTGATGGGCAGGATGTAAATTGCCAACAGCCACTCTAGAGAAGTGTATGGTGTTTCCTGAAACATCTAAAACACAAAGCAACAGAGCCTAGGGCACTTCCACTTATGGTCCTATAGCTTAGGGAAATTAAAATCAAAAAGACACAGCCACCCCAAAGTTTGGGACGGCTCTGTTTACAAGAACCTCGTTTACGGTACAAGTTCAATATCACAGAAAGCGAAAAATGGATAAAGAAGTTGTGGTACTTACGTACAATGCAATATCACTCAGCAATGAAATCTATGTCATCAGGCCCATAGCAGCATAATGAGTGGATTCAGGTACGATGATTCTAAGTGAAATAAGTCACACAGAAAAAGAAACATCATAAGATATCACTTCTACACGGAATGTAAACTTGTCTACACAGGAACTGAATTACAAAACAGAACAGGGTCTGAAATGTAGGAAACCAACTTATGCTTGCTTAAGGGGAAAGGTGAGTTGGGGTGCTGCATAAAACGAGAGATTGAAATTAGAACAGATACCGTTCCATAAGCCAAATATGTAATAGACAAGAGCTACTCCTTGCTCAACGAAGTGGACTCAACACCCCATATTAAACGCCTAAGAATATACCTGACTAGTAAGAATCTTAAAACCTATGGATATATATGTCCCCGAAAGAGAATCAAGCATCTGTACAGCGCCATAAATGCAGCAGTGATAGGATTGGTGAGGATCGGTGAGCAAATGCATACTCTTTGAAGCCATATTGCATGGTACCCATTCCATGGGTCTCAACTCTCCAGGTTTAAGGGATTCTTCCTTCAGCTAAAACATGCATGTGGAACCCAGAGTATGATCCACCGTGTGATTGGGAAACATGTTCAAAGGTGTCTCAGTTTTCGTCCCCTGGTACTCGGGTGCAACATTCCAGACGCTTTACTAACACTCTCCCCACTTAGAGAGTCAGTGCCTTTAACCTCCTGTTTGGCCCAGTTTGCAATTTCTGCGGAAATTGAACAGGAATAGGGAGAACCAATGAGAGACTAGCTGGAGGTGTCTGGACGGGCAAATTTAACTCTCATTTCCCACCAGGAAGAGGAATTAACCAAAGGCTCAGCCTGCCGTGCCGGAACCACACTAGGGCCTGAAGCAATCCTGCTGTGTTGCGGCCAGCTCACAAGAAAGCGAGTTGAAGAAAGGACCTCAGGGGCACTGTCATTCTAAGACCTGCAGAGTTATAAATGACAGCTATCGTCCAAAAATATATTGGAGTAAGGCTACCAAGAGGACTCGAATGCGGGGCAGAATTGCAGGAAACCGATTTCAGGAGGTAGACTGGAATTGCATGTAAAGCATAGGAAAAGAGGCAGAACATCCACAATGATGCACTTGGCCAAAAAGGGCGTATGCGTTTTTTCCTGAATATATTCAGGAAAAAACGCATACGCCCTTTTTGGCCAACCAAGCAAGCTTGCAAAGGAAATCTGCACTACAATGAAGTATCACTGCCCCCCAATGAAAAGGGCCATCTGAAAAAAGTGTAAAATCCAGAAAGGCATGACAGGACATGGAGACTTGGAAGCCTTGTTATGCTGATGGGCGGGATGTAAACTGCCAACAGCCACTCTGGAGAAGTGTATGGTGTTTCCTGAAACATCTACAAAAGAAAGCAACAAAGCCTAGGGCACTTCTGCTTATGGTCCTATAGCATAGGGAAATTAAAATCAAAAAGACACAGCCACCCCAACGTTTGGGACGGCTCTGTTTACAAGAACCTCGATTACTGTACAAGTTCAATATCGCAGAAAGCGAAAAATGGATAAAGAAATTGTGGTACTTACGTACAATGCAATAGCACTCAGCAATGAAATCTATGTCATCAGGCCCATAGCAGCATAATGAGTAGATTCAGGTATGATGATTCTAAGTGAAATAAGTCACACAGAAAAAGAAACATCATAAGATATCACTACCACACGGAATGTAAACTTGGCTACACAGGAACTGAATTACAAAACAGAACAGGTTCTCAAATGTAGAAAACCAACTTATGCTTGCTTAAGGGGAAAGGTGAGTTGGGGTGCTGCATAAAACCAGAGATTGAAATGAGCACAGATACCGTTCCATAAGCCAAATATGTAATAGACAAGAGCTACTCCTTGCTCAATGAACTGGACTCAACACCCCATATTAAACGCCTAAGAATATACCTGACTAGTAAGAATCTTAAAACCTATGGATTTATATGTCTCCGAAAGAGAATCAAGCGTGTGTACAGCGGCATAAACGCAGCAGTGATAGGATTGGTGAGGATCGGTGAGCAAATGCATACTCTGTGAAGTCATATTGCATGGTACCCATTCCATGGGTCTCAACTCTCCACGTTTAAGGGATTCTTCCTTCAGCTAAAACATGCATGTGGAACCCAGTGTATGATCCACTGTGTGATCGGGAAACGTGTTCAAATGTGTCAGTTTTCGTCCCCTGGTACTCGGGTGCAACATTCCAGACGCTTTACTAACACTCTCCCCACTTGGAGAGTCAGTGCCTTTAACCTCCTGTTTGGCCCAGTTTGCAATTTCTGCGGAAAATGTACAGGAATAGGGAGAACCAAAGAGAGACTAGCTGGAGGTGTCTGGACGGGCAAATTTAACTCTCATTTCCTACCAGGAAGAGGAATTAACCAAAGGCTCAGCGTGCCATGCCAGAACCACACAAGGGCCTGAAGCAATGCTGCGGTGTTGCGGCCAGCTCACAGGAAAGCGAGTTGAAGAAAGGAGCTCAGGGGCACTGTCATTCACATACCTGCAGAGTTAAAAATGACAGCTATCGTCCAAAAATATATTGAAGTAAGGCTGCCAAGAGTACTTGAAAGCGGGGCAGAATTGCAGGAAACCGATTTCAGGAGGTAGACTGGAATTGCATGTAAACCATAGGAAAAGAGGCAGAACATCCACAATGATGCCCTTGGCCAAAAAGGGCGTATGCGTTTTTTCCTGAATATATTCAGGAAAAAATGCATACGCACTTTTTGGCCAACCAAGCAAGCTTGCAAAGGAAATCTGCACTACAATGAAGTCTCACTGCCCCCCGGTCAAAAGGGCCATCAGAAAAAACTGTAAAATCCAGAAAGGCAGGACAGGCCATGGAGAACTGGGAGCCTTGTTATGCTGATGGGCGGGATGTAAATTGCCAACAGCCACTCTGGAGAAGTGTATGGTGTTTCCTGAAACATCTAAAAAACAAAGCAACAGAGCCTAGGGCACTTCCACTTATGGTCCTATAGCTTAGGGAAATTAAAATCAAAAAGACACAGCCACCCCAAAGTTTGGGACGGCTCTGTTTACAAGAACCTCGTTTACGGTACAAGTTCAATATCGCAGAAAGCGAAAAATGGATAAAGAAGTTGTAGTACTTACATACGATGCAATATCACTCAGCAATGAAATCTATGTAATCAGGCCCATAGCAGCATAATGAGTGAATTCAGGTACGATGATTCTAAGTGAAATAAGTCAAACAGAAAAAGAAACATCATAAGATATCACTACTACACGGAATGTAAACTTGGCTACACAGAAACTGAATTACAAAACAGAACAGGGTCTCAAATGTAGAAAACCAACTTATGCTTGCTTAAGGGGAAAGGTGAGTTGGGGTGCTGCATAAAACCAGAGATTGAAATGAGCACAGATACCGTTCCATAAGCCAAATATGTAATAGACAAGAGCTACTCCTTGCTCAATGAAGTGGACTCAACACCCCATATTAAACGCCTAAGAATATACCTGACTAGTAAGAATCTTAAAACCTATGGATTTATATGTCTCCAAAAGAGAATCAAGCGTGTGTACAGAGGCATAAACGCAGCAGTGATAGGATTGGTGAGGTTTGGTGAGCAAATGCAGACCCTTTGAAGTCATATTGCATGGTACCCATTCTATGGGTCTCAATTCTCCCGGTTTAAAGGATTCTTCCTTCAGCTAAAACATGCATGTGGAACCCAGATTACGATCCACCGTGTGATCGGGAAACGTGTTCAAATGTGTCTCAGTTTTCGTCCCCCGGTACTCGGGTGCAACTTTCCAGACGCTTTACTAACACTCTCCCCACTTGTAGAGTCAGTGCCTTTAACCTCCTGTTTGGCCCAGTTTGCAATTTCTGCGGAAAATGAACAGGAATAGGGAGAACCAATGAGAGACTAGCTGGAGGTGTCTGGACGGGCAAATTTAACTCTCATTTCCCACCAGGAAGAGGAATTAACCAAAGGCTCAGCGGGCCATGCCGGAACCACACTAGGGCCTGAAGCAATCCTGCGGTGTTTCGGCCAGCTCACAAGAAAGCGAGTTGAAGAAAGGAGCTCAGGGGCACTGTCATTCTCAGACCTGCAGAGTTATAAATGACAGCTATCGTCCAAAAGTATATTGGAATAAGGCTGCCAAGAGGACTCGAATGCGGGGCAGAATTTCAGGAAACCGATTTCAGGAGGTAGACTGGAATTGCATGTAAATCATAGGAAAAGAGGCAGAACATCCACAATGATGCACTTGGCCAAAAAGGGCGTATGCGTTTTTTCCTGAATATATTCAGGAAAAAACGCATACGCCCTTTTTGGCCAACCAAGCAAGCTTGCAAAGGAAATCTGCACTACAATGAAGTCTCACTGCCCCCTGGTCAAAAGGGCCCTCTGAAAAAAGTGTAAAATCCAGAAAGGCAGGACAGGCCATGGAGAACTGGGAGCCTTGTTATGCTGATGGGCGGGATGTAAATTGCCAACAGCCACTCTGGAGAAGTGTATGGTCTTTCCTGAAACATCTACAAAACAAAGCAACAAAGCCTAGGGCACTTCTGCTTATGGTCCTATAGCTTAGGGAAATTAAAATCAAAAAGACACAGCCACCCCAAAGTTTGGGACGGCTCTGTTTACAAGAACCTCGTTTACGGTACAAGTTCAATATTGCAGAAAGCGAAAAATGGATAAAGAAGTTGTAGTACTTACGTACAATGCAATATCACTCAGCAATGAAATCTATGTCATCAGGCCCGTAGCAGCATGACGAGTGGATTCAGGTACGATGATTCTAAGTGAAATAAGTCACAGAGAAAAAGAAACATCATAAGATATCACTACTACACGCAATGTAAACTTGGCTACACAGAAACTGAATTACAAAACAGAACAGGGTCTCAAATGTAGAAAACCAACTTATGCTTCCTTAAGGGGAAAGGTGAGTTGGGGTGCTGCATAAAACCAGAGATTGAAATTAGCACAGATACCGTTCCATAAGCCAATTATGTAATAGACAAGAGCTACTTCTTGCTCAACGAAGTGGACTCAACACCCCATATTAAACGCCTAAGAATATACCTTACTAGTAAGAATCTTAAAACCTATGGATTTATATGTCTCCGAAAGAGAATCAAGCATGTGTACAGTGGCATAAAAGCAGCAGTGATAGGATTGGTGAGGATCGGTGAGCAAATGCAGACCCTTTGAAGTCATATTTCATGGTACCCATTCCATGGGTCTCAACTCTCCACGTTTAAGGGATTCTTCCTTCAGCTAAAACATGCACGTGGAACCCAGAGTATGATCCACCGTGTGATCGGGAAACGTGTTCAAATGTGTCTCAGTTTTCGTCCCCCAGTACTCGGGTGCAACATTCCAGACGCTTTACTAACACTCTCCCCACTTGTAGAGTCAGTGCCTTTAACCTCCTGTTTGTCCCAGTTTGCAATTTCTGCGGAAAATGAACAGGAATAGGGAGAACCAATGAGAGGCTAGCTGGAGGTGTCTGGACGGGCAAATTTAACTCTCATTTCCCACCAGGAAGAGGAATTAACCAAAGGCTCAGTGTGCCGTGCCGCAACCACACTAGGGCCTGAAGCAATCCTGCGGTGTTGCGGCCAGCTCACAAGAAAGCGAGTTGAAGAAAGGAGCTCAGGGGCACTGTCGTTCTCAGACCTGCAGAGTTATAAATGACAGCTATCGTCCAAAAATATATTGGAGTAAGGCTGCCAAGAGGACTCGAATGCGGGGCAGAATTGCAGGAAACCGATTTCAGGAGGTAGACTGGAATTGCATGTAAAGCATAGGAAAAGAGGCAGAACATCCACAATGATGCACTTGGCCAAAAAGGGCGTATGCGTATTTCCTGAATATATTCAGGAAAAAACGCATACGCCCTTTTTGGCCAACGAAGCAAACTTGCAAAGGAAATCTGCACTACAATGAAGTCTCACTGCCCCCCGGTCAAAAGGGCCATCTGAAAAAAGTGTAAAATCCAGAAAGGCAGGACAGGCCATGGAGAACTGGGAGCCTTGTTATGCTGATGGGCGGGATGTATATTGCCAACAGCCACTCTGGAGAAGTGTATGGTGTTTCCTGAAACATCTACAAAACAAAGCAACAGAGCCTAGGGCACTTCCACTTATGGTCCTATAGCTTAGGGAAATTAAAATAAAAAAGACACAGCCACCCCAATGTTTGGGACGGCTCTGTTTACAAGAACCTCGTTTACGGTACAAGTTCAATATCGCAGAAAGCGAAAAATGGATAAAGAAGTTGTAGTACTTACATACGATGCAATATCACTCAGCAATGAAATCTATGTAATCAGGCCCATAGCAGCATAATGAGTGAATTCAGGTACGATGATTCTAAGTGAAATAAGTCAAACAGAAAAAGAAACATCATAAGATATCACTACTACACGGAATGTAAACTTGGCTACACAGAAACTGAATTACAAAACAGAACAGGGTCTCAAATGTAGAAAACCAACTTATGCTTGCTTAAGGGGAAAGGTGAGTTGGGGTGCTGCATAAAACCAGAGATTGAAATGAGCACAGATACCGTTCCATAAGCCAAATATGTAATAGACAAGAGCTACTCCTTGCTCAACGAAGTGGACTCAACACCCCATATTAAACGCCTAAGAATATACCTGACTAGTAAGAATCTTAAAACCTATGGATTTATATGTCTCCAAAAGAGAATCAAGCGTGTGTACAGAGGCATAAACGCAGCAGTGATAGGATTGGTGAGGTTTGGTGAGCAAATGCAGACCCTTTGAAGTCATATTGCATGGTACCCATTCTATGGGTCTCAATTCTCCCGGTTTAAAGGATTCTTCCTTCAGCTAAAACATGCATGTGGAACCCAGATTACGATCCACCGTGTGATCGGGAAACGTGTTCAAATGTGTCTCAGTTTTCGTCCCCCGGTACTCGGGTGCAACTTTCCAGACGCTTTACTAACCCTCTCCCCACTTGTAGAGTCAGTGCCTTTAACCTCCTGTTTGGCCCAGTTTGCAATTTCTGCGGAAAATGAACAGGAATAGGGAGAACAAATGAGAGACTAGCTGGAGGTGTCTGGACGGGCAAATTTAACTCTCATTTCCCACCAGGAAGAGGAATTAACCAAAGGCTCAGCGGGCCATGCCGGAACCACACTAGGGCCTGAAGCAATCCTGCGGTGTTTCGGCCAGCTCACAAGAAAGCGAGTTGAAGAAAGGAGCTCAGGGGCACTGTCATTCTCAGACCTGCAGAGTTATAAATGACAGCTATCGTCCAAAAGTATATTGGAATAAGGCTGCCAAGAGGACTCGAATGCGGGGCAGAATTTCAGGAAACCGATTTCAGGAGGTAGACTGGAATTGCATGTAAATCATAGGAAAAGAGGCAGAACATCCACAATGATGCACTTGGCCAAAAAGGGCGTATGCGTTTTTTCCTGAATATATTCAGGAAAAAACGCATACGCCCTTTTTGGCCAACCAAGCAAGCTTGCAAAGGAAATCTGCACTACAATGAAGTCTCACTGCCCCCTGGTCAAAAGGGCCCTCTGAAAAAAGTGTAAAATCCAGAAAGGCAGGACAGGCCATGGAGAACTGGGAGCCTTGTTATGCTGATGGGCGGGATGTAAATTGCCAACAGCCACTCTGGAGAAGTGTATGGTCTTTCCTGAAACATCTACAAAACAAAGCAACAAAGCCTAGGGCACTTCTGCTTATGGTCCTATAGCTTAGGGAAATTAAAATCAAAAAGACACAGCCACCCCAAAGTTTGGGACGGCTCTGTTTACAAGAACCTCGTTTACGGTACAAGTTCAATATCGCAGAAAGCGAAAAATGGATAAAGAAGTTGTAGTACTTACGTACAATGCAATATCACTCAGCAATGAAATCTATGTCATCAGGCCCGTAGCAGCATGACGAGTGGATTCAGGTACGATGATTCTAAGTGAAATAAGTCACAGAGAAAAAGAAACATCATAAGATATCACTACTACACGCAATGTAAACTTGGCTACACAGAAACTGAATTACAAAACAGAACAGGGTCTCAAATGTAGAAAACCAACTTATGCTTCCTTAAGGGGAAAGGTGAGTTGGGGTGCTGCATAAAACCAGAGATTGAAATTAGCACAGATACCGTTCCATAAGCCAATTATGTAATAGACAAGAGCTACTTCTTGCTCAACGAAGTGGACTCAACACCCCATATTAAACGCCTAAGAATATACCTTACTAGTAAGAATCTTAAAACCTATGGATTTATATGTCTCCGAAAGAGAATCAAGCATGTGTACAGTGGCATAAAAGCAGCAGTGATAGGATTGGTGAGGATCGGTGAGCAAATGCAGACCCTTTGAAGTCATATTTCATGGTACCCATTCCATGGGTCTCAACTCTCCACGTTTAAGGGATTCTTCCTTCAGCTAAAACATGCACGTGGAACCCAGAGTATGATCCACCGTGTGATCGGGAAACGTGTTCAAATGTGTCTCAGTTTTCGTCCCCCAGTACTCGGTGCAACATTCCAGACGCTTTACTAACACTCTCCCCACTTGTAGAGTCAGTGCCTTTAACCTCCTGTTTGTCCCAGTTTGCAATTTCTGCGGAAAATGAACAGGAATAGGGAGAACCAATGAGAGGCTAGCTGGAGGTGTCTGGACGGGCAAATTTAACTCTCATTTCCCACCAGGAAGAGGAATTAACCAAAGGCTCAGTGTGCCGTGCCGCAACCACACTAGGGCCTGAAGCAATCCTGCGGTGTTGCGGCCAGCTCACAAGAAAGCGAGTTGAAGAAAGGAGCTCAGGGGCACTGTCGTTCTCAGACCTGCAGAGTTATAAATGACAGCTATCGTCCAAAAATATATTGGAGTAAGGCTGCCAAGAGGACTCGAATGCGGGGCAGAATTGCAGGAAACCGATTTCAGGAGGTAGACTGGAATTGCATGTAAAGCATAGGAAAAGAGGCAGAACATCCACAATGATGCACTTGGCCAAAAAGGGCGTATGCGTATTTCCTGAATATATTCAGGAAAAAACGCATACGCCCTTTTTGGCCAACGAAGCAAACTTGCAAAGGAAATCTGCACTACAATGAAGTCTCACTGCCCCCCGGTCAAAAGGGCCATCTGAAAAAAGTGTAAAATCCAGAAAGGCAGGACAGGCCATGGAGAACTGGGAGCCTTGTTATGCTGATGGGCGGGATGTATATTGCCAACAGCCACTCTGGAGAAGTGTATGGTGTTTCCTGAAACATCTACAAAACAAAGCAACAGAGCCTAGGGCACTTCCACTTATGGTCCTATAGCTTAGGGAAATTAAAATAAAAAAGACACAGCCACCCCAATGTTTGGGACGGCTCTGTTTACAAGAACCTCGTTTACGGTACAAGTTCAATATCACAGAAAGCGAAAAATGGATAAAGAAGTTGTGGTACTTACGTACAATGCAATATCACTCAGCAATGATATCTATGTCATCAGGCCCGTAGTAGCATAACGAGTGGATTCAGGTACGATGATTCTAAGTGAAATAAGTCACACAGAAAAAGAAACATCATAAGATATCACTACTGCACGGAATGTAAACTTGGCTACACAGGAACTGAATTACAAAACAGAACAGGGTCTCAAATGTAGAAAACCAACTTATGCTTGCTTAAGGGGAAAGGTGAGTTGGGGTGCTGCATAAAACCACAGATTGAAATTAGCACAGATACTGTTCCATAAGCCAAATATGTAATAGACAAGACCTACTCCTTGCTCAACGAAGTGGACTCAACACCCCATATTAAACGCCTAAGAATATACCTGACTAGTAAGAATCTTAAAACCTATGGATTTATATGTCTCCAAAAGAGAATCAAGCGTGTGTACAGCGGCATAAACGCAGCAGTGATAGGATTGGTGAGGATCGGTGAGCAAATGCAGACCCTTTGAAGTAATATTGCATGGTACCCATTCTATGGGTCTCAATTCTCCCGGTTTAAAGGATTCTTCCTTCAGCTAAAACATGCATGTGGAACCCAGATTACGATCCACCATGTGATCGGGAAACGTGTTCAAATGTGTCTCAGTTTTCGTCCCCCGGTACTCGGGTGCAACTTTCCAGACGCTTTACTAACACTCTCCCCACTTGTAGAGTCAGTGCCTTTAACCTCCTGTTTGGCCAAGTTTGCAATTTCTGCGGAAAATGAACAGGAATAGGGAGAACCAATGAGAGACTAGCTGGAGGTGTCTGGACGGGCAAATTTAACTCTCATTTCCCACCAGGAAGAGGAATTAACCAAAGGCTCAGCGGGCCATGCCGGAACCACACTAGGGCCTGAAGCAATCCTGCGGTGTTTCGGCCAGCTCACAAGAAAGCGAGTTGAAGAAAGGAGCTCAGGGGCACTGTCATTCTCAGACCTGCAGAGTTATAAATGACAGCTATCATCCAAAAGTATATTGGAATAAGGCTGCCAAGAGGACTCGAATGCGGGGCAGAATTTCAGGAAACCGATTTCAGGAGGTAGACTGGAATTGCATGTAAAGCATAGGAAAAGAGGCAGAACATCCACAATGATGCACTTGGCCAAAAAGGGCGTATGCGTATTTCCTGAATATATTCAGGAAAAAACGCATATGCCCTTTTTGGACAACCAAGCAAGCTTGCAAAGGAAATCTGCACTACAATGAAGTCTCACTGCCCCCTGGTCAAAAGGGCCCTCTGAAAAAAGTGTAAAATCCAGAAAGGCAGGACAGGCCATGGAAAACTGGGAGCCTTGTTATGCTGATGGGCGGGATGTAAATTGCCAACAGCCACTCTGGAGAAGTGTATGGTGTTTCCTGAAACATCTAAAAAACAAAGCAACAGAGCCTAGGGCACTTCCACTTATGGTCCTGTAGCTTAGGGAAATTAAAATCAAAAAGACACAGCCACCCCAAAGTTTGGGACGGCTCTGTTTACAAGAACCTCGTTTACGGTACAAGTTCAATATCACAGAAAGCGAAAAGTGGATAAAAAGTTGTGGTACTTACGTACAATGCAATATCACTCAGCAATGATATCTATGTCATCAGGCCCGTAGTAGCATAACGAGTGGATTCAGGTACGATGATTCTAAGTGAAATAAGTCACACAGAAAAAGAAACATCATAAGATATCACTACTGCACGGAATGTAAACTTGGCTACACAGGAACTGAATTACAAAACAGAACAGGGTCTCAAATGTAGAAAACCAACTTATGCTTGCTTAAGGGGAAAGGTGAGTTGGGGTGCTGCATAAAACCAGAGATTGAAATTAGCACACATACCGTTCCATAAGCCAAATATGTAATAGAGAAGAGCTACTCCTTGCTCAACGAAGTGGACACAACACCCCATATTAAACGCCTAAGAATATACCTGACTAGTAAGAATCTTAAAACCTATGGATTTATATGTCTCCAAAAGAGAATCAAGCGTGTGTACAGCGGCATAAACGCAGCAGTGATAGGATTGGTGAGGATCGGTGAGCAAATGCAGACCCTTTGAAGTAATATTGCATGGTACCCATTCTATGGGTCTCAATTCTCCCGGTTTAAAGGATTCTTCCTTCAGCTAAAACATGCATGTGGATCCCAGATTACGATCCACCGTGTGATCGGGAAACGTGTTCAAATGTGTCTCAGTTTTCGTCCCCCGGTACTCGGGTGCAACTTTCCAGACGCTTTACTAACACTCTCCCCACTTGGAGAATCTGTGCCTTTAACCTCCTGTTTGGCCCAGTTTGCAATTTCTGCGGAAAATGAACAGGAATAGGGAGAACCAATGAGAGACTAGCTGGAGGTGTCTGGACGGGCAAATTTAACTCTCATTTCCCACCAGGAAGAGGAATTAACCAAAGGCTCAGCATGCCGTGCCGGAACCACACTAGGGCCTGAAGCAATCCTGCGGTGTTGCGGCCAGCTCACAAGAAAGCGAGTTGAAGAAAGGAGCTCAGGGGCACTGTCGTTCTCAGACATGCAGAGTTATAAATGACAGCTATCGTCCAAAAATATATTGGAGTAAGGCTGCCAAGAGGACTCGAAAGCGGGGCAGAATTGCAGGAAACCGATTTCAGGAGGTAGACAGGAATTGCATGTAAAGCATAGGAAAAGAGGCAGAACATCCACTATGATGCACTTGGCCAAAAAGAGCGTATGCGTTTTTTCCTGAATATATTCAGGAAAAAACGCATACGCCCTTTTTGGCCAACCAAGCAAGCTTGCAAAGGAAATCTGCACTACAATGAAGTCTCACTGCCCCCTGGTCAAAAGGGCCCTCTGAAAAAAGTGTAAAATCCAGAAAGGCAGGACAGGCCATGGAGAACTGGGAGCCTTGTTATGCTGATGGGCGGGATGTAAATTGCCAACAGCCACTCTGGAGAAGTGTATGGTGTTTCCTGAAACATCTACAAAACAAAGCAACAAAGCCTAGGGCACTTCTGCTTATGGTCCTATAGCTTAGGGAAATTAAAATCAAAAAGACACAGCCACCCCAAAGTTTGGGACGGCTCTGTTTACAAGAACCTCGTTTACGGTACAAGTTCAATATCGCAGAAAGCGAAAAATGGATAAAGAAGTTGTAGTACTTACGTACAATGCAATATCACTCAGCAATGAAATCTATGTCATCAGGCCCGTAGCAGCATGACGAGTGGATTCAGGTACGATGATTCTAAGTGAAATAAGTCACAGAGAAAAAGAAACATCATAAGATATCACTACTACACGCAATGTAAACTTGGCTACACAGAAACAGAATTACAAAACAGAACAGGGTCTCAAATGTAGAAAACCAACTTATGCTTCCTTAAGGGGAAAGGTGAGTTGGGGTGCTGCATAAAACCAGAGATTGAAATTAGCACAGATACCGTTCCATAAGCCAAATATGTAATAGACAAGAGCTACTTCTTGCTCAAAGAAGTGGACTCAACACCCCATATTAAACGCCTAAGAATATACCTGACTAGTAAGAATCTTAAAACCTATGGATTTATATGTCTCCGAAAGAGAATCAAGCATGTGTACAGTGGCATAAAAGCAGCAGTGATAGGATTGGTGAGGATCGGTGAGCAAATGCAGACCCTTTGAAGTCATATTTCATGGTACCCATTCCATGGGTCTCAACTCTCCACGTTTAAGGGATTCTTCCTTCAGCTAAAACATGCACGTGGAACCCAGAGTATGATCCACCGTGTGATCGGGAAACGTGTTCAAATGTGTCTCAGTTTTCGTCCCCCGGTACTCGGGTGCAACATTCCAGACGCTTTACTAACACTCTCCAAACTTGTAGAGTCAGTGCCTTTAACCTCCTGTTTGTCCCAGTTTGCAATTTCTGCGGAAAATGAACAGGAATAGGGAGAACCAATGAGAGGCTAGCTGGAGGTGTCTGGACGGGCAAATTTAACTCTCATTTCCCACCAGGAAGAGGAATTAACCAAAGGCTCAGCCTGCCGTGCCGGAACCACACTAGGGCCTGAAGCAATCCTGCGGTGTTGCGGCCAGCTCACAAGAAAGCGAGTTGAAGAAAGGAGCTCAGGGGCACTGTCGTTCTCAGACCTGCAGAGTTATAAATGACAGCTATCGTCCAAAAATATATTGGAGTAAGGCTGCCAAGAGGACTCGAATGCGGGGCAGAATTGCAGGAAACCGATTTCAGGAGGTAGACTGGAATTGCATGTAAAGCATAGGAAAAGAGGCAGAACATCCACAATGATGCACTTGGCCAAAAAGGGCGTATGCGTTTTTTCCTGAATATATTCAGGAAAAAACGCATACGCCCTTTTTGGCCAACCAAGCAAGCTTGCAAAGGAAATCTGCACTACAATGAAGTCTCACTGCCCCCCGGTCAAAAGGGCCATCTGAAAAAAGTGTAAAATCCAGAAAGGGAGGACAGGCCATGGAGAACTGGGAGCCTTGTTATGCTGATGGGCGGGATGTAAATTGCCAACAGCCACTCTGGAGAAGTGTATGGTGTTTCCTGAAACATCTAAAAAACAAAGCAACAGAGCCTAGGGCACTTCCACTTATGGTCCTATAGCTTAGGGAAATTAAAATCAAAAAGACACAGCCACCCCAAAGTTTGGGACGGCTCTGTTTACAAGAACCTCGTTTACGGTACAAGTTCAATATCGCAGAAAGCGAAAAATGGATAAAGAAGTTGTGGTACTTACGTACAATGCAATATCACTCAGCAATGAAATCTATGTCATCAGGCCCGTAGCAGCATAATGAGTGGATTCAGGTACGATGATTCTAAGTGAAATAACTCACACAGAAAAGAAACTTCATAAGATATCACTACTACACGGAATGTAAACTTGGCTACACAAGAACTGAATTACAAAACAGAACAGGGTCTCAAATGTAGAAAACCAACTTATGCTTGCTTAAGGGGAAAGGTGAGTTGGGGTGCTGCATAAAACCAGAGATTGAAATGAGCACAGATACCGTTCCATAAGCCAAATATGTAATAGACAAGAGCTACTCCTTGCTCAATGAACTGGACTCAACACCCCATATTAAACGCCTAAGAATATACCTGACTAGTAAGAATCTTAAAACCTATGGATTTATATGTCTCCGAAAGAGAATCAAGCGTGTGTACAGCGGCATAAACGCAGCAGTGATAGGATTGGTGAGGATCGGTTAGCAAATGCAGACCCTTTGAAGTCATATTGCATGGTACCCATTCCATGGGTCTCAACTCTCCACGTTTAAGGGATTCTTCCTTCAGCTAAAACATGCATGTGGAACCCAGTGTATGATCCACTGTGTGATCGGGAAACGTGTTCAAATGTGTCAGTTTTCGTCCCCTAGTACTCGGGTGCAACATTCCAGACGCTTTACTAACACTCTCCCCACTTGGAGAGTCAGTGCCTTTAACCTCCTGTTTGGCCCAGTTTGCAATTTCTGCGGAAAATGTACAGGAATAGGGAGAACCAAAGAGAGACTAGCTGGAGGTGTCTGGACGGGCAAATTTAACTCTCATTTCCTACCAGGAAGAGGAATTAACCAAAGGCTCAGCGTGCCATGCCAGAACCACAGAAGGGCCTGAAGCAATGCTGCGGTGTTGCGGCCAGCTCACAGGAAAGCGAGTTGAAGAAAGGAGCTCAGGGGCACTGTCATTCACATACCTGCAGAGTTAAAAATGACAGCTATCGTCCAAAAATATATTGAAGTAAGGCTGCCAAGAGTACTTGAAAGCGGGGCAGAATTGCAGGAAACCGATTTCAGGAGGTAGACTGGAATTGCATGTAAACCATAGGAAAAGAGGCAGAACATCCACAATGATGCCCTTGGCCAAAAAGGGCGTATGCGTTTTTTCCTGAATATATTCAGGAAAAAATGCATACGCACTTTTTGGCCAACCAAGCAAGCTTGCAAAGGAAATCTGCACTACAATGAAGTCTCACTGCCCCCCGGTCAAAAGGGCCATCAGAAAAAACTGTAAAATCCAGAAAGGCAGGACAGGCCATAGAGAACTGGGAGCCTTGTTATGCTGATGGGCGGGATGTAAATTGCCAACAGCCACTCTGGAGAAGTGTATGGTGTTTCCTGAAACATCTAAAAAACAAAGCAACAGAGCCTAGGGCACTTCCACTTATGGTCCTATAGCTTAGGGAAATTAAAATCAAAAAGACACAGCCACCCCAAAGTTTGGGACGGCTCTGTTTACAAGAACCTCGTTTACGGTACAAGTTCAATATCACAGAAAGCGAAAAATGGATAAAGAAGTTGTGGTACTTACATACGATGCAATATCACTCAGCAATGATATCTATGTCATCAGGCCCGTAGTAGCATAACGAGTGGATTCAGGTACGATGATTCTAAGTGAAATAAGTCACACAGAAAAAGAAACATCATAAGATATCACTACTGCACGGAATGTAAACTTGGCTACACAGGAACTGAATTACAAAACAGAACAGGGTCTCAAATGTAGAAAACCAACTTATGCTTGCTTAAGGGGAAAGGTGAGTTGGGGTGCTGCATAAAACCACAGATTGAAATTAGCACAGATACTGTTCCATAAGCCAAATATGTAATAGACAAGACCTACTCCTTGCTCAACGAAGTGGACTCAACACCCCATATTAAACGCCTAAGAATATACCTGACTAGTAAGAATCTTAAAACCTATGGATTTATATGTCTCCAAAAGAGAATCAAGCGTGTGTACAGCGGCATAAACGCAGCAGTGATAGGATTGGTGAGGATCGGTGAGCAAATGCAGACCCTTTGAAGTAATATTGCATGGTACCCATTCTATGGGTCTCAATTCTCCCGGTTTAAAGGATTCTTCCTTCAGCTAAAACGTGCATGTGGAACCCAGATTACGATCCACCGTGTGATCGGGAAACGTGTTCAAATGTGTCTCAGTTTTCGTCCCCCGGTACTCGGGTGCAACTTTCCAGACGCTTTACTAACACTCTCGCCACTTGTAGAGTCAGTGCCTTTAACCTCCTGTTTGGCCAAGTTTGCAATTTCTGCGGAAAATGAACAGGAATAGGGAGAACCAATGAGAGACTAGCTGGAGGTGTCTGGACGGGCAAATTTAACTCTCATTTCCCACCAGGAAGAGGAATTAACCAAAGGCTCAGCGGGCCATGCCGGAACCACACTAGGGCCTGAAGCAATCCTGCGGTGTTTCGGCCAGCTCACAAGAAAGCGAGTTGAAGAAAGGAGCTCAGGGGCACTGTCATTCTCAGACCTGCAGAGTTATAAATGACAGCTATCATCCAAAAGTATATTGGAATAAGGCTGCCAAGAGGACTCGAATGCGGGGCAGAATTTCAGGAAACCGATTTCAGGAGGTAGACTGGAATTGCATGTAAAGCATAGGAAAAGAGGCAGAACATCCACAATGATGCACTTGGCCAAAAAGGGCGTATGCGTATTTCCTGAATATATTCAGGAAAAAACGCACACGCCCTTTTTGGCCAACCAAGCAAGCTTGCAAAGGAAATCTGCACTACAATGAAGTCTCACTGCCCCCTGGTCAAAAGGGCCCTCTGAAAAAAGTGTAAAATCCAGAAAGGCAGGACAGGCCATGGAGAACTGGGAGCCTTGTTATGCTGATGGGCGGGATGTAAATTGCCAACAGCCACTCTGGAGAAGTGTATGGTGTTTCCTGAAACATCTAAAAAACAAAGCAACAGAGCCTAGGGCACTTCCACTTATGGTCCTATAGCTTAGGGAAATTAAAATCAAAAAGACACAGCCACCCCAAAGTTTGGGACGGCTCTGTTTACAAGAACCTCGTTTACGGTACAAGTTCAATATCACAGAAAGCGAAAAATGGATAAAGAAGTTGTGGTACTTACGTACAATGCAATATCACTCAGCAATGATATCTATGTCATCAGGCCCGTAGTAGCATAACGAGTGGATTCAGGTACGATGATTCTAAGTGAAATAAGTCACACAGAAAAAGAAACATCATAAGATATCACTACTGCACGGAATGTAAACTTGGCTACACAGGAACTGAATTACAAAACAGAACAGGGTCTCAAATGTAGAAAACCAACTTATGCTTGCTTAAGGGGAAAGGTGAGTTGGGGTGCTGCATAAAACCACAGATTGAAATTAGCACAGATACCGTTCCATAAGCCAAATATATAATAGACAAGACCTACTCCTTGCTGAACGAAGTGGACTCAACACCCCATATTAAACGCCTAAGAATATACCTGACTAGTAAGAATCTTAAAACCTATGGATTTATATGTCTCCAAAAGAGAATCAAGCGTGTGTACAGCGGCATAAACGCAGCAGTGATAGGATTGGTGAGGATCGGTGAGCAAATGCAGACCCTTTGAAGTAATATTGCATGGTACCCATTCTATGGGTCTCAATTCTCCCGGTTTAAAGGATTCTTCCTTCAGCTAAAACATGCATGTGGAACCCAGATTACGATCCACCGTGTGATCGGGAAACGTGTTCAAATGTGTCTCAGTTTTCGTCCCCCGGTACTCGGGTGCAACTTTCCAGACGCTTTACTAACACTCTCCCCACTTGGAGAATCAGTGCCTTTAACCTCCTGTTTGGCCCAGTTTGCAATTTCTGCGGAAAATGAACAGGAATAGGGAGAACAAATGAGAGACTAGCTGGAGGTGTCTGGACGGGCAAATTTAACTCTCATTTCCCACCAGGAAGAGGAATTAACCAATGGCTCAGTGTGCCATACCGGAACCACACTGGGGCCTGAAGCAATCCTGCGGTGTTGCGGCCAGCTCACAAGAAAGCGAGTTGAAGAAAGGAGCTCAGGGGCACTGTCATTCACAAACCTGCAGAGTTATAAATGACAGCTATCGTCCAAAAATATATTGAAGTAAGGCTGCCAAGAGGACTTGAAAGCGGGGCAGAATTGCAAGAAACCGATTTCAGGAGGTAGACTGGAATTACATGTAAAGCATAGGAAAAGAGGCAGAACGTCCACAATGATGCACTTGGCCAAAAAGGGCGTATGCGTTTTTTCCTGAATATATTCAGGAAAAAACGCATACGCCCTTTTTGGCCAACCAAGCAAGCTTGCCAAGGAAATCTGCACTACAATGAAGTCTCACTGCCCCCTGGTCAAAAGGGCCATCTGAAAAAAGTGTAAAATCTAGAAAGGCAGGACAGGCCATGGAGAACTGGGAGCCTTGTTATGCTGATGGCCTGGATGTAAATTGCCAACAGCCACTCTGGAGAAGTGTATGGTGTTTCCTGAAACATCTAAAAAACAAAGCAACAGAGCCTAGGGCACTTCCACTTATGGTCCTACAGCTTAGGGAAATTAAAATCAAAAAGACACAGCCACCCCAAAGTTTGGGACGGCTCTGTTTACAAGAACCTCATTTACAGTACAAGTTCAATATCGCAGAAAGCGAAAAATGGATAAAGAAGTTGTGGTACTTACGTACAATGCAATATCACTCAGCAATGAAATCTATGTCATCAGGCCCGTAGCAGCATGATGAGTGGATTCAGGTACGATGATTCTAAGTGAAATAAGTCACAGAGAAAAAGAAACATCATAAGATATCACTACTACACGGAATGTAAACTTGGCTACACAGGAACTGAATTACAAAACAGAACAGGGTCTCAAATGTAGAAAACCAACTTATGCTTGCTTAAGGGGAAAGGTGAGTTGGGGTGCTGCATAAAACCAGAGATTGAAATTAGCACAGATACCGTTCCATAAGCCAAATATGTAATAGACAAGAGCTACTCCTTGCTCAACGAAGTGGACTCAACACCACATATTAAACGCCTAAGAATATATCTGACTAGTAAGAATCTTAAAACCTATGGATTTATATGTCTCCGAAGGAGAATCAAGCGTGTGTACAGCGGCATAAACGCAGCAGTGATAGGATTGGTGAGGATCGGTGAGCAAATGCAGACCCTTTGAAGTCATATTGCATGGTACCCATTCCATGGGTCTCAACTCTCCAGGTTTAAGGGATTCTTCCTTCAGCTAAAACATGCATGTGGAACCCAGAGTATGATCCACCGTGTGATCGGGAAACGTGTTCAAATGTGTCTCAGTTTTCCTTCCCCGGTACTCGGGTGCAACATTACAGATGCTTTACTAACACTCTCCCCACTTAGAGAGTCAGTGCCTTTAACCTCCTGTTTGGCCCAGTTTGCAATTTCTGCGGAAAATGAACAGGAATAGGGAGAACCAATGAGAGACTAGCTGGAGGTGTCTGGACGGGCAAATTTAACTCTCATTTCCCACCAGGAAGGGGAATTAACCAAAGGCTCAGAGTGCAGTGCCGGAACCACACTAGGGCCTGAAGCAATCCTGCGGTGTTGCGGCCAGCTCACAAGAAAGCGAGTTGAAGAAAGGAGCTCAGGGGCACTGTCATTCACAAACCTGCAGAGTTATAAATGACAGCTATCGTCCAAAAATATATTGAAGTAAGGCCGCCAAGAGGACTCGTAAGCGGGGCAGAATTGCAGGAAATCGATTTCAGGAGGTAGGTAGGAATTGCATTTAAAGCATAGGAAAAGAGACAGAACTTGGAAAATAATGCACTTGGCAAAAAAGGGCATATGTGTTTTATCCAGAGCTCTCATAACCGAGGGGAGGAGATTCCCAGCAGGCTCCAACTGCCACCTGAGGGCTCATGTTGTCAAGGCAACGTGAGCAAGCCAGGCAGGAGTTACCTCACAGCAGAGATCCCACCTCACAGAAGGGTGAGAAACCCAGCCAACATCAGACTCTCACCAGAGGGCCCACATCACCAAGGGGATGGGAACCAGGCAGGAGTGTCTTCACACCAGTGGGGCCACATCATCGAAAGGTGAGGTACTCAGCACATGTGTCCTCAAACCAGAGGACCCACATCACTAAGGGCCTCGGAGTGAGGCAGGCAGGAGTAGCCTCACAACACTGGGCCCATAGAATAAAAAAGTGAGGAATCCAGCAGTTGGAACCTCCCAGCAGGGGGCCCAGAGCACCGAGGCTATGGGATCCAGGCCACAGTGAACTCACAGCAGAGGGCCCATGTCATGAAACTGAGCAACCCATTCATTGGGACCTCAGAGCAGGAGGCCCACATCCCCATGGGGATATAAATCTGGTAGGAGTGTCCTCGCACCACTGAAAACGTATCAGAAAATTTTGGGAGACCAGCAGTTAGAGCCTGACGCCAGAAGACCCTCATCACCAAGGGAAGGAGGCTCCCAGCAGGCTCCAACGGCCACCAGAGGGCTGACGTCGCCAAGGCGATGTGTGCCAACCAGGCACGAATGACCTCACAGCAGAGGGCCCACCTCAGAGAAGTGTGACGAACCCAGTCAGGATCAGACTCACACCAGAGGGCCCACATCACCAAATGGATTGGAACCAGGCAGGAGTGTCCTCACATGAGTAGGGCCACATCATCTAAAGGTGAGGAACCCAGAACACGTGGCTTCAAACCATAGGACACACATCACCAAGAGGCTGGGGGTGAGGCAGGCAGGAGGAGCCTCACAACAGAGGGCCCAAAAATAAGGAAGGTGAGGAATCCAGCAGTTGCAACCTCCCAGCAGGCGGCCCAGAGCACAGAGGCTAGGGGATCCAAGCCAGAGTGAACTAACACCAGACAGCCCACATCATGAAACTGTGAGCAACCCAGACATTGGGACCTCAGAGCAGAAGGCCCACATCCCCATGGTGATGGGAACATGACAGGAGTGTCCTGGCATCACTGGGCTCACATCAGAAAACGTGGGGTGCTCAGAAGTTAGGGCCTGATGCTAGAGGGCACTCATCACCGAGGGGAGGAGGCTCCCAGCAGGCTCCAGCTGCCACCAGAGGGCCAACGTCACCAAGGCGATGTGTGCCAGCCCGGCAGGAGTGACCTCACAGCAGAGGCCCCACCTCACAGAAGGGTGAGGAACACAGCCAGGATCAGACTCTCACCAGAGGGCCCACATCACCAAGGGGAAGGGAATCAGGCAGGAGTGTCCCCACATCAGTGGGACAACATCATCGAAAGGTGAGGATCCCAGCACATGTAGCCTCAAACCAGAGGAACCACATCACCAAGGGGTTCGGAATGAGGCTGGCAGGACCGGCCTCACAACACAGGGTCCATAGAATATAAAAGTTGAGGAATCCAGCAGTTGGAACCTCCCAGCAAGCGGCCCAGAGCACCGAGGCTATGGGATCCAGGCCGCAGTGAACTCACAGCAGAGGGCCCACATCATGAACCTATGAGCAGCCCAGCCGTTGGGACCTCAGAACAGAAGGCCCACATCCCCATTGGGATGGGAACCTGGCAGGAGTGGCTTCGCACCACTTAGCACATATCAGAAAATGTTAGGAGCCCAGCAGTTAGGGCCTGACGCCAGGGGGCCCTCATAACTGAGGGGAGGAGACTCCCAGCAGGTTCCAACTGCCAACAGAGGGCCCACGTCTACAAGGTGGCATGCGCCAGCCAGGCAGTAGTGACCTCACAACAGAGGGCCTATCTCACAGAAGGGTGAGGAACCGAGGTAGGATGAGACTCTTGCCAGAGGGCCCACAACACCAAGGGGATGGGAACCAGTCAGGACTGTCCTCTCACCAGTGGGGCCACATCATCGAAAGGTGAGGAACCCAGCACATGCGGCCTCATATCAGAGGACATACATCACAAAGGGGATGGGAGTGAGGCAGGTAGGAGTAGCCTAAAAACAGAGGGCCCAAAGAATAAAAAAGGTGAGGAATCCAGCATTTGGAACCTCCCAGCAGGCGGCCGAGAGCACAGAAGCTATGGGATGCAGGCAGGAGTGAACTAACAGCAGAGAGCCCACATCATGAAACTGTGAGCAACCCAGGCGTTGGGACCTCAGAGCAGAAAGCCCACATCCCCATGGGGATGGGAACCTGACAGGAGTGTCCTGGCATCACTGGGCTCACATCAGAAAACGTGGGGAGCCCAGCAGTTAGGGCCTGATGCTAGAGGGCTGTCATCACCGAGGGCAGGAGGCTCCCAGCAGGTTCCATGTGCCAACAGAGGGCCCACGTCGCCAAGGTGATGTGTGCAAGTCAGGTAGGATTGACCTCACAGCAGAGGGCCTACCTCACAGAAGAGTGAGGAACCCAGCCAGGATAAGACTGTCACCAGAAGGCCCACATCACCAAGGGGATGGGAACCAGGCAGGAGTGTCCTCACACCAGTGGGGCCACATCATTGAAAGTTGCGGAACCCAGCATATGTGGCCTCAAACCAGAGGACCCACATCACAAAGGGGATGCGAGTGAGGCAGGCAGGAGGAGCATCGCAACACAGGCCCCATAGAATACAAAAGTTGAGGAATCGAGCAGTTGGAACCTTCCAGCAGGCGGCCCAGAGCACAGAGGCTATGGCATCCAGGCCAGAGTGAACTAACAGCAGAGAGCCCACATCATGAAACTGTGAACAACCCAGCCGTTGGGACCTCAGAACAGAAGGCCCACATCCCAATAGGTATGTGAACCTGGATGGAGTGTCTTCGAACCACTGGGCGCACATCACAAAATGTGGGGAGCCCAGCCGTTAGGGCCTGACGCCAGAGGGCCCTCATCACCGAGGGGAGGAGGCTCCCAGCAGGCTCCAAGTGCCACCAGAGAGCTCATGTCCACAAGGCGAGGTGAGCAAGCCAGGCAGGAGTGACCTCACAGCAGACGGCCCACCTCACAGATGGGTGAGGAACCCAGCCAGGATCAGACTCTCAACAGAGAGCCCACATCACCAAGGGGATGTGAACCAGGCAGGAGTCTCCTAAGACCATTGGTCCCACATCATCGAAAGGTGAGGAACCCAGCACATGTGGCCTCAAACCAGAGGACACACATCACGAAGGGACTGGGAGTGAGGCAGGCAGGAGGATCCTCACAACAGAGGGCCTAAAAAATTAAAAAAGTGAGGAATCCAGCAGTTGGAACCTTCCAGCAGGCGGCCAAGAACACAGAGGCTATGGGATCCAGGCCACAGTGAACTAACACCAGAGAGCCCACATCATGAAACTGTGATCAACCCAGCCGTTGGAACGTCAGAGCAGAAGGCCCACATCCCCATGGAGATGGGAACCTAAGAGGAGGTCCCGAGCATCACTGGGCTCACTAAGAAAAGTTGGGGAGCCCAGCAGTTACGGCTTGACATCAGAGGGCTCTCATCACAGAGGTGAGGAGGCTCCCAGCAGGGTCCAAGTGCCACCAGAGGGCTCATGTCAACAAGGCGAGGTGAGCAAGCCAGGCAAGAGTTACCTGATAGTAGAGGGCCCACCTCACAGATGGTTGAGGAACCCAGCCAGGATCAGACTCTCACCAGAGGGCCCACATCACAAAGGGGATGGGAACCAGTCAGGATTATCCTCACACCAGTGGGGCCTCATCATCTTAACGTGAGGAACCCAGCACATGTGTCCTCAAACCAGAGGACCCACATCACAAAGGGCCTTGGAGTGAGGCAGGCAGGAGTAGCCTCACAACACAGGGCACATAATATAAAATACGTGAGGATTCCAGCATTTAGACCTTCCAGCAGGCAGCTCAGAACACCGAGGCTATGGGATCCAGGCCACAGTGAACTCACAGCAGAGGGCCAACATCATAAAACTGTGAGCAACCCAGGCGTTGGGACCACAGAGCAGAAGGCCCACATCCCCATGGGAATGGGAACCTGGCTGGAGTGTCCTCGCACCACTGGGCGCACATCAGAAAATGTGGGGAGCCCACCATTTAGGGCCTGACGCCAGAGGGCCGTCATCACCGAGAGGAGGAGGCACCCTGCACGCTCCAACTGCCACCAGAGGGCTCACGTCTCCAAGGTGACGTGTGCCAGCCAGTCAGGAGTGACCGCACAGCAGAGGGCCTACCTCACAGAACGTTGAGGAACCCAGCCAGGATTAGACTCTGGCCAGAGGGCCCACCTCACCAAGGGGATGGTAACCAGGCAGGAGTGTCCTCACACGAGTGGGGCCACATCATCGAAAGGTGAGGAACGCAGCACATGTGGCCTCAAGCTATAGGACAGTCATCACCAAGGGGCTGGCAGCGAGGCAGGCAGGAGGAGCCTCACAACAGAGGGCACATAGAATAAAAAAGTTGAGGAATCCAGCAGTTGGAACCTCCCAGCAGGCGGCTCAAAGCACCGATGATAAGGGATCCTTGCCGGAGTGAACTCACAGCAGAGGACCCACATCATGGTACTGTGAGCAAGCCAGCCGTTTTGACCTCAGAGCAGAAGGCCCATATCCCCATGGGGATGCGAACCTGGCAAGAGTGTCCTCACTCACTTGGCGCACATCAGAAAATGTGGGGAGCCCAGCAGTTATGGCCTAAGGCAAGAGGGCCCTCATCACCGAGGGGAGGAGGATCCCAGCACACTCCAACTGCCACCAGAGGGCCCACGTCGCCAAGGTGACTTGTGCCAGACAGGCATGATTGACCTCACAGCAGAGGGCCCACCTCACAGAAGGGTGAGGAACCCAGCCAGGATCAGACTCTCACCTGAGGGCCCACATCAGCAAGGGGATGGGAACCAGTCACGACTGTCTTCCCTCCAGTGGGGCCACATCATTGAAAGGTGCGGAACCCAGCACATGTGGCCTCAAATCAGAGGACACATATCACAAAGGGAATGAGAGTGAGGCAGGCAGGAGTAGCCTAAAAACAGAGGGCCCAAAGAATAAGAAAGGTGAGGAATCCAGCAGTTGGAACCTCCCAGCAGGCAGCCGAGAGCACAGAAGCTATGGGATGCAGGCAGGAGTGAACTAACAGCAGAGAGCCCACATCATGAAACTGTGAGCAACCCAGGCGTTGGGACCTCAGAGCAGAAGGCCCACATCCCAATGGGGATGTGAACCTGGATGGAGTGTCCTCGCACCACTGGGCCTCACATCACGAAATGTGGGGAGCACAGATCTTAGGGCCTGAGGCCAGAGGGCCTTCATCACCGAGGGGAGGAGGCTCCCAGCAGGCTCCAAGTGCCACCAGAGGGCTCATGTCCACAAGGCGAGGTGAGCAAGCCAGGCAGGAGTGACCTCACAGCAGACGGCCCACCTCACAGATGGGTGAAGAACCCAGCCAGGATCAGACTCTCAACAGAGGGCCCACATCACCAAGGGGATGTGAACCAGGCAGGAGTCTCCTAAGACCATTGGTCCCACATCATTGAAAGGTGAGGAACCCAGCACATGTGGCCTCAAACCAGAGGACACACATCACGAAGGGGCTGGGAGTGAGGCAGGCAGGAGGATCCTCACAACAGAGGGCCCAAAAAATTAAAAAAGTGAGGAATCCAGCAGTTGGAACCTCCCAGCAGGCGGCCAAGAACACAGAGGCTATGGGATCCAGGCCACAGTGAACTAACACCAGAGAGCCCACATCATGAAACTGTGATCAACCCAGCCGTTGGAACGTCAGAGCAGAAGGCCCACATCCCCATGGAGATGGGAACCTAAGAGGAGTGCCCGAGCATCACTGGGCTCACTAAGAAAAGTTGGGGAGCCCAGCAGTTAGGGCCTGACGTCAGAGGGCCCTCATCACCGGGCGCGGAGATTCCCAGCACGCTCCAACTGCCACCACACAGCTGACTTCACCAAGGCATTGTGTGCCAGCCATGCAGAAGTGACCTATCAGCAGAGGGTCTCCCTCACAGAAGGGTGAGGAACACAGCCAGGAACAGACTCTAACCAGGGGGTCCGCATAACCACGTGGATGAGAAGCAGTCAGGAGTGTCCTCACACTAGTGGGGCCACATAATCGAAAGGTGAGGAACCCAGCAAAGGTGGCCACAAACCAGAGGACCCACATCACCAGGGGGTTGAGAGTGAGGTAGGTGTCTGGACAGGCATATTTAACTCTCATTTCCCACCAGGAAGAGGAATTAACCAAAGGCTCAGCGTGCCGTGCCGGAACCACACTAGGGCCTGAAGCAATCCTGCGGTGTTGCGGCCAGTTAACAAGAAAGCGAGTTGAAGAAAGGAGCTCAGGGGCACTGTCATTCACAAACCTGCAGAGTTATAAATGACAGCTATCGTCCAAAAATATATTGAAGTAAGGCTGCCAAGAGGACTTGAAAGCGGAGCAGAATTGCAGGAAACCGATTTCAGGAGGTAGACTGGAATTGCATGTAAAGCATAGGAAAAGAGGCAGAACGTCCACAATGATGCACTTGGCCAAAAAGGGCGTATGCGTTTTTTCCTGAATATATTCAGGTAAAAACGAATACGCCCTTTTTGGCCAACCAAGCAAGCTTGCAAAGGAAATCTGCACTACAATGAAGTCTCACTGCCCCCCGGTCAAAAGGGCCATCTGAAAAAAGTGTAAAATCCAGAAAGGCAGGACAGGCCATGGAGAACTGGGAGCCTTGTTATGTTGATGGGCGGGATGTAAATTGCCAACAGCCACTCTGGAGAAGTGTATGGTGTTTCCTGAAACATCTAAAAAACAAAGCAACAGAGCCTAGGGCACTTCCACTTATGGTCCTATAGCTTAGGGAAATTAAAATCAAAAAGACACAGCCACCCCAAAGTTTGGGACGGCTCTGTTTACAAGAACCTCGTTTACGGTACAAGTTCAATATCGCAGAAAGTGAAAAATAGATAAAGAAGTTGTGGTACTTACGTACAATGCAATATAACTCAGCAATGAAATCTATGTCATCAGGCCCACAGCAGCATGACGAGTGGATTCAGGTACGATGATTCTAAGTGAAATAAGTCACACAGAAAAAGAAACATCATAAGATATCACTACTACACGGAATGTAAACTTGGCTACACAGGAACTGAATTACAAAACAGAACAGGGTCTCAAATGTAGAAGACCAACTTATGATTGCTTAAGGGGAAAGGTGAGTTGGGGTGCTGCATAAAACCAGAGATTGAAATTAGCACAGATACCGTTCCATAAGCCAAATATGTAATAGACAAGAGCTACTCCTTGCTCAACGAAGTGCACTCAACACCCCATATTAAACGCCTAAGAATATACCTGACTAGTAAGAATCTTGAAACCTATGGATTTATATGTCTCCGAAAGAGAATCAAGCGTGTGTACAGCGGCATAAACGCAGCAGTGATAGGATTGGTGAGGATCGGTGAGCAAATGCAGACCCTTTGAAGTCATATTGCATGGTACCCATTCCATGGGTCTCAAGTCTCCAGGTTTAAGGGATTCTTCCTTCAGCTAAAACATGCATGTGGAACCCAGAGTATGATCCACCGTATGATCGGGAAACGTGTTCAAAGGTGTCTCAGTTTTCGTCCCCAGGTACTCGGGTGCAACATTCCAGACGATTTACTAACACTCTCCCCACTTGGAGAGTCAGTGCCTTTAACATCCTGTTTGGCCCAGTTTGCAATTTCTGCGGAAAATGAACAGGAATAGGGAGAACCAATGAGAGACTAGCTGGAGGTGTCTGGACAGGCAAATTTAACTCTCATTTCCCACCAGGAAGTGGAATTAACCAAAGGCTCAGCGTGCCGTGCCGGAACCACACTAGGGCCTGAAGCAATCCTGCGGTGTTGCGGCCAGCTCACAAGAAAGCGAGTTGAAGAAAGGAGCTCAGGGGCACTGTCATTCACAAACCTGCAGAGTTATAAATGACAACTATCGTCCAAAAATATATTGAAGTAAGGCTGCCAAGAGGACTTGAAAGCGGGGCAGAATTGCAGGAAACCGATTTCAGGAGGTAGACTGGAATTGCATGTAAAGCATAGGAAAAGAGGCAGAACGTCCACAATGATGCACTTGGCCAAAAAGGGCGTATGCGTTTTTTCCTGAATATATTCAGGAAAAAACGCATACGCCCTTTTTGGCCAACCAAGCAAGCTTGCCAAGGAAATCTGCACTACAATGAAGTCTCACTACCCCCCGGTCAAAAGGGCCATCTGAAAAAAGTGTAAAATCCAGAAAGGCAGGACAGGCCATGGAGAACTGGGAGCCTTGTTATGCTGATGGGCGGGATGTAAATTGCCAACAGCCACTCTGGAGAAGTGTATGGTGTTTCCTAAAACATCTAAAAAACAAAGCAACAGAGCCTAGGGCACTTCCACTTATGGTTCTATAGCTTAGGGAAATTAAAATCAAAAATACACAGCCACCCCAAAGTTTGAGATGGCTGTGTTTACAAGAACCTCGTTTACGGTACAAGTTCAATATCGCAGAAAGCAAAAAATGGATAAAGAAGTTGTGGTACTTACGTACAATGCAATATCACTCAGCAATGAAATCTATGTCATCAGGCCCGTAGCAGCATAATGAGTGGATTCAGGTACGATGATTCTAAGTGAAATAAGTCACACAGAAAAAGAAACATCATAAGATATCACTACTACACGGAATGTAAACTTGGCTACACAGGAACTGAATTACAAAACAGAACAGGGTCTCAAATGTAGAAAACCAACTTATGCTTGCTTAAGGGGAAAGGTGAGTTGGGGTGCTGCATAAAACCAGAGATTGAAATTAGCACAGATACCGTTCCATAAGCCAAATATGTAATAGACAAGAGCTACTCCTTGCTCAACGAAGTGGACTCAACACCCCATATTAAACGCCTAAGAATATACCTGACTAGTAAGAATCATAAAACTTATGGATTTATATGTCTCCGAAAGAGAATCAAGCGTGTGTACAGCGGCATAAACGCAGCAGTGATAGGATTGGTGAGGATCGGTGAGCAAATGCAGACCCTTTGAAGTCATATTGCATGGTACCCATTCCATGGGTCTCAACTCTCCAGGTTTAAGGGATTCTTCCTTCAGCTAAAACATGCATGTGGAACCCAGAGTATGATCCACGTGTGATCAGGAAACGTGTTCAAATGTGACTCAGTTTTTGTCCCCCAGTACTCGGGTGCAACATTCCAGACGCTTTACTAACACTCTCCCCACTTGGAGAGTCAGTGCTTTAACCTCCTGTTTGGCCCAGTTTGCAATTTCTGCAGAAAATGAACAGGAATAGGGAGTACCAATGAGAGACTAGCTGGAGGTGTCTGGACGGGCAAATTTAACTCTCATTTCCCACCAGGAAGAGGAATTAACCAAAGGCTCAGCGTGCCATACCGGAACCACACTAGGGCCTGAAGCAATCTTGCGGTGTTGCGGCCAGCTCACAAGAAAGCGAGTTGAAGAAAGGAGCTCTGGGGCACTGTCATTCACAAACCTGCAGAGTTATAAATGACAGCTATCGTCCAAAAATATATTGAAGTAAGGCTGCCAAGAGGACTTGAAAGCGGGGCAGAATTGCAGGAAACCGATTTCAGGAGGTAGACTGGAATTGCATGTAAAGCATAGGAAAAGAGGCAGAACGTCCACAATGATGCACTTTGCCAAAAAGGGCGTATGCATTTTTTCCTGAATATATTCAGGAAAAAACGCATACGCCCTTTTTGGCCAACCAAGCAAGCTTGCAAAGGAAATCTGCACTACAATGAAGTCTCACTGCCCACCGGTCAAAAGGGCCATCTGAAAAAAGTGTAAAATCCAGAAAGGCAGGACAGGCCATGGAGACCTGGGAGCCTTGTTATGCTGAGGGGCGGGATGTAAATTGCCAACAGCCACTCTGGAGAAGTGTATGGTGTTTCCTGAAACATCTAAAAAACAAAGCAACAGAGCCTAGGGCACTTCCACTTATGGTCCTATAGCTTAGGGAAATTAAAATCAAAAAGACACAGCCACCCCAAAGTTTGGGACGGTTCTGTTTACAAGAACCTCATTTACGGTACAAGTTCAATATCGCAGAAAGCGAAAAATGGATAAAGAAGTTATACTTACGTACAATGCAATATCACTCAGCAATGAAATCTATGTCATCAGGCCCGTAGAAGCATAATGAGTGGATTCAGCTACGATGATTCTAAGTGAAATAAGTCACATAGAAAAAGAAACATCATAAGATATCACTACTACACGGAATGTAAACTTGGCTACACAGCAACTGAATTACAAAACAGAATAGGGTCTCAAATGTAGAAAACCAACTTATGCTTGCTTAAGGGGAAAGGTGAGTTGGGGTGCTGCATAAAACCAGAGATTGAAATTAGCACAGATATCGTTCCATAAGCCAAATATGTAATAGACAAGAGCTACTCCTTGCTCAACGAAGTGGACTCAACACCCCATATTAAACGCCTAAGTATATACCTGACTAGTAAGAATCTTGAAAACTATGGATTTAAATGTCTCGGAAAGTGAATCAAGCGTGTGGACAGCGGCATAAACGCAGCAGTGATAGGATTGGTGAGGATCGGTGAGCAAATGCAGACCCTTTGAAGTCATATTGCATGGTACCCATTCCATGGGTCTCAACTCTCCAGGTTTAAGGGATTCTTCCTTCAGCTAAAACATGCATGTGGAACCCAGAGTATGATCCACTTGTGATCAGGAAACGTGTTCAAATGTGACTCAGTTTTCGTCCCCCAGTACTCGGGTGCAACATTCCAGACGCTTTACTAACACTCTCCCCACTTGGAGAGTCAGTGCCTTTAACCTCCTGTTTGGCCCAGTTTGCAATTTCTGCGGAAAATGAACAGGAATAGGGAGAACCAATGAGAGACTAGCTGGAGGTGTCTGGACGGGCAAATTTAACTCTCATTTCCCACCAGGAAGAGGAATTAACCAAAGGCTCAGCGTGCCATGCCGGAACCACACTAGGGCCTGAAGCAATCCTGCGGTGTTGCGGCCAGCACACAAGAAAGCGAGTTGAAGAAAGGAGCTCAGGGGCACTGTCATTCACAAATCTGCAGAGTTATAAATGACAGCTATCGTCCAAAAATATATTGAAGTAAGGCTGCCAAGAGGACTTGAAAGCGGGGCAGAATTGCAGGAAACCAATTTCAGGAGGTAGACTGGAATTGCATGTAAAGCATAGGAAAAGAGGCAGAACGTCCACAATGATGCACTTGGCCAAAAAGGGCGTATGCGTTTTTTCCTGAATATATTCAGGAAAAAACGCATACGTCGTTTTTGTCCAACCAAGCAAGCTTGCAAAGGAAATCTGCACTACAATGAAGTCTCACTGCCCCCCGGTCAAAAGGGCCATCTGAAAAAAATGTAAAATCCAGAAAGGCAGGACAGGCCATGGAGAACTGGGAGCCTTGTTATGCTGATGGGCGGGATGTTAATTGCCAACAGCCACTCTGGAGAAGTGTATGGTGTTTCCTGAAACATCTAAAAAACAAAGCAACAGAGCCTAGGGCACTTCCACTTATGGTCCTATAGCTTAGGGAAATTAAAATCCAAAAGACACAGCCACCCCAAAGTTTGGGACGGCTCTGTTTACAAGAACCTCGTTTACGGTACAAGTTCAATATCGCAGAAAGCGAAAAATGGATAAAGAAGTTGTGGTACTTACGTACAATGCAATATCATTCAGCAATGAAATCTATGTCATCAGGCCTGTAGCAGCATAATGAGTGGATTCAGGTACGATGATTCTAAGTGAAATAAGTCACACAGAAACAGAAACATCATAAGATATCACTACAACACGGAATGTAAACTTGGCTACACAGGAACTGAATTACAAAACAGAGCAGGGTCTCAAATTTAGAAAACCAACTTCTGCTTGCTTAAGGGGAAAGGTGAGTTGGGGTGCTGCATAAAACCAGAGATTGAAATTAGCACAGATACCATTCCATAAGCCAAATATGTAATAGACAAGAGCTACTCCTTGCTCAACGAAGTGGACTCAACACCCCATATTAAACGCCTAAGAATATACCTGACTAGTAAGAATCTTAAAACCTATGGATTTATATGTCTCCGAAAGAGAATCAAGCGTGTGTGCAGCGGCATAAACGCAGCTGTGATAGGATTGGTGAAGATCGGTGAGCAAATGCAGACCCTTTCAAGTCATATTGCATGGTACCCATTCCATGGGTCTCAACTCTCCAGGTTTAAGGGATTCTTCCTTCAGCTAAAACATGCATGTGGAACCCAGAGTATGATCCACCGTGTGATCGGGAAACGTGTTCAAAGTGACTCAGTTTTCATCCCCCGGTACTCGGGTGCAACATTCCAGACGCTTTACTAACACTCTCCCCACTTGGAGAGTCAGTGCCTTTAACCTCCTGTTTGTCCCAGTTTGCAATTTCTGCGGAAAATGAACAGGAATAGGGAGAACCAATGAGAGACTAGCTGGAGGTGTCTGGACGGGCAAATTTAACTCTCATTTCCCACCAGGAAGAGGAATTAACTGAAGGCTCAGCGTGCCATGCCAGAACCACACTAGGGCCTGAAGTAATCCTGCAGTGTTGCGGCCAGCTCAGAAGGAAGCGAGTTGAAGAAAGGAGCTCAGGGGCACTGTCATTCACAAACCAGAAGAGTTATAAATGACAGCTATCGTCCAAAAATATATTGAAGTAAGGCTGCCAAGAGGACTTGAAAGCGGGGCAGAATTGCAGGAAAACGATTTCAGGAGGTAGACTGGAATTGCATGTAAAGCATAGGAAAAGAGGCAGAACGTCCACAATGATGCACTTGGCCAAAAAGGGCGTATGCGTTTTTTCCTGAATATATTCAGGAAAAAACGCATACGCCCTTTTTGGCCAACCAAGCAAGCTTGCAAAGGAAATCTGCACTACAATGAAGTCTCACTGCCCCCCAGGCAAAAGGGCCATCTGAAAAAAGTGTAAAATCCAGAAAGGCAGGACAGGCCATGGGGAACTGGGAGCCTTGTTATGCTACTGGGCGGGATGTAAATTGCCAACAGCCACTCTGGAGAAGTGTATGGTGTTTCCTGAAACATCTTAAAAACAAAGCAACAGAGCCTAGGGCACTTCCACTTATTGTCCTATAGCTTAGGGATATTAAAATCTAAAAGACACAGCCACCCCAAAGTTTGGGACGGCTCTGTTTACAAGAACCTCGTTTACGGTACAAGTTCAATATCGCAGAAAGCGAAAAATGGATAAAGAAGTTGTGGTACTTACGTACAATGCAATATCACTCAGCAATGAAATCTATGTCATCAGGCCCGTAGCAGCATAATGAGTGGATTCAGGTACGATGATTCTAAGTGAAATAAGTCACACAGAAAAAGAAACATCATAAGATATCACTATTACACGGAATGTAAACTTGGCTACACAGGAACTGAATTACAAAACAGAACAGGGTCTCAAATGTAGAAAATCAACTTATGCTTGCTTAAGGGGAAAGGTGAGTTGGTGTGCTGCATAAAACCAGAGATTGAAATTAGCACAGATACCGTTCCATAAGCCAAATATGTAATAGACAAGAGCTACTCCTTGCTCAGCGATGTGGACTCAACACCCCATATTAAACGCCTAAGAATATACCTGACTAGTAAGAATCTTAAAACCTATGGATTTATATGTCTCCGAAAGAGAATCAAGCGTGTGTACAGCGGCATAAACGCAGCAGTGATAGGATTGGTGAGGATCGGTGAGCAAATGCAGAAACTTTCAAGTCATATTGCATGGTACCCATTCCATGGGTCTCAACTCTCCAGGTTTAAGGGATTCTTCCTTCAGCTAAAACATGCATGTGGAACCCAGACTATGATCCACCATGTGATTGGGAAACGTGTTCAAAGGTGTCTCAGTTTTCGTCCCCTGGTACTCGGGTGCAACATTCCAGACGCTTTACTAACACTCTCCCCACTTGGAGAGTCAGTGCCTTTAACCTCCTGTTTGGCCCAGTTTGCAATTTCTGCGGAAAATGAACAGGAATAGGGAGAACCAATGAGAGACTAGCTGGAGGTGTCTGGACGGGCAAATTTAACTCTCATTTCCCACCAGGAAGAGGAATTAACCAAAGGCTCAGCGTGCCGTGCCGGAACCACACTAGGGCCTGAAACAATCCAGCGGTGTTGCGGCCAGCTCACAAGAAAGCGAGTTGAAGAAAGGAGCTCAGGGGCACTGTCATTCACAAACCTGCAGAGTTATAAATGACAGCTATCGTCCAAAAATATATTGAAGTAAGGCTGCCAAGAGGACTTGAAAGTGGGGCAGAATTGCAGGAAACCGATTTCAGGAGGTAGACTGGAATTGCATGTAAAGCATAGGAAAAGAGGCAGAACGTCCACAATGATGCACTTGGCCAAAAAGGGCGTATGCATTTTTTCCTGAATATATTCAGGAAAAAACGCATACGCCCTTTTTGGCCAACCAAGCAAGCTTGCAAAGGAAATCTGCACTACAATGAAGTCTCACTGCCCCCCGGTCAAAAGGGCCATCTGAAAAATGTGTAAAATCCAGAAAGGCAGGACAGGCCATGGAGAACTGGGAGCCTTGTTATGCTGATGGGCGGGATGTAAATTGCCAACAGCCACTCTGGAGAAGTGTATGGTGTTTCCTGAAACATCTACAAAACAAAGCAACAGAGCCTAGGGCACTTCCACTTATGGTCCTATAGATTAGGGAAATTAAAATCCAAAAGACACAGCCACCCCAAAGTTTGGGACGGCTCTGTTTACAAGAACCTCGTTTACGGTACAAGTTCAATATCGCAGAAAGCGAAAAATGGATAAAGAAGTTGTGGTACTTACGTACAATGTAATATCACTCAGCAATGAAATCTAAGTCATCAGGCCCGTAGCAGCATAATGAGTGGATTCAGGTACGATGATTCTAAGTGAAATAAGTCACACAGAAAAAGAAACATCATAAGATATCACTACTACACGGAATGTAAACTTGGCTACACAGGAACTGAATTACAAAACAGAACAGGGTCTCAAATGTAGAAAACCAACTTATGCTTGCTTAAGGGGAAAGGTGAGTTGGGGTGCTGCATAAAACCAGAGATTGAAATTAGCACAGATACCGTTCCATAAGCCAAATATGTAATAGAGAAGAGCTACTCCTTGCTCAGCGATGTGGACTCAACACCCCATATTAAACGCCTAAGAATATACCTGACTAGTAAGAATCTTAAAACCTATGGATTTATATGTCTCCGAAAGAGAATCAAGCGTGTGTACAGCGGCATAAACGCAGCAGTGATAGGATTGGTGAGGATCGGTGAGCAAATGCAGACCCTTTGAAGTCATATTGCATGGTACCCATTCCATGGGTCTCAACTCTCCAGGTTTAAGGGATTCTTCCTTCAGCTAAAACATGCATGTGGAACCCAGAGTATGATCCACGTGTGATCAGGAAACGTGTTCAAATGTGACTCAGTTTTTGTCCCCCAGTACTCGGGTGCAACATTCCAGACGCTTTACTAACACTCTCCCCACTTGGAGAGTCAGTGCCTTTAACCTCCTGTTTGGCCCAGTTTGCAATTTCTGCAGAAAATGAACAGGAATAGGGAGAACCAATGAGAGACTAGCTGGAGGTGTCTGGACGGGCAAATTTAACTCTCATTTCCCACCAGGAAGAGGAATTAACCAAAGGCTCAGCGTGCCATACCGGAACCACACTAGGGCCTGAAGCAATCTTGCGGTGTTGCGGCCAGCTCACAAGAAAGCGAGTTGAAGAAAGGAGCTCTGGGGCACTGTCATTCACAAACCTGCAGAGTTATAAATGACAGCTATCGTCCAAAAATATATTGAAGTAAGGCTGCCAAGAGGACTTGAAAGCGGGGCAGAATTGCAGGAAACCGATTTCAGGAGGTAGACTGGAATTGCATGTAAAGCATAGGAAAAGAGGCAGAACGTCCACAATGATGCACTGGGCCAAAAAGGGCGTATGCATTTTTTCCTGAATATATTCAGGAAAAAACGCATACGCCCTTTTTGGCCAACCAAGCAAGCTTGCAAAGGAAATCTGCACTACAATGAAGTCTCACTGCCCACCGGTCAAAAGGGCCATCTGAAAAAAGTGTAAAATCCAGAAAGGCAGGACAGGCCATGGAGACCTGGGAGCCTTGTTATGCTGAGGGGCGGGATGTAAATTGCCAACAGCCACTCTGGAGAAGTGTATGGTGTTTCCTGAATCATCTAAAAAACAAAGCAACAGAGCCTAGGGCACTTCCACTTATGGTCCTATAGCTTAGGGAAATTAAAATCAAAAAGACACAGCCACCCCAAAGTTTGGGACGGTTCTGTTTACAAGAACCTCATTTACGGTACAAGTTCAATATCGCAGAAAGCGAAAAATGGATAAAGAAGTTGTACTTACGTACAATGCAATATCACTCAGCAATGAAATCTATGTCATCAGGCCCGTAGCAGCATAATGAGTGGATTCAGCTACGATGATTCTAAGTGAAATAAGTCACATAGAAAAAGAAACATCATAAGATATCACTACTACACGGAATGTAAACTTGGCTACACAGGAACTGAATTACAAAACAGAACAGGGTCTCAAATGTAGAAAACCAACTTATGCTTGCTTAAGGGGAAAGGTGAGTTGGGGTGCTGCATAAAACCAGAGATTGAAATTAGCACAGATATCGTTCCATAAGCCAAATATGTAATAGACAAGAGCTACTCCTTGTTCAACGAAGTGGACTCAACACCCCATATTAAACGCCTAAGTATATACCTGACTAGTAAGAATCTTGAAAACTATGGATTTATATGTCTCCGAAAGTGAATCAAGCGTGTGTACAGCGGCATAAACGCAGCAGTGATAGGATTGGTGAGGATCGGTGAGCAAATGCAGACCCTTTGAAGTCATATTGCATGGTACCCATTCCATGGGTCTCAACTCTCCAGGTTTAAGGGATTCTTCCTTCAGCTAAAACATGCATGTGGAACCCAGAGTATGATCCACTTGTGATCAGGAAACGTGTTCAAATGTGACTCAGTTTTCGTCCCCCAGTACTCGGGTGCAACATTCCAGACGCTTTACTAACACTCTCCCCACTTGGAGAGTCAGTGCCTTTAACCTCCTGTTTGGCCCAGTTTGCAATTTCTGCGGAAAATGAACAGGAATAGGGAGAACCAATGAGAGACTAGCTGGAGGTGTCTGGACGGGCAAATTTAACTCTCATTTCCCACCAGGAAGAGGAATTAACCAAAGGCTCAGCGTGCCATGCCGGAACCACACTAGGGCCTGAAGCAATCCTGCGGTGTTGCGGCCAGCACACAAGAAAGCGAGTTGAAGAAAGGAGCTCAGGGGCACTGTCATTCACAAATCTGCAGAGTTATAAATGACAGCTATCGTCCAAAAATATATTGAAGTAAGGCTGCCAAGAGGACTTGAAAGTGGGGCAGAACTGCAGGAAACCAATTTCAGGAGGTAGACTGGAATTGCATGTAAAGCATAGGAAAAGAGGCAGAACGTCCACAATGATGCACTTGGCCAAAAAGGGCGTATGCGTTTTTTCCCGAATATATTCAGGAAAAAACGCATACGTCGTTTTTGTCCAACCAAGCAAGCTTGCAAAGGAAATCTGCACTACAATGAAGTCTCACTGCCCCCCGGTCAAAAGGGCCATCTGAAAAAAGTGTAAAATCCAGAAAGGCAGGACAGGCCATGGAGAACTGGGAGCCTTGTTATGCTGATGGGTGGGATGTAAATTGCCAACAGCCACTCTGGAGAAGTGAATGGTGTTTCCGGAAACATCTACAAAACAAAGCAACAGAGCCTAGGGCACTTCCACTTATGGTCCTATAGCTTAGGGAAATTAAAATCTAAAAGACACAGCCACCCCAAAGTTTGGGACGGCTCTGTTTACAAGAACCTCGTTTACGGTACAAGTTCAATATCGCAGAAAGCGAAAAATGGATAAAGAAGTTGTGGTACTTACGTACAATGCAATATCACTCAGCAATGAAATCTATGTCATCAGGCCCGTAGCAGCATAATGAGTGGATTCAGGTACGATGATTCTAAGTGAAATAAGTCACACAGAAAAAGAAACATCATAAGATATCACTACTACACGGAATGTAAACTTGGCTACACAGGAACTGAATTACAAAACAGAACAGGGTCTCAAATGTAGAAAACCAACTTATGCTTGCTTAAGGTGAAAGGTGAGTTGGGGTGCTGCATAAAACCAGAGATTGAAATTAGCACAGATACCGTTCCATAAGCCAAATATGTAATAGACAAGAGCTACTCCTTGCTCAGCGATGTGGACTCAACACCCCATATTAAACGCCTAAGAATATACCTGACTAGTAAGAATCTTAAAACCTATGGATTTATATGTCTCCGAAAGAGAATCAAGCGTGTGTACAGCGGCATAAACGCAGCAGTGATAGGATTGGTGAGGATCGGTGAGCAAATGCAGAAACTTTCAAGTCATATTGCATGGTACCCATTCCATGGGTCTCAACTCTCCAGGTTTAAGGGATTCTTCCTTCAGCTAAAACATGCATGTGGAACCCAGAGTATGATCCACCGTGTGATCGGGAAACGTGTTCAAAGGTGACTCAGTTTTCATCCCCCGGTACTCGGGTGCAACATTCCAGACGCTTTACTAACACTCTCCCCACTTGGAGAGTCAGTGCCTTTAACCTCCTGTTTGTCCCAGTTTGCAATTTCTGCGGAAAATGAACAGGAATAGGGAGAACCAATGAGAGACTAGCTGGAGGTGTCTGGACGGGCAAATTTAACTCTCATTTCCCACCAGGAAGAGGAATTAACTGAAGGCTCAGCGTGCCATGCCAGAACCACACTAGGGCCTGAAGTAATCCTGCAGTGTTGCGGCCAGCTCAGAAGGAAGCGAGTTGAAGAAAGGAGCTCAGGGGCACTGTCATTCACAAACCAGAAGAGTTATAAATGACAGCTATCGTCCAAAAATATATTGAAGTAAGGCTGCCAAGAGGACTTGAAAGCGGGGCAGAATTGCAGGAAAACGATTTCAGGAGGTAGACTGGAATTGCATGTAAAGCATAGGAAAAGAGGCAGAACGTCCACAATGATGCACTTGGCCAAAAAGGGCGTATGCGTTTTTTCCTGAATATATTCAGGAAAAAACGCATACGCCCTTTTTGGCCAACCAAGCAAGCTTGCAAAGGAAATCTGCACTACAATGAAGTCTCACTGCCCCCCAGGCAAAAGGGCCATCTGAAAAAAGTGTAAAATCCAGAAAGGCAGGACAGGCCATGGAGAACTGGGAGCCTTGTTATGCTACTGGGCGGGATGTAAATTGCCAACAGCCACTCTGGAGAAGTGTATGGTGTTTCCTGAAACATCTTAAACACAAAGCAACAGAGCCTAGGGCACTTCCACTTATTGTCCTATAGCTTAGGGATATTAAAATCTAAAAGACACAGCCACCCCAAAGTTTGGGACGGCTCTGTTTACAAGAACCTCGTTTACGGTACAAGTTCAATATCGCAGAAAGCGAAAAATGGATAAAGAAGTTGTGGTACTTACGTACAATGCAATATCACTCAGCAATGAAATCTATGTCATCAGGCCCGTAGCAGCATAATGAGTGGATTCAGGTACGATGATTCTAAGTGAAATAAGTCACACAGAAAAAGAAACATCATAAGATATCACTACTACACGGAATGTAAACTTGGCTACACAGGAACTGAATTACAAAACAGAACAGGGTCTCAAATGTAGAAAATCAACTTATGCTTGCTTAAGGGGAAAGGTGAGTTGGTGTGCTGCATAAAACCAGAGATTGAAATTAGCACAGGTACCGTTCCATAAGCCAAATATGTAATAGACAAGAGCTACTCCTTGCTCAGCGATGTGGACTCAACACCCCATATTAAACGCCTAAGAATATACCTGACTAGTAAGAATCTTAAAACCTATGGATTTATATGTCTCCGAAAGAGAATCAAGCGTGTGTACAGCGGCATAAACGCAGCAGTGATAGGATTGGTGAGGATCGGTGAGCAAATGCAGAAACTTTCAAGTCATATTGCATGGTACCCATTCCATGTGTCTCAACTCTCCAGGTTTAAGGGATTCTTCCTTCAGCTAAAACATGCATGTGGAACCCAGACTATGATCCACCATGTGATTGGGAAACGTGTTCAAAGGTGTCTCAGTTTTCGTCCCCTGGTACTCGGGTGCAACATTCCAGACGCTTTACTAACACTCTCCCCACTTGGAGAGTCAGGGCCTTTAACCTCCTGTTTGGCCCAGTTTGCAATTTCTGCGGAAAATGAACAGGAATAGGGAGAACCAATGAGAGACTAGCTGGAGGTGTCTGGACGGGCAAATTTAACTCTCATTTCCCACCAGGAAGAGGAATTAACCAAAGGCTCAGCGTGCCGTGCCGGAACCACACTAGGGCCTGAAACAATCCAGCGGTGTTGCGGCCAGCTCACAAGAAAGCGAGTTGAAGAAAGGAGCTCAGGGGCACTGTCATTCACAAACCTGCAGAGTTATAAATGACAGCTATCGTCCAAAAATATATTGAAGTAAGGCTGCCAAGAGGACTTGAAAGTGGGGCAGAATTGCAGGAAACCGATTTCAGGAGGTAGACTGGAATTGCATGTAAAGCATAGGAAAAGAGGCAGAACGTCCACAATGATGCACTTGGCCAAAAAGGGCGTATGCATTTTTTCCTGAATATATTCAGGAAAAAACGCATACGCCCTTTTTGGCCAACCAAGCAAGCTTGCAAAGGAAATCTGCACTACAATGAAGTCTCACTGCCCCCCGGTCAAAAGGGCCATCTGAAAAATGTGTAAAATCCAGAAAGGCAGGACAGGCCATGGAGAACTGGGAGCCTTGTTATGCTGATGGGCGGGATGTAAATTGCCAACAGCCACTCTGGAGAAGTGTATGGTGTTTCCTGAAACATCTACAAAACAAAGCAACAGAGCCTAGGGCACTTCCACTTATGGTCCTATAGATTAGGGAAATTAAAATCCAAAAGACACAGCCACCCCAAAGTTTGGGACGGCTCTGTTTACAAGAACCTCGTTTACGGTACAAGTTCAATATCGCAGAAAGCGAAAAATGGATAAAGAAGTTGTGGTACTTACGTACAATGTAATATCACTCAGCAATGAAATCTAAGTCATCAGGCCCGTAGCAGCATAATGAGTGGATTCAGGTACGATGATTCTAAGTGAAATAAGTCACACAGAAAAAGAAACATCATAAGATATCACTACTACACGGAATGTAAACTTGGCTACACAGGAACTGAATTACAAAACAGAACAGGGTCTCAAATGTAGAAAACCAACTTATGCTTGCTTAAGGGGAAAGGTGAGTTGGGGTGCTGCATAAAACCAGAGATTGAAATTAGCACAGATACCATTCCATAAGCCAAATATGTAATAGAGAAGAGCTACTCCTTGCTCAACGAAGTGGACTCAACACCCCATATTAAACGCCTAAGAATATACCTGACTAGTAAGAATCTTAAAACCTATGGATTTATATGTCTCCGAAAGAGAATCAAGCGTGTGTACAGCGGCATAAACGCAGCAGTGATAGGATTGGTGAGGATCGGTGAGCAAATGCAGACCCTTTGAAGTCATATTGCATGATACCCATTCCATGGGTCTCAACTATCCAGGTTTAAGGGATTCTTCCTTCAGCTAAAACATGCATGTGGAACCAAGAGTATGATCCACCGTGTGATCGGGAAACGTGTTCAAATGTGAATCAGTTTTCGTCCCCCGGTACTCGGTTGCAACATTCCAGACGCTTTACTAACACTCTCCCCACTTTGAGAGTCAGTGCCTTTAACCTCCTGTTTGACCCAGTTTGCAATTTCTGCGGAAAATGAACAGGAATAGGGAGAACCAATGAGAGACTAGCTGGAGGTGTCTGGACGGGCAAATTTAACTCTCATTTCCCACCAGGAAGAGGAATTAACCAAAGGCTCAGCGTGCCATGCCGGAAACACACTAGGGCCTGAAGCAATCCTGCGGTGTTGCGGCCAGCTCAGAAGAAAGCGAGTTGAAGAAAGGAGCTCAGGGGCACTGTCATTCACAAACTAGAAGAGTTATAAGTGACAGCTATCGTCGAAAAATATATTGAAGTAAGGCTGCCAAGAGGACTTGAAAGCGGGGCAGAATTGCAGGAAACCGATTTCAGGAGGTAGACTGGAATTGCATGTAAATCATAGGAAAAGAGGCAGAACGTCCACAATGATGCACTTGGCCAAAAAGGGCGTATGCGTTTTTTCCTGAATATATTCAGGAAAAAACGCATACGCCCTTTTTGGCCAACCAAGCAAGCTTGCAAAGGAAATCTGCACTACAATGAAGTCTCACTGCCCCCCGGTCAAAAGGGCCATCTGAAAAAAGTGTAAAATCCAGAAAGGCAGGACAGGCCATGGAGAACTGGGAGCCTTGGTATGCTGATGGGCGGGATGTAAATTGCCAACAGCCACTCTAGAGAAGTGTATGGTGTTTCCTGAAACATCTACAAAACAAAGCAACAGAGCATAGGGCACTTCCACTTATGGTCCTATAGCTTAGGGAAATTAAAATCTAAAAGACACAGCCACCCCAAAGTTTGGGACGGCTCTGTTTACAAGAACCTCGTTTACGGTACAAGTTCAATATCGCAGAAAGCGAAAAATGGATAAAGAAGTTGTGGTACTTACGTACAATGCAATATCACTCAGCAATGAAATCTATGTCATCAGGCCCGTAGCAGCATAATGAGTGGATTCAGGTACGATGATTCTAAGTGAAATAAGTCACACAGAAAAAGAAACATCATAAGATATCACTACTACACCGAATGTAAACTTGGCTACACAGGAACTGAATTACAAAACAGAACAGGGTCTCAAATGTAGAAAACCAACTTATGCTTGCTTAAGGTGAAAAGTGAGTTGGGGTGCTGCATAAAACCAGAGATTGAAATTACCACAGACACCGTTCCATAAGCCAAATATGTAATAGACAAGAGCTACTCCTTGCTCAGCGATGTGGACTCAACACCCCATATTAAACGCCTAAGAATATACCTGACTAGTAAGAATCTTAAAACCTATGGATTTATATGTCTCCGAAAGAGAATCAAGCATGTGTACAGCAGCATAAACGCAGCAGTGATAGGATTGGTGAGGACTGGTGAGCAAATGCAGAAACTTTCAAGTCATATTGCATGGTACCCATTCCATGGGTCTCAACTCTCCAGGTTTAAGGGATTCTTCCTTCAGCTAAAATATGCATGTGGAACCCAGAGTATGATCCACCGTGTGATCGGGAAACGTGTTCAAATGTGACTCAGTTTTCGTCCCCCGGTACTCGGGTGCAACATTCCAGACGCTTTACTAACACTCTCCCCACTTGGAGAGTCAGTGCCTTTAACCTCCCGTTTGTCCCAGTTTGCAATTTCTGCGGAAAATGAACAGGAATAGGGAGAACCAATGAGAGACTAGCTGGAGGTGTCTGGACGGGCAAATTTAACTCTCATTTCCCACCAGGAAGAGGAATTAACCAAAGGCTCAGCGTGCCATGCCGGAAACACACTAGGGCCTGAAGCAATCCTGCGGTGTTGCGGCCAGCTCACAAGAAAGCGAGTTGAAGAAAGGAGCTCAGGGGCACTGTCATTCACAAACCAGAAGAGTTATAAATGACAGCTATCGTCGAAAAATATATTGAAGTAAGGCTGCCAAGAGGACTTGAAAGCGGGGCAGAATTGCAGGAAACTGATTTCAGGAGGTAGACTGGAATTGCATGTAAAGCATAGGAAAAGAGGCAGAACGTCCGCAATGATGCACTTGGCCAAAAAGGGCGTATGCGTTTTTTCCTGAATATATTCAGGAAAAAACGCATACGCCCTTTTTGGCCAACCAAGCAAGCTTGCAAAGGAAATCTGCACTACAATGAAGTCTCACTGCCCCCCGGTCAAAAGGGCCATCTGAAAAAAGTGTAAAATCCAGAAAGGCAGGACAGGCCATGGAGAACTGGGAGCCTTGGTATGCTGATGGGCGGGATGTAAATTGCCAACAGCCACTCTGGAGAAGTGTATGGTGTTTCCTGAAACATCTACAAAACAAAGCAACAGAGCATAGGGCACTTCCACTTATGGTCCTATAGCTTAGGGAAATTAAAATCTAAAAGACACAGCCACCCCAAAGTTTGGGACGGCTCTGTTTACAAGAACCTCGTTTACGGTACAAGTTCAATATCGCAGAAAGCGAAAAATGGATAAAGAAGTTGTGGTACTTACGTACAATGCAATATCACTCAGCAATGAAATCTATGTCATCAGGCCCGTAGCAGCATAATGAGTGGATTCAGGTACGATGATTCTAAGTGAAATAAGTCACACAGAAACAGAAACATCATAAGATATCACTACTACACCGAATGTAAACTTGGCTACACAGGAACTGAATTACAAAACAGAACAGGGTCTCAAATGTAGAAAACCAACTTATGCTTGCTTAAGGGGAAAGGTGAGTTGGGGTGCTGCATAAAACCAGAGATTGAAATTAGCACAGATACCGTTCCATAAGCCAAATATATAATAGACAAGAGCTACTCCTTGCTCAACGAAGTGGACTCAACACCCCATATTAAACGCCTAAGAATATACCTGACTAGTAAGAATCTTAAAACCTATGGATTTATATGCCTCCGAAATAGAATCAAGCGTGTGTACAGCGGCATAAACGCAGCAGTGATAGGATTGGTGAAGATTGGTGAGCAAATGCAGACCCTTTGAAGTCATATTGCATGGTACCCATTCCATGGGTCTCAACTCTCCAGGTTTAAGGGATTCTTCCTTCAGCTAAAATATGCATGTGGAACCCAGAGTATGATCCACCGTGTGATCGGGAAACGTGTTCAAATGTGACTCAGTTTTCGTCCCCCGGTACTCGGGTGCAACATTCCAGACGCTTTACTAACACTCTCCCCACTTGGAGAGTCAGTGCCTTTAACCTCCTGTTTGTCCCAGTTTGCAATATCTGCGGAAAATGAACAGGAATAGGGAGAACCAATGAGAGACTAGCTGGAGGTGTCTGGACGGGCAAATTTAACTCTCATTTCCCACCAGGAAGAGGAATTAACCAAAGGCTCAGCGTGCCATGCCGGAACCACACTAGGGCCTGAAGCATTCCTGCGGTGTTGCGGCCAGCTCATAAGAAAGCGAGTGGAAGAAAGGAGCTCAGGGGCACTGTCATTCACAAACCTGCAGAGTTATAAATGACAGCTATCGTCCAAAAATATATTGAAGTAAGCCTGCCAAGAGGACTTGAAAGTGGGGCAGAATTGCAGGAAACCGATTTCAGGAGGTAGACTGGAATTGCATGTAAAGCATAGGAAAAGAGGCAGAACGTCCACAGTGAAGCACTTGGCCAAAAAGGGCATATGCGTTTTTTCCTGAATATATTCAGGAAAAAACGCATACGCCCTTTTTGGCCAACCAAGCAAGCTTGCAAAGGAAATCTGCACTACAATGAAGTCTCACTGCCCCCTGGTCAAAAGGGTCATCTGAAAAAAGTGTAAAATCTAGAAAGGCAGGACAGGCCATGGAGACCTGGGAGCCTTGTTATGCTGATGGGCGGGATGTAAATTGCCAACAGCCACTCTGGAGAAGTGTATGGTGTTTCCTGAAACATCTACAAAACAAAGCAACAGAGCCTATGGCACTTCCACTTATGGTCCTATAGCTTAGGGAAATTAAAATCAAAAAGACACAGCCACCCCAAAGTTTGGGACGGCTCTGTTTACAAGAACCTCGTTTACAGTACAAGTTCAATATCGCAGAAAGCGAAAAATGGATAAAGAAGTTGTGGTACTTACGTACAATGCAATATCACTCAGCGATGAAATCTAGGTCATCAGGCCCGTAGCAGCATAATGAGTGGATTCAGGTACGATGATTCTAAGTGAAATAAGTCAAATAGAAAAAAAAACATCATAAGATATCACTACTACACGGAATGTAAACTTGGCTACACAGGAACTGAATTACAAAACAGAGCAGGGTCTCAAATGTAGAAAACCAACTTATGCTTGCTTAAGGGGAAAGGTGAGTTGGGGTGCTGCATAAAACCAGAGATTGAAATTAGCACAGATACCGTTCCATAAGCCAAATATGTAATAGAGAAGAGCTACTCCTTGCTCAACGAAGTGGACTCAACACCCCATATTAAACGCCTAAGAATATACCTGACTAGTAAGAATCTTAAAACCTATGGATTTATATGTCTCCGAAAGAGAATCAAGCGTGTGTACAGCGTCATAAACGCAGCAGTGATAGGATTGGTGAGGATCGGTGAGCAAATGCAGACCCTTTGAAGTCATATTGCATGGTACCCATTCCATGGGTATCAACTCTCCAGGTTTAAGGGATTCTTCCTTCAGCTAAAACATGCATGTGGAACCCAGAGTATGATCCACGTGTGATCAGGAAACGTGTTCAAAGGTGTCTCAGTTTTTGTCCCCCAGTACTCGGGTGCATCATTCCAGACGCTTTACTAACACTCTCCCCACTTGGAGAGTCAGTGCCTTTAACCTCCTGTTTGGCCCACTTTGCAATTTCTGCGGAAAATGAACAGGAATAGGGAGAACCAATGAGAGACTAGCTGGAGGTGTCTGGACGGGCAAATTTAACTCTCATTTCCCACCAGGAAGAGGAATTAACCAAAGGCTCAGCGTGCCGTGCCGGAACCGCACTAGGGCCTGAAACAATCCAGCGGTGTTGCGGCCAGCTCACAAGAAAACGAGTTGAAGAAAGGAGCTCAGGGGCACTGTCATTCACAAACCTGCAGAGTTATAAATGACAGCTATCGTCCAAAAATATATTGAAGTAAGGCTGCCAAGAGGACTTGAAAGCGGGGCAGAATTGCAGGAAACCGATTTCAGGAGGTAGACTGGAATTGCATGTAAAGCATAGGAAAAGAGGCAGAACGTCCACAGTGATGCACTTGGCCAAAAAGGGCGTATGAGTTTTTTCCTGAATATATTCAGGAAAAAACGCAGAGGCCCTTTTTGGCCAACCAAGTAAGCTTGCAAAGGAAATCTGCACTACAATGAAGTCTCACTGCCCCCTGGTCAAAAGGGTCATCTGAAAAAAGTGTAAAATCCAGAAAGGCAGGACAGGCCATGGAGACCTGGGAGCCTTGTTATGCTGATGGGCGTGATGTAAATTGCCAACAGCCACTCTGGAGAAGTGTATGGTGTTTCCTGAAACATCTAAAAAACAAAGCAACAGAGCCTAGGGCACTTCCACTTATGGTCCTATAGCTTAGGGAAATTAAAATCAAAAAGACACAGCCACCCCAAAGTTTGGGACGGCTCTGTTTACAAGAACCTCGTTTACGGTACAAGTTCAATATCGCAGAAAGCGAAAAATGGATAAAGAAGTTGTGGTACTTATGTACAATGCAATATCACTCAGCGATGAAATCTATATCATCAGGCCCGTAGCAGCATAATGAGTGGATTCAGGTACGATGATTCTAAGTGAAATAAGTCACATAGAAAAAGAAACATCATAAGATATCACTACTACACGGAATGTAAACTTGGCTACACAGGAACTGAATTACAAAACAGAGCAGGGTCTCAAATGTAGAAAACCAACTTATGCTTGCTTAAGGGGAAAGGTGAGTTGGGGTGCTGCATAAAACCAGAGATTGAAATTAGCACAGATACCATTCCATAAGCCAAATATGTAATAGAGAAGAGCTACTCCTTGCTCAACGAAGTGGACTCAACACCCCATATTAAACGCCTAAGAATATACCTGACTAGTAAGAATCTTAAAACCTATGGATTTATATGTCTCCAAAAGAGAATCAAGCGTGTGTACAGCGGCATAAACGCAGCAGTGATAGGATTGGTGAGGATCGGTGAGCAAATGCAGACCCTTTGAAGTCATATTGCATGGTACCCATTCCATGGGTCTCAACTCTCCAGGTTTAAGGGATTCTTCCTTCAGCTAAAACATGCATGTGGAACCCAGAGTATGATCCACGTGTGATTGGGAAACGTGTTCAAATGTGACTCAGTTTTTGTCCCCCAGTACTCGGGTGCAACATTCCAGACGCTTTACTAACAGTCTCCCCACTTGGAGAGTCAGTGCCTTTAACCTACTGTTTGGCCCACTTTGCAATTTCTGCAGAAAATGAACAGGAATAGGGAGAACCAATGAGAGACTAGCTGGAGGTGTCTGGACGGGCAAATTTAACTCTCATTTCCCACCAGGAAGAGGAATTAACCAAAGGCTCAGCGTGCCATGCCGGAACCACACTAGGGCCTGAAGCAATCCTGTGGTGTTGCGGCCAGCTCACAAGAAAGCGAGTTGAAGAAAGGAGCTCAGGGGCACTGTCATTCACAAACCTGCAGAGTTATAAATGACAGCTATCGTCCAAAAATATATTGAAGTAAGGCTGCCAAGAGGACTTGAAAGCGGGGCAGAATTGCAGGAAACCGATTTCAGGAGGTAGACTGGAATTGCATGTAAAGCATAGGAAAAGAGGCAGAACGTCCACAGTGATGCACTTGGCCAAAAAGGGCGTATGCGTTTTTTCCTGAATATATTCAGGAAAAAACGCATACGCCCTTTTTGGCCAACCAAGCAAGCTTGCAAAGGAAATCTGCACTACAATGAAGTCTCACTGCCCCCTGGTCAAAAGAGTCATCTGAAAAAAGTGTAAAATCCAGAAAGGCAGGACAGGCCATGGAGACCTGGGAGCCTTGTTATGCTGATGGGCGGGATGTAAATTGCCAACAGCCACTCTGGAGAAGTGTATGGTGTTTCCTGAAACATCTAAAAAACAAAGCAACAGAACCTAGGGCACTTCCACTTATGGTCCTATAGCTTAGGGAAATTAAAATCAAAAAGACACAGCCACCCCAAAGTTTGGGACGGCTCTGTTTACAAGAACCTCGTTTACGGTACAAGTTCAATATCGCAGAAAGCGAAAAATGGATAAAGAAGTTGTGGTACTTACGTACAATGCAATATCACTCAGCGATGAAATCTATGTCATCAGGCCCGTAGCAGCATAATGAGTGGATTCAGGTACGATGATTCTAAGTGAAATAAGTCACACAGAAAAAGAAACATCATAAGATATCACTACTACACGGAATGTAAACTTGGCTACACAGGAACTGAATTACAAAACAGAACAGGGTCTCAAATGTAGAAAACCAACTTATGCTTGCTTAAGGGGAAAGGTGAGTTGGGGTGCTGCATAAAACCAGAGATTGAAATTAGCACAGATACCATTCCATAAGCCAAATATGTAATAGAGAAGAGCTACTCCTTGCTCAACGAAGTGGACTCAACACCCCATATTAAACGCCTAAGAATATACCTGACTAGTAAGAATCTTAAAACCTATGGATTTATATGTCTCCGAAAGAGAATCAAGCGTGTGTACAGCGGCATAAACGCAGCAGTGATAGGATTGGTGAGGATCGGTGAGCAAATGCAGACCCTTTGAAGTCATATTGCATGATACCCATTCCATGGGTCTCAACTCTCCAGGTTTAAGGGATTCTTCCTTCAGCTAAAACATGCATGTGGAACCAAGAGTATGATCCACCGTGTGATCGGGAAACGTGTTCAAATGTGAATCAGTTTTCGTCCCCCGGTACTCGGTTGCAACATTCCAGACGCTTTACTAACACTCTCCCCACTTTGAGAGTCAGTGCCTTTAACCTCCTGTTTGACCCAGTTTGCAATTTCTGCGGAAAATGAACAGGAATAGGGAGAACCAATGAGAGACTAGCTGGAGGTGTCTGGACGGGCAAATTTAACTCTCATTTCCCACCAGGAAGAGGAATTAACCAAAGGCTCAGCGTGCCATGCCGGAAACACACTAGGGCCTGAAGCAATCCTGCGGTGTTGCGGCCAGCTCAGAAGAAAGCGAGTTGAAGAAAGGAGCTCAGGGGCACTGTCATTCACAAACCAGAAGAGTTATAAGTGACAGCTATCGTCGAAAAATATATTGAAGTAAGGCTGCCAAGAGGACTTGAAAGCGGGGCAGAATTGCAGGAAACCGATTTCAGGAGGTAGACTGGAATTGCATGTAAATCATAGGAAAAGAGGCAGAACGTCCACAATGATGCACTTGGCCAAAAAGGGCGTATGCGTTTTTTCCTGAATATATTCAGGAAAAAACGCATACGCCCTTTTTGGCCAACCAAGCAAGCTTGCAAAGGAAATCTGCACTACAATGAAGTCTCACTGCCCCCCGGTCAAAAGGGCCATCTGAAAAAAGTGTAAAATCCAGAAAGGCAGGACAGGCCATGGAGAACTGGGAGCCTTGGTATGCTGATGGGCGGGATGTAAATTGCCAACAGCCACTCTGGAGAAGTGTATGGTGTTTCCTGAAACATCTACAAAACAAAGCAACAGAGCATAGGGCACTTCCACTTATGGTCCTATAGCTTAGGGAAATTAAAATCTAAAAGACACAGCCACCCCAAAGTTTGGGACGGCTCTGTTTACAAGAACCTCGTTTACGGTACAAGTTCAATATCGCAGAAAGCGAAAAATGGATAAAGAAGTTGTGGTACTTACGTACAATGCAATATCACTCAGCAATGAAATCTATGTCATCAGGCCCGTAGCAGCATAATGAGTGGATTCAGGTACGATGATTCTAAGTGAAATAAGTCACACAGAAAAAGAAACATCATAAGATATCACTACTACACCGAATGTAAACTTGGCTACACAGGAACTGAATTACAAAACAGAACAGGGTCTCAAATGTAGAAAACCAACTTATGCTTGCTTAAGGTGAAAAGTGAGTTGGGGTGCTGCATAAAACCAGAGATTGAAATTACCACAGACACCGTTCCATAAGCCAAATATGTAATAGACAAGAGCTACTCCTTGCTCAGCGATGTGGACTCAACACCCCATATTAAACGCCTAAGAATATACCTGACTAGTAAGAATCTTAAAACCTATGGATTTATATGTCTCCGAAAGAGAATCAAGCGTGTGTACAGCAGCATAAACGCAGCAGTGATAGGATTGGTGAGGACTGGTGAGCAAATGCAGAAACTTTCAAGTCATATTGCATGGTACCCATTCCATGGGTCTCAACTCTCCAGGTTTAAGGGATTCTTCCTTCAGCTAAAATATGCATGTGGAACCCAGAGTATGATCCACCGTGTGATCGGGAAACGTGTTCAAATGTGACTCAGTTTTCGTCCCCTGGTACTCGGGTGCAACATTCCAGACGCTTTACTAACACTCTCCCCACTTGGAGAGTCAGTGCCTTTAACCTCCCGTTTGTCCCAGTTTGCAATTTCTGCGGAAAATGAACAGGAATAGGGAGAACCAATGAGAGACTAGCTGGAGGTGTCTGGACGGGCAAATTTAACTCTCATTTCCCACCAGGAAGAGGAATTAACCAAAGGCTCAGCGTGCCATGCCGGAAACACACTAGGGCCTGAAGCAATCCTGCGGTGTTGCGGCCAGCTCACAAGAAAGCGAGTTGAAGAAAGGAGCTCAGGGGCACTGTCATTCACAAACCAGAAGAGTTATAAATGACAGCTATCGTCGAAAAATATATTGAAGTAAGGCTGCCAAGAGGACTTGAAAGCGGGGCAGAATTGCAGGAAACTGATTTCAGGAGGTAGACTGGAATTGCATGTAAAGCATAGGAAAAGAGGCAGAACGTCCGCAATGATGCACTTGGCCAAAAAGGGCGTATGCATTTTTTCCTGAATATATTCAGGAAAAAACGCATACGCCCTTTTTGGCCAACCAAGCAAGCTTGCAAAGGAAATCTGCACTACAATGAAGTCTCACTGCCCCCCGGTCAAAAGGGCCATCTGAAAAAAGTGTAAAATCCAGAAAGGCAGGACAGGCCATGGAGAACTGAGAGCCTTGGTATGCTGATGGGCGGGATGTAAATTGCCAACAGCCACTCTGGAGAAGTGTATGGTGTTTCCTGAAACATCTACAAAACAAAGCAACAGAGCATAGGGCACTTCCACTTATGGTCCTATAGCTTAGGGAAATTAAAATCTAAAAGACACAGCCACCCCAAAGTTTGGGACGGCTCTGTTTACAAGAACCTCGTTTACGGTACAAGTTCAATATCGCAGAAAGCGAAAAATGGATAAAGAAGTTGTGGTACTTACGTACAATGCAATATCACTCAGCAATGAAATCTATGTCATCAGGCCCGTAGCAGCATAATGAGTGGATTCAGGTACGATGATTCTAAGTGAAATAAGTCACACAGAAAAAGAAACATCATAAGATATCACTACTACACGGAATGTAAACTTGGCTACACAGGAACTGAATTACAAAACAGAACAGGGTCTCAAATGTAGAAAACCAACTTATGCTTGCTTAAGGGGAAAGGTGAGTTGGGGTGCTGCATAAAACCAGAGATTGAAATTAGCACAGATACCGTTCCATAAGCCAAATATATAATAGACAAGAGCTACTCCTTGCTCAACGAAGTGGACTCAACACCCCATATTAAACGCCTAAGAATATACCTGACTAGTAAGAATCTTAAAACCTATGGATTTATATGCCTCCGAAATAGAATCAAGCGTGTGTACAGCGGCATAAACGCAGCAGTGATAGGATTGGTGAAGATTGGTGAGCAAATGCAGACCCTTTGAAGTCATATTGCATGGTACCCATTCCATGGGTCTCAACTCTCCAGGTTTAAGGGATTCTTCCTTCAGCTAAAATATGCATGTGGAACCCAGAGTATGATCCACCGTGTGATCGGGAAACGTGTTCAAATGTGACTCAGTTTTCGTCCCCCGGTACTCGGGTGCAACATTCCAGACGCTTTACTAACACTCTCCCCACTTGGAGAGTCAGTGCCTTTAACCTCCTGTTTGTCCCAGTTTGCAATATCTGCGGAAAATGAACAGGAATAGGGAGAACAAATGAGAGACTAGCTGGAGGTGTCTGGACGGGCAAATTTAACTCTCATTTCCCACCAGGAAGAGGAATTAACCAAAGGCTCAGCGTGCCATGCCGGAACCACACTAGGGCCTGAAGCATTCCTGCGGTGTTGCGGCCAGCTCATAAGAAAGCGAGTTGAAGAAAGGAGCTCAGGGGCACTGTCATTCACAAACCTGCAGAGTTATAAATGACAGCTATCGTCCAAAAATATATTGAAGTAAGGCTGCCAAGAGGACTTGAAAGTGGGGCAGAATTGCAGGAAACCGATTTCAGGAGGTAGACTGGAATTGCATGTAAAGCATAGGAAAAGAGGCAGAACGTCCACAGTGAAGCACTTGGCCAAAAAGGGCATATGCGTTTTTTCCTGAATATATTCAGGAAAAAACGCATACGCCCTTTTTGGCCAACCAAGCAAGCTTGCAAAGAAAATCTGCACTACAATGAAGTCTCACTGCCCCCCAGTCAAAAGGGCCATCTGAAAAAAGTGTAAAATCCAGAAAGGCAGGACAAGCCATGGAACGTGGGAGCCTTGTTATGCTGATGGGTGGGATGTAAATTGCCAACAGCCACTCTGGAGAAGTGTATGGTGTTTCCTGAAACATCTAAAAAACAAAGCAACAAAGCCGAGGGCATTTCCGCTTATGGTTCTATAGCTTAGGGAAATTAAAATCAAAAAGACACAGCCACCCCAAAGTTTGGGACGGCTCTGTTTACAAGAACCTCGTTTACGGTACAAGTTCAATATCGCAGAAAGCGAAAAATGGATTAAGAAGTTGTGGTACTTACGTACAATGCAATATCACTCAGCGATGAAATCTATGTCATCAGGCCCGTAGCAGCATAATGAGTGGATTCAGGTACGATGATTCTAAGTGAAGTAAGTCACATAGAAAAAGAAACATCATAAGATATCACTACTACACGGAATGTAAACTTGGCTACACAGGAACTGAATTACAAAACAGAGCAGGGTCTCAAATGTAGAAAACCAACTTATGCTTGCTTAAGGGGAAAGGTGAGTTGGGGTGCTGCATAAAACCAGAGATTGAAATTAGCACAGATACCATTCCATAAGCCAAATATGTAATAGAGAAGAGCTACTCCTTGCTCAACGAAGTGGACTCAACATCCCATATTAAACGCCTAAGAATATACCTGACTAGTAAGAATCTTAAAACCTATGGATTTATATGTCTCCAAAAGAGAATCAAGCGTGTGTACAGCGGCATAAATGCAGCAGTGATAGGATTGGTGAGGATCGGTGAGCAAATGCAGACCCTTTGAAGTCATATTGCATGGTACCCATTCCATGGGTCTCAACTCTCCAGGTTTAAGGGATTCTTCCTTCAGCTAAAACATGCATGTGGAACCCAGAGTATGATCCACCGTGTGATCGGGAAACGTGTTCAAATGTGACTCAGTTTTCGTCCCCCGGTACTCGGGTGCAATATTCCAGACGCTTTACTAACACTCTCCCCACTTGGAGAGTCAGTGCCTTTAACCTCCTGTTTGGCCCAGTTTGCAATTTCTGCGGAAAATGAACAGGAATAGGGAGAACCAATGAGAGACTAGCTGGAGGTGTCTGGACGGGCAAATTTAACTCTCATTTCCCACCAGGAAGAGGAATTAACCAAAGGCTCAGTGTGCCATGCCGGAACCACACTAGGGCCTGAAGCAATCCTGCGGTGTTGCGGCCAGCTCACAAGAAAGCGAGTTGAAGAAAGGAGCTCAGGGGCACTGTCATTCACAAACCAGAAGAGTTATAAATGACAGCTATCGTCGAAAAATATATTGAAGTAAGGCTGCCAAGAGGACTTGAAAGCGGGTCAGAATTGCAGGAAACCGATTTCAGGAGGTAGACTGGAATTGCATGTAAAGCATAGGAAAAGAGGCAGAACGTCCACAATGATGCACTTGCCCAAAAAGGGCGTATGCGTTTTTTCCTGAATATATTCAGGAAACAAACGCATACGCCCTTTTTGGCCAACCAAGCAAGCTTGCAAAGGAAATCTGCACTACAATGAAGTCTCACTGCCCCCCGGTCAAAAGGGCCATCTGAAAAAAGTGTAAAATCCAGAAAGGCAGGACAGGCCATGGAGAACTGGGAGCCTAGGTATGCTGATGGGAGGGATGTAAATTGCCAACAGCCACTCTGGAGAAGTGTATGGTGTTTCCTGAAACATCTACAAAACAAAGCAACAGAGCATAGGGCACTTCCACTTATGGTCCTATAGCTTAGGGAAATTAAAATCTAAAAGACACAGCCACCCCAAAGTTTGGGACGGCTCTGATTACAAGAACCTCGTTTACGGTAGAAGTTCAATATCGCAGAAAGCAAAAAATGGATAAAGAAGTTGTGGTACTTACGTACAATGCAATATCACTCAGCAATGAAATCTATGTCATCAGGCCCGTAGCAGCATAATGAGTGGATTCAGGTACGATGATTCTAAGTGAAATAAGTCACACAGAAAAAGAAACATCATAAGATATCACTACTACACGGAATGTAAACTTGGCTACACAGGAACTGAATTACAAAACAGAACAGGGTCTCAAATGTAGAAAACCAACTTATGCTTTCTTAAGGTGAAAGGTGAGTTGGGGTGCTGCATAAAACCAGAGATTGAAATTAGCACAGATACCGTTCCATAAGCCAAATATGTAATAGACAAGAGATACTCCTTGCTCAACGATGTGGACTCAACACCCCATATTAAACGCCTAAGAATATACCTGACTAGTAAGAATCTTAAAACCTATGGATTTATATGTCTCCGAAAGAGAATCAAGCGTGTGTACAGCGGTATAAACGCAGCAGTGATAGGATTGGTGAGGATCGGTGAGCAAATGCAGACCCTTTGAAGTCATATTGCATGGTACCCATTCCATGGGTCTCAACTCTCCAGGTTTAAGGGATTCTTCCTTCAGCTAAAACATGCATGTGGAACCCAGAGTATGATCCACGTGTGATCAGGAAACGTGTTCAAATGTGACTCAGTTTTTGTCCCCCAGTACTCGGGTGCATCATTCCAGACGCTTTACTAACACTCTCCCCACTTGGAGAGTCAGTGCCTTTAACCTCCTGTTTGGCCCACTTTGCAATTTCTGCGGAAAATGAACAGGAATAGGGAGAACCAATGAGAGACTAGCTGGAGGTGTCTGGACGGGCAAATTTAACTCTCATTTCCCACCAGGAAGAGGAATTAACCAAAGGCTCAGCGTGCCGTGCCGGAACCACACTAGGGTCTGAAACAATCCAGCGGTGTTGCGGCCAGCTCACAAGAAAGCGAGTTGAAGAAAGGAGCTCAGGGGCACTGTCATTCACAAACCTGCAGAGTTATAAATGACAGCTATCGTCCAAAAATATATTGAAGTAAGGCTGCCAAGAGGACTTGAAAGCGGGGCAGAATTGCAGGAAACCGATTTCAGGAGGTAGACTGGAATTGCATGTAAAGCATAGGAAAAGAGGCAGAACGTCCACAGTGATGCACTTGGCCAAAAAGGGCGTATGCGTTTTTTCCTGAATATATTCAGGAAAAAACGCATACGCCCTTTTTGGCCAACCAAGCAAGCTTGCAAAGGAAATCTGCACTACAATGAAGTCTCACTGCCCCCTGGTCAAAAGGGTCATCTGAAAAAAGTGTAAAATCTAGAAAGGCAGGACAGGCCATGGAGACCTGGGAGCCTTGTTATGCTGATGGGCGGGATGTAAATTGCCAACAGCCACTCTGGAGAAGTGTATGGTGTTTCCTGAAACATCTACAAAACAAAGCAACAGAGCCTAGGGCACTTCCACTTATGGTCCTATAGCTTAGGGAAATTAAAATCAAAAAGACACAGCCACCCCAAAGTTTGGGACGGCTCTGTTTACAAGAACCTCGTTTACGGTACAAGTTCAATATCGCAGAAAGCGAAAAATGGATAAAGAAGTTGTGGTACTTACGTACAATGCAATATCACTCAGCGATGAAATCTATGTCATCAGGCCCGTAGCAGCATAATGAGTGGATTCAGGTACGATGATTCTAAGTGAAATAAGTCACATAGAAAAAGAAACATCATAAGATATCACTACTACACGGAATGTAAACTTGGCTACACAGGAACTGAATTACAAAACAGAGCAGGGTCTCAAATGTAGAAAACCAACTTATGCTTGCTTAAGGGGAAAGGTGAGTTGGGGTGCTGCATAAAACCAGAGATTGAAATTAGCACAGATACCGTTCCATAAGCCAAATATGTAATAGAGAAGAGCTACTCCTTGCTCAACGAAGTGGACTCAACACCCCATATTAAACGCCTAAGAATATACCTGACTAGTAAGAATCTTAAAACCTATGGATTTATATGTCTCCGAAAGAGAATCAAGCGTGTGTACAGCGTCATAAACGCAGCAGTGATAGGATTGGTGAGGATCGGTGAGCAAATGCAGACCCTTTGAAGTCATATTGCATGGTACCCATTCCATGGGTATCAACTCTCCAGGTTTAAGGGATTCTTCCTTCAGCTAAAACATGCATGTGGAACCCAGAGTATGATCCACGTGTGATCAGGAAACGTGTTCAAAGGTGTCTCAGTTTTTGTCCCCCAGTACTCGGGTGCATCATTCCAGACGCTTTACTAACACTCTCCCCACTTGGAGAGTCAGTGCCTTTAACCTCCTGTTTGGCCCACTTTGCAATTTCTGCGGAAAATGAACAGGAATAGGGAGAACCAATGAGAGACTAGCTGGAGGTGTCTGGACGGGCAAATTTAACTCTCATTTCCCACCAGGAAGAGGAATTAACCAAAGGCTCAGCGTGCCGTGCCGGAACCGCACTAGGGCCTGAAACAATCCAGCGGTGTTGCGGCCAGCTCACAAGAAAACGAGTTGAAGAAAGGAGCTCAGGGGCACTGTCATTCACAAACCTGCAGAGTTATAAATGACAGCTATCGTCCAAAAATATATTGAAGTAAGGCTGCCAAGAGGACTTGAAAGCGGGGCAGAATTGCAGGAAACCGATTTCAGGAGGTAGACTGGAATTGCATGTAAAGCATAGGAAAAGAGGCAGAACGTCCACAGTGATGCACTTGGCCAAAAAGGGCGTATGCGTTTTTTCCAGAATATATTCAGGAAAAAACGCAGAGGCCCTTTTTGGCCAACCAAGCAAGCTTGCAAAGGAAATCTGCACTACAATGAAGTCTCACTGCCCCCTGGTCAAAAGGGTCATCTGAAAAAAGTGTAAAATCCAGAAAGGCAGGACAGGCCATGGAGACCTGGGAGCCTTGTTATGCTGATGGGCGTGATGTAAATTGCCAACAGCCACTCTGGAGAAGTGTATGGTGTTTCCTGAAACATCTAAAAAACAAAGCAACAGAGCCTAGGGCACTTCCACTTATGGTCCTATAGCTTAGGGAAATTAAAATCAAAAAGACACAGCCACCCCAAAGTTTGGGACGGCTCTGTTTACAAGAACCTCGTTTACGGTACAAGTTCAATATCGCAGAAAGCGAAAAATGGATAAAGAAGTTGTGGTACTTATGTACAATGCAATATCACTCAGCGATGAAATCTATATCATCAGGCCCGTAGCAGCATAATGAGTGGATTCAGGTACGATCTAAGTGAAATAAGTCACATAGAAAAAGAAACATCATAAGATATCACTACTACACGGAATGTAAACTTGGCTACACAGGAACTGAATTACAAAACAGAGCAGGGTCTCAAATGTAGAAAACCAACTTATGCTTGCTTAAGGGGAAAGGTGAGTTGGGGTGCTGCATAAAACCAGAGATTGAAATTAGCACAGATACCATTCCATAAGCCAAATATGTAATAGAGAAGAGCTACTCCTTGCTCAACGAAGTGTACTCAACACCCCATATTAAACGCCTAAGAATATACCTGACTAGTAAGAATCTTAAAACCTATGGATTTATATGTCTCCGAAAGAGAATCAAGCGTGTGTACAGCGGCATAAACGCAGCAGTGATAGGATTGGTGAGGATCGGTGAGCAAATGCAGACCCTTTGAAGTCATATTGCATGGTACCCATTCCATGGGTCTCAACTCTCCAGGTTTAAGGGATTCTTCCTTCAGCTAAAACATGCATGTGGAACCCAGAGTATGATCCACGTGTGATTGGGAAACGTGTTCAAATGTGACTCAGTTTTTGTCCCCCAGTACTCGGGTGCAACATTCCAGACGCTTTACTAACAGTCTCCCCACTTGGAGAGTCAGTGCCTTTAACCTACTGTTTGGCCCACTTTGCAATTTCTGCAGAAAATGAACAGGAATAGGGAGAACCAATGAGAGACTAGCTGGAGGTGTCTGGACGGGCAAATTTAACTCTCATTTCCCACCAGGAAGAGGAATTAACCAAAGGCTCAGCGTGCCATGCCGGAACCACACTAGGGCCTGAAGCAATCCTGTGGTGTTGCGGCCAGCTCACAAGAAAGCGAGTTGAAGAAAGGAGCTCAGGGGCACTGTCATTCACAAACCTGCAGAGTTATAAATGACAGCTATCGTCCAAAAATATATTGAAGTAAGGCTGCCAAGAGGACTTGAAAGCGGGGCAGAATTGCAGGAAACCGATTTCAGGAGGTAGACTGGAATTGCATGTAAAGCATAGGAAAAGAGGCAGAACGTCCACAGTGATGCACTTGGCCAAAAAGGGCGTATGCGTTTTTTCCTGAATATATTCAGGAAAAAACGCATACGCCCTTTTTGGCCAACCAAGCAAGCTTGCAAAGGAAATCTGCACTACAATGAAGTCTCACTGCCCCCTGGTCAAAAGAGTCATCTGAAAAAAGTGTAAAATCCAGAAAGGCAGGACAGGCCATGGAGACCTGGGAGCCTTGTTATGCTGATGGGCGGGATGTAAATTGCCAACAGCCACTCTGGAGAAGTGTATGGTGTTTCCTGAAACATCTAAAAAACAAAGCAACAGAGCCTAGGGCACTTCCACTTATGGTCCTATAGCTTAGGGAAATTAAAATCAAAAAGACACAGCCACCCCAAAGTTTGGGACGGCTCTGTTTACAAGAACCTCGTTTACGGTACAAGTTCAATATCGCAGAAAGCGAAAAATGGATAAAGAAGTTGTGGTACTTATGTACAATGCAATATCACTCAGCGATGAAATCTATATCATCAGGCCCGTAGCAGCATAATGAGTGGATTCAGGTACGATGATTCTAAGTGAAATAAGTCACATAGAAAAAGAAACATCATAAGATATCACTACTACACGGAATGTAAACTTGGCTACACAGGAACTGAATTACAAAACAGAGCAGGGTCTCAAATGTAGAAAACCAACTTATGCTTGCTTAAGGGGAAAGGTGAGTTGGGGTGCTGCATAAAACCAGAGATTGAAATTAGCACAGATACCATTCCATAAGCCAAATATGTAATAGAGAACAGCTACTCCTTGCTCAACGAAGTGGACTCAACACCCCATATTAAACGCCTAAGAATATACCTGACTAGTAAGAATCTTAAAACCTATGGATTTATATGTCTCCGAAAGAGAATCAAGCGTGTGTACAGCGGCATAAACGCAGCAGTGATAGGATTGGTGAGGATCGGTGAGCAAATGCAGACCCTTTGAAGTCATATTGCATGGTACCCATTCCATGGGTCTCAACTCTCCAGGTTTAAGGGATTCTTCCTTCAGCTAAAACATGCATGTGGAACCCAGAGTATGATCCACGTGTGATTGGGAAACGTGTTCAAATGTGACTCAGTTTTTGTCCCCCAGTACTCGGGTGCAACATTCCAGACGCTTTACTAACAGTCTCCCCACTTGGAGAGTCAGTGCCTTTAACCTACTGTTTGGCCCACTTTGCAATTTCTGCAGAAAATGAACAGGAATAGGGAGAACCAATGAGAGACTAGCTGGAGGTGTCTGGACGGGCAAATTTAACTCTCATTTCCCACCAGGAAGAGGAATTAACCAAAGGCTCAGCGTGCCATGCCGGAACCACACTAGGGCCTGAAGCAATCCTGTGGTGTTGCGGCCAGCTCACAAGAAAGCGAGTTGAAGAAAGGAGCTCAGGGGCACTGTCATTCACAAACCTGCAGAGTTATAAATGACAGCTATCGTCCAAAAATATATTGAAGTAAGGCTGCCAAGAGGACTTGAAAGCGGGGCAGAATTGCAGGAAACCGATTTCAGGAGGTAGACTGGAATTGCATGTAAAGCATAGGAAAAGAGGCAGAACGTCCACAGTGATGCACTTGGCCAAAAAGGGCGTATGCGTTTTTTCCTGAATATATTCAGGAAAAAACGCATACGCCCTTTTTGGCCAACCAAGCAAGCTTGCAAAGGAAATCTGCACTACAATGAAGTCTCACTGCCCCCTGGTCAAAAGAGTCATCTGAAAAAAGTGTAAAATCCAGAAAGGCAGGACAGGCCATGGAGACCTGGGAGCCTTGTTATGCTGATGGGCGGGATGTAAATTGCCAACAGCCACTCTGGAGAAGTGTATGGTGTTTCCTGAAACATCTAAAAAACAAAGCAACAGAACCTAGGGCACTTCCACTTATGGTCCTATAGCTTAGGGAAATTAAAATCAAAAAGACACAGCCACCCCAAAGTTTGGGACGGCTCTGTTTACAAGAACCTCGTTTACGGTACAAGTTCAATATCGCAGAAAGCGAAAAATGGATAAAGAAGTTGTGGTACTTACGTACAATGCAATATCACTCAGCGATGAAATCTATGTCATCAGGCCCGTAGCAGCATAATGAGTGGATTCAGGTACGATGATTCTAAGTGAAATAAGTCACATAGAAAAAGAAACATCATAAGATATCACTACTACACGGAATGTAAACTTGGCTACACAGGAACTGAATTACAAAACAGAGCATGGTCTAAAATGTAGAAAACCAACTTATGCTTGCTTAAGGGGAAAGGTGAGTTGGGGTGCTGCATAAAACCAGAGATTGAAATTAGCACAAATACCACTCCATAAGCCAAATATGTAATAGAGAAGAGCTACTCCTTGCTCAACGAAGTGGACTCAACACCCCATATTAAACGCCTAAGAATATACCTGACTAGTAAGAATCTTAAAACCTATGGATTTATATGTCTCCGAAAGAGAATCAAGCGGGTGTACAGCGGCATAAACGCAGCAGTGATAGGATTGGTGAGGATCGGTGAGCAAATGCAGACCCTTTGAAGTCATATTGCATGGTACCCATTACATGGGTCTCAACTCTCCAGGTTTAAGGGATTCTTCCTTCAGATAAAACATGCATGTGGAACCCAGACTATGATCCACAGTGTGATTGGGAAACGTGTTCAAAGGTGTCTCAGTTTTCGTCCCCTGGTACTCGGGTGCAACATTCCAGACGCTTTACTAACACTCTCCCCACTTGGAGAGTCAGTGCCTTTAACCTCCTGTTTGTCCCAGTTTGCAATTTCTGCGGAAAATGAACAGGAATAGGGAGAACCAATGAGAGACTAGCTGGAGGTGTCTGGACGGGCAAATTTAACTCTCATTTCCCACCAGGAAGAGGAATTAACCAAAGGCTCAGCGTGCCGTGCCGGAACCACACTAGGGCCTGAAACAATCCAGCGGTGTTGCGGCCAGCTCACAAGAAAGCGAGTTGAAGAAAGGAGCTCAGGGGCACTGTCATTCACAAACCTGCAGAGTTATAAATGACAGCTATCGTCCAAAAATATATTGAAGTAAGGCTGCCAAGAGGACTTGAAAGTGGGGCAGAATTGCAGGAAACCGATTTCAGGAGGTAGACTGGAATTGCATGTAAAGCATAGGAAAAGAGGCAGAACGTCCACAATGATGCACTTGGCCAAAAAGGGCGTATGCATTTTTTCCTGAATATATTCAGGAAAAAACGCATACGCTCTTTTTGGCCAACCAAGCAAGCTTGCAAAGGAAATCTACACTACAATGAAGTCTCACTGCCCCCCAGTCAAAAGGGCCATCTGAAAAAAGTGTAAAATCCAGAAAGGCAGGACAAGCCATGGGACGTGGGAGCCTTGTTATGCTGATGGGTGGGATGTAAATTGCCAACAGCCACTCTGGAGAAGTTTATGGTGTTTCCTGAAACATCGAAAAAAGAAAGCAACAAAGCCTAGGGCATTTCTGCTTATGGTTCTATAGCTTAGGGAAATTAAATTCAAAAAGACACAGCCACCCCAAAGTTTGGGACGGCTCTGTTTACAAGAACCTCGTTTACGGTACAAGTTCAATATCGCAGAAAGCGAAAAATGGATAAAGAAGTTGTGGTACTTACGTACAATGAAATATCACTCAGCAATGAAATCTATGTCATCAGGCCCGTAGAAGCATAATGAGTGGATTCAGGTACGATGATTCTAAGTGAAATAAGTCACACAGAAAAAGAAACATCATAAGATATCACTACTACACGGAATGTAAACTTGGCTACACAGGAACTGAATTACAAAACAGAACAGGGTCTCAAATGTAGAAAACCAACTTATGCTTGCTTAAGGGGAAAGGTGAGTTGGGGTGCTGCATAAAACCAGAGATTGAAATTAGCACAGATACCGTTCCATATGCCAAATATGTAATAGACAATAGCTACTCCTTGCTCAACGAAGTGGACTCAACACCCCATATTAAACGCCTAAGAATATACCTGACTAGTAAGAATCTTAAAACCTATGGATTTATATGTCTCCGAAAGAGAATCAAGCGTGTGTGCAGCGGGATAAACGCAGCAGTGATAGGATTGGTGGGGTTCGGTGAGCAAATGCAGACCCTTTGAAGTCATATTGCATGGTACCCATTCCATGGGTCTCAACTCTCCAGGTTTAAGGGATTCTTCCTTCAGCTAAAACATGCATGTGGAACCCAGAGTATGATCCACCGTGTGATTGGGAAACGTGTTCAAAGGTGTCTCAGTTTTCGTCCCCTGGTACTCGGGTGCAACATTCCAGACGCTTTACTAACACTCTCCCCATTTGGAGAGTCAGTGCCTTTAACCTCCTGTTTGTCCCAGTTAGCAATTTCTGCGGAAAATGAACAGGAATAGGGAGAACCAATGAAAGACTAGATGGAGGTGTCTGGACGGGCAAATTTAACTCTCATTTCCCACCAGGAAGAGGAATTAACCAAAGGCTCAGCATGCCATGCCAGAACCACACTAGGGCCTGAAGCAATCCTGCGGTGTTGCGGCCAGCTCACAAGAAAGCGAGTTGAAGAAAGGAGCTCAGGGGCACTGTCATTCACAAACCTGCAGAGTTATAAATGACAGCTATCGTCCAAAAATATATTGAAGTAAGGCTGCCAAGAGGACTTGAAAGCGGGGCAGAATTGCAGGAAACCGATTTCAGGAGGTAGACTGGAATTGCATGTAAAGCATAGGAAAAGAGGCAGAACGTCCACAATGATGCACTTGGCCAAAAAGGGCGTATGCGTTTTTTCCTGAATATATTCAGGAAAAAACGCATACGCCCTTTTTGGCCAACCAAGCAAGCTTGCAAAGGAAATCTGCACTACAATGAAGTCTCACTGCCCACCGGTCAAAAGGGCCATCTGAAAAAAGTGTATAATCCAGAAAGGCAGGACAGGCCATGGAGACCTGGGAGCCTTGTTATGCTGATGGGCGGGATGTAAATTGCCAACAGCCACTCTGGAGAAGTGTATGGTGTTTCCTGAAACATCTAAAAAACAAAGCAACAGAGCCTAGGGCACTTCCGCTTATGGTCCTATAGCTTAGGGAAATTAAAATCAAAAAGACACAGCCACCCCAAAGTTTGGGACGGCTCTCTTTACAAGAACCTCATTTACGGTACAAGGTCAATATCGCAGAAAGCGAAAAATGGATAAAGAAGTTTTGGTACTTACGTACCATGCAATATCACTCAGCAATGAAATCTATGTCATCAGGCCCGTAGCAGCATAATGAGTGGATTCAGGTACGATGATTCTAAGTGAAATAAGTCACACAGAAAAAGAAACATCATAAGATATCACTACTACACGGAATGTAAACTTGGCTACACAGGAACTGAATTACAAAACAGAACAGGGTCTCAAATGTAGAAAACCAACTTATGCTTGCTTAAGGGGAAAGGTGAGTTGGGGTGCTGCATAAAACCAGAGATTGAAATTAGCACAGATACCGTTCCATAAGCCAAATATGTAATAGACAAGAGCTACTCCTTGCTCAACGAAGTGGACTCAACACCCCATATTAAACGCCTAAGAATATACCTGACTAGTAAGAATCTTAAAACCTATGGATTTATATGTCTCCGAAAGAGAATCAAGCGTGTGTACAGCGGCATAAACGCAGCAGTGATAGGATTGGTGAGGTTCGGTGAGCAAATACAGACCCTTTGAAGTCATATTGCATGGTACCCATTCCATGGGTCTCAACTCTCCAGGTTTAAGGGATTCTTCCTTCAGCTAAAACATGCATGTGGAACCCAGAGTATGATCCATCGTGTGATCGGGAAAAGTGTTCAAATGTGTCTCAGTTTTCGTCCCCCGGTACTCGGGTGCAACATTCCAGACGCTTTACTAACACTCTCCCCACTTATAGAGTCAGTGCCTTTAACCTCCTGTTTGGCCCAGTTTGCAATTTCTGCGGAAAATGAACAGGAATAGGGATAACCAATGAGAGACTAGCTGGAGGTGTCTGGACGGGCAAATTTAACTCTCGTTTCCCACCAGGAAGAGGAATTAACCAAAGGCTCAGCGTGCCGTTCCGGAACCACACTAGGGCCTGAAGCAATCCTGCGGTGTTGCGGCCAGCTCACAAGAAAGCGAGTTGAAGAAAGGAGCTCAGGGGCACTGTCATTCACAAACCTGCAGAGTTATAAATGACAGCTATCGTCCAAAAATATATTGAAGTAAGGCTGCCAAGAGGACTTGAAAGCGGGGCAGAATTGCAGGAAACCGATTTCAGGAGGTAGACTGGAATTACATGTAAAGCATAGGAAAAGAGGCAGAACGTCCACAATGATGCACTTGGCCAAAAAGGGCGTATGCGTTTTTTCCTGAATATATTCAGGAAAAAACGCATACGCCCTTTTTGGCCAACCAAGCAAGCTTGCCAAGGAAATCTGCACTACAATGAAGTCTCACTGCCCCCTGGTCAAAAGGGCCATCTGAAAAAAGTGTAAAATCTAGAAAGGCAGGACAGGCCATTGAGAACTGGGAGCCTTGTTATGCTGATGGGCGGGATGTAAATTGCCAACAGCCACTCTGGAGAAGTGTATGGTGTTTCCTGAAACATCTACAAAACAAAGCAACAGAGCTTAGGGCACTTCCACTTATGGTCCTATAGCTTAGGGAAATTAAAATCAAAAAGACACAGCCACCCCAAAGTTTGGGACGGCTCTGTTTACAAGAACCTCATTTACGGTACAAGGTCAATATCGCAGAAAGCGAAAAATGGATAAAGAAGTTGTGGTACTTACGTACAATGCAATATCACTCAGCAATGAAATCTATGTCATCAGGCCCGTTGCAGCATAACGAGTGGATTCAGGTACGATGATTCTAAGTGAAATAAGTCACACAGAAAAAGAAACATCATAAGATATCACTACTACACGGAATGTAAACTTGGCTACACAGGAACTGAATTACAAAACAGAACAGGGTCTCAAATGTAGAAAACCAACTTATGCTTGCTTAAGGGGAAAGGTGAGTTGGGGTGCTGCATAAAACCAGAGATTGAAATTAGCACAGATACCGTTCCATAAGCCAAATATGTAATAGACAAGAGCTACTCCTTGCTCAACAAAGTGGACTCAACACCCCATATTAAACGCTTAAGAATATACCTGACTAGTAAGAATCTTAAAACCTATGGATTTATATGTCTCCGAAAGAGAATCAAGCGTGTGTACAGCGCCATAAACGCAGCAGTGATAGGATTGGTGAGGATCGGTGAGCAAATGTATACTCTTTGAAGTCATATTGCATGGTACCCATTCCATGGGTCTCAACTCTCCTGGTTTAAGGGATTCTTCCTTCAGCTAAAACATGCATGTGGAACCCAGAGTATGATCCACCGTGTGATCGGGAAACGTGTTCAAATGTGTCTCAGTTTTCGTTCCCCGGTACTCGGGTGCAACATTACAGATGCTTTACTAACACTCTCCCCACTTAGAGAGTCAGTGCCTTTAACCTCCTGTTTGGCCCAGTTTGCAATTTCTGCGGAAAATGAACAGGAATAGGGAGAACCAATGAGAGACTAGCTGGAGGTGTCTGGACGGGCAAATTTAACTCTCATTTCCCACCAGGAAGGGGAATTAACCAAAGGCTCAGAGTGCAGTGCCGGAACCACACTAGGGCCTGAAGCAATCCTGCGGTGTTGCGGCCAGCTCACAAGAAAGCGAGTTGAAGAAAGGAGCTCAGGGGCACTGTCATTCACAAACCTGCAGAGTTATAAATGACAGCTATCGTCCAAAAATATATTGAAGTAAGGCCGCCAAGAGGACTCGAAAGCGGGGCAGAATTGCAGGAAATCGATTTCAGGAGGTAGGTAGGAATTGCATTTAAAGCATAGGAAAAGAGACAGAACTTGGAAAATAATGCACTTGGCAAAAAAGGGCATATGTGTTTTATCCAGAGCTCTCATAACCGAGGGGAGGAGATTCCCAGCAGGCTCCAACTGCCACCTGAGGGCTCATGTTGTCAAGGCAACGTGAGCAAGCCAGGCAGGAGTTACCTCACAGCAGAGATCCCACCTCACAGAAGGGTGAGAAACCCAGCCAACATCAGACTCTCACCAGAGGGCCCACATCACCAAGGGGATGGGAACCAGGCAGGAGTGTCTTCACACCAGTGGGGCCACATCATCGAAAGGTGAGGTACTCAGCACATGTGTCCTCAAACCAGAGGACCCACATCACTAAGGGCCTCGGAGTGAGGCAGGCAGGAGTAGCCTCACAACACTGGGCCCATAGAATAAAAAAGTGAGGAATCCAGCAGTTGGAACCTCCCAGCAGGGGGCCCAGAGCACCGAGGCTATGGGATCCAGGCCACAGTGAACTCACAGCAGAGGGCCCATGTCATGAAACTGAGCAACCCAGTCATTGGGACCTCAGAGCAGGAGGCCCACATCCCCATGGGGATATAAATCTGGTAGGAGTGTCCTCGCACCACTGAAAACGTATCAGAAAATTTTGGGAGACCAGCAGTTAGAGCCTGACGCCAGAAGACCCTCATCACCAAGGGAAGGAGGCTCCCAGCAGGCTCCAACGGCCACCAGAGGGCTGACGTCGCCAAGGCGATGTGTGCCAACCAGGCACGAATGACCTCACAGCAGAGGGCCCACCTCAGAGAAGTGTGACGAACCCAGTCAGGATCAGACTCGCACCAGAGGGCCCACATCACCAAATGGATTGGAACCAGGCAGGAGTGTCCTCACATGAGTAGGGCCACATCATCTAAAGGTGAGGAACCCAGAACACGTGGCTTCAAACCATAGGACACACATCACCAAGAGGCTGGGGGTGAGGCAGGCAGGAGGAGCCTCACAACAGAGGGCCCAAAAATAAGGAAGGTGAGGAATCCAGCAGTTGCAACCTCCCAGCAGGCGGCCCAGAGCACAGAGGCTAGGGGATCCAAGCCAGAGTGAACTAACACCAGACAGCCCACATCATGAAACTGTGAGCAACCCAGACATTGGGACCTCAGAGCAGAAGGCCCACATCCCCATGGTGATGAGAACATGACAGGAGTGTCCTGGCATCACTGGGCTCACATCAGAAAACGTGGGGTGCTCAGAAGTTAGGGCCTGACGCTAGAGGGCACTCATCACCGAGGGGAGGAGGCTCCCAGCAGGCTCCAGCTGCCACCAGAGGGCCAACGTCACCAAGGCGATGTGTGCCAGCCCGGCAGGAGTGACCTCACAGCAGAGGCCCCACCTCACAGAAGGGTGAGGAACACAGCCAGGATCAGACTCTCACCAGAGGGCCCACATCACCAAGGGGAAGGGAATCAGGCAGGAGTGTCCCCACATCAGTGGGACAACATCATCGAAAGGTGAGGATCCCAGCACATGTAGCCTCAAACCAGAGGAACCACATCACCAAGGGGTTCGGAATGAGGCTGGCAGGACCGGCCTCACAACACAGGGTCCATAGAATATAAAAGTTGAGGAATCCAGCAGTTGGAACCTCCCAGCAAGCGGCCCAGAGCACCGAGGCTATGGGATCCAGGCCGCAGTGAACTCACAGCAGAGGGCCCACATCATGAACCTGTGAGCAGCCCAGCCGTTGGGACCTCAGAACAGAAGGCCCACATCCCCATTGGGATGGGAACCTGGCAGGAGTGGCTTCGCACCACTTAGCACATATCAGAAAATGTTAGGAGCCCAGCAGTTAGGGCCTGACGCCAGGGGGCCCTCATAACTGAGGGGAGGAGACTCCCAGCAGGTTCCAACTGCCAACAGAGGGCCCACGTCTACAAGGTGGCATGCGCCAGCCAGGCAGTAGTGACCTCACAACAGAGGGCCTATCTCACAGAAGGGTGAGGAACCGAGGTAGGATGAGACTCTTGCCAGAGGGCCCACAACACCAAGGGGATGGGAACCAGTCAGGACTGTCCTCTCACCAGTGGGGCCACATCATCGAAAGGTGAGGAACCCAGCACATGCGGCCTCATATCAGAGGACATACATCACAAAGGGGATGGGAGTGAGGCAGGTAGGAGTAGCCTAAAAACAGAGGGCCCAAAGAATAAAAAAGGTGAGGAATCCAGCATTTGGAACCTCCCAGCAGGCGGCCGAGAGCACAGAAGCTATGGGATGCAGGCAGGAGTGAACTAACAGCAGAGAGCCCACATCATGAAACTGTGAGCAACCCAGGCGTTGGGACCTCAGAGCAGAAAGCCCACATCCCCATGGGGATGGGAACCTGACAGGAGTGTCCTGGCATCACTGGGCTCACATCAGAAAACGTGGGGAGCCCAGCAGTTAGGGCCTGATGCTAGAGGGCTGTCATCACCGAGGGCAGGAGGCTCCCAGCAGGTTCCATGTGCCAACAGAGGGCCCACGTCGCCAAGGTGATGTGTGCAAGTCAGGTAGGATTGACCTCACAGCAGAGGGCCTACCTCACAGAAGAGTGAGGAACCCAGCCAGGATAAGACTGTCACCAGAAGGCCCACATCACCAAGGGGATGGGAACCAGGCAGGAGTGTCCTCACACCAGTGGGGCCACATCATTGAAAGTTGCGGAACCCAGCATATGTGGCCTCAAACCAGAGGACCCACATCACAAAGGGGATGCGAGTGAGGCAGGCAGGAGGAGCATCGCAACACAGGCCCCATAGAATACAAAAGTTGAGGAATCGAGCAGTTGGAACCTTCCAGCAGGCGGCCCAGAGCACAGAGGCTATGGCATCCAGGCCAGAGTGAACTAACAGCAGAGAGCCCACATCATGAAACTGTGAACAACCCAGCCGTTGGGACCTCAGAACAGAAGGCCCACATCCCAATGGGTATGTGAACCTGGATGGAGTGTCTTCGAACCACTGGGCGCACATCACAAAATGTGGGGAGCCCAGCCGTTAGGGCCTGACGCAAGAGGGCCCTCATCACCGAGGGGAGGAGGCTCCCAGCAGGCTCCAAGTGCCACCAGAGGGCTCATGTCCACAAGGCGAGGTGAGCAAGCCAGGCAGGAGTGACCTCACAGCAGACGGCCCATCTCACAGATGGGTGAGGAACCCAGCCACGATCAGACTCTCAACAGAGAGCCCACATCACCAAGGGGATGTGAACCAGGCAGGAGTCTCCTAAGACCATTGGTCCCACATCATCGAAAGGTGAGGAACCCAGCACATGTGGCCTCAAACCAGAGGACACACATCACGAAGGGACTGGGAGTGAGGCAGGCAGGAGGATCCTCACAACAGAGGGCCTAAAAAATTAAAAAAGTGAGGAATCCAGCAGTTGGAACCTTCCAGCAGGCGGCCAAGAACACAGAGGCTATGGGATCCAGGCCACAGTGAACTAACACCAGAGAGCCCACATCATGAAACTGTGATCAACCCAGCCGTTGGAACGTCAGAGCAGAAGGCCCACATCCCCATGGAGATGGGAACCTAAGAGGAGTGCCCGAGCATCACTGGGCTCACTAAGAAAAGTTGGGGAGCCCAGCAGTTAGGGCTTGACATCAGAGGGCCCTCATCACAGAGGTGAGGAGGCTCCCAGCAGGGTCCAAGTGCCACCAGAGGGCTCATGTCAACAAGGCGAGGTGAGCAAGCCAGGCAAGAGTTACCTGATAGTAGAGGGCCCACCTCACAGATGGTTGAGGAACCCAGCCAGGATCAGACTCTCACCAGAGGGCCCACATCACAAAGGGGATGGGAACCAGTCAGGATTATCCTCACACCAGTGGGGCCTCATCATCTTAACGTGAGGAACCCAGCACATGTGTCCTCAAACCAGAGGACCCACATCACAAAGGGCCTTGGAGTGAGGCAGGCAGGAGTAGCCTCACAACACAGGGGCACATAATATAAAATACGTGAGGGTTCCAGCATTTAGACCTTCCAGCAGGCAGCTCAGAACACCGAGGCTATGGGATCCAGGCCACAGTGAACTCACAGCAGAGGGCCAACATCATAAAACTGTGAGCAACCCAGGCGTTGGGACCACAGAGCAGAAGGCCCACATCCCCATGGGAATGGGAACCTGGCTGGAGTGTCCTCGCACCACTGGGCGCACATCAGAAAAAGTGGGGAGCCCACCATTTAGGGCCTGACGCCAGAGGGCCGTCATCACCGAGAGGAGGAGGCACCCTGCACGCTCCAACTGCCACCAGAGGGCTCACGTCTCCAAGGTGACGTGTGCCAGCCAGTCAGGAGTGACCGCACAGCAGAGGGCCTACCTCACAGAACGTTGAGGAACCCAGCCAGGATTAGACTCTGGCCAGAGGGCCCACCTCACCAAGGGGATGGTAACCAGGCAGGAGTGTCCTCACACGAGTGGGGCCACATCATCGAAAGGTGAGGAACGCAGCACATGTGGCCTCAAGCTATAGGACAGTCATCACCAAGGGGCTGGCAGCGAGGCAGGCAGGAGGAGCCTCACAACAGAGGGCACATAGAATAAAAAAGTTGAGGAATCCAGCAGTTGGAACCTCCCAGCAGGCGGCTCAAAGCACCGATAATAAGGGATCCTTGCCGGAGTGAACTCACAGCAGAGGACCCACATCATGGTACTGTGAGCAAGCCAGCCGTTTTGACCTCAGAGCAGAAGGCCCATATCCCCATGGGGATGCGAACCTGGCAAGAGTGTCCTCACTCACTTGGCGCACATCAGAAAATGTGGGGAGCCCAGCAGTTATGGCCTAAGGCAAGAGGGCCCTCATCACCGAGGGGAGGAGGATCCCAGCACACTCCAACTGCCACCAGAGGGCCCACGTCGCCAAGGTGACTTGTGCCAGACAGGCATGATTGACCTCACAGCAGAGGGCCCACCTCACAGAAGGGTGAGGAACCCAGCCAGGATCAGACTCTCACCTGAGGGCCCACATCAGCAAGGGGATGGGAACCAGTCACGACTGTCTTCCCTCCAGTGGGGCCACATCATCGAAAGGTGCGGAACCCAGCACATGTGACCTCAAATCAGAGGACACATATCACAAAGGGAATGGGAGTGAGGCAGGCAGGAGTAGCCTAAAAACAGAGGGCCCAAAGAATAAGAAAGGTGAGGAATCCAGCAGTTGGAACCTCCCAGCAGGCAGCCGAGAGCACAGAAGCTATGGGATGCAGGCAGGAGTGAACTAACAGCAGAGAGCCCACATCATGAAACTGTGAGCAACCCAGGCGTTGGGACCTCAGAGCAGAAGGCCCACATCCCAATGGGGATGTGAACCTGGATGGAGTGTCTTCGCACCACTGGGCCGCACATCACGAAATGTGGGGAGCACAGCTCTTAGGGCCTGATGCCAGAGGGCCCTCATCACCGAGGGGAGGAGGCTCCCAGCAGGCTCCAAGTGCCACCAGAGGGCTCATGTCCACAAGGCGAGGTGAGCAAGCCAGGCAGGAGTGACCTCACAGCAGACGGCCCACCTCACAGATGGGTGAAGAACCCAGCCAGGATCAGACTCTCAACAGAGGGCCCACATCACCAAGGGGATGTGAACCAGGCAGGAGTCTCCTAAGACCATTGGTCCCACATCATTGAAAGGTGAGGAACCCAGCACATGTGGCCTCAAACCAGAGGACACACATCACGAAGGGACTGGGAGTGAGGCAGGCAGGAGGATCCTCACAACAGAGGGCCCAAAAAATTAAAAAAGTGAGGAATCCAGCAGTTGGAACCTCCCAGCAGGTGGCCAAGAACACAGAGGCTATGGGATCCAGGCCACAGTGAACTAACACCAGAGAGCCCACATCATGAAACTGTGATCAACCCAGCCGTTGGAACGTCAGAGCAGAAGGCCCACATCCCCATGGAGATGGGAACCTAAGAGGCGTGCCCGAGCATCACTGGGCTCACTAAGAAAAGTTGGGGAGCCCAGCAGTTAGGGCCTGACGTCAGAGGGCCCTCATCACCGGGGGGCGGAGATTCCCAGCACGCTCCAACTGCCACCACACAGCTGACTTCACCAAGGCATTGTGTGCCAGCCATGCAGGAGTGACCTATCAGCAGAGGGTCTCCCTCACAGAAGGGTGAGGAACACAGCCAGGAACAGACTCTCACCAGGGGGTCCGCATAACCACGTGGATGAGAAGCAGTCAGGAGTGTCCTCACACTAGTGGGGCCACATCATCGAAAGGTGAGGAACCCAGCAAAGGTGGCCACAAACCAGAGGACCCACATCACCAGGGGGTTGAGAGTGAGGTAGGTGTCTGGACAGGCATATTTAACTCTCATTTCCCACCAGGAAGAGGAATTAACCAAAGGCTCAGCGTGCCGTGCCGGAACCACACTAGGGCCTGAAGCAATCCTGCAGTGTTGCGACCAGCTCACAAGAAAGCGAGTTGAAGAAAGGAGCTCAGGGGCACTGTCATTCACAAACCTGCAGAGTTATAAATGACAGCTATCGTCCAAAAATATATTGAAGTAAGGCTGCCAAGAGGACTTTAAAGCGGGGCAGAATTGCAGGAAACCGATTTCAGGAGGTAGACTGGAATTGCATGTAAAGCATAGGAAAAGAGGCAGAACGTCCACAATGATACACTTGGCCAAAAAGGGCACATGCGTTTTTTCCTGAATATATTCAGGAAAAAACGCATACGAACTTTTTGGCCAACCAAGCAAGCTTGCAAAGGAAATCTGCACTACAATGAAGTCTCACTGCCCCCCGGTCAAAAGGGCCATCTGAAAAAAGTGTAAAATCCAGAAAGGCAGGACAGGCCATGGAGAACTGGGAGCCTTGTTATGATGATGGGAGGGATGTAAATTGCCAACAGCCACTCTGGAGAAGTGTATGGTGTTTCCTGAAACATCTACAAAACAAAGCAACAGAGCCTAGGGCACTTCCACTTATGGTCCTATAGCTTAGGGAAATTAAAATCAAAAAGACACAGCCACCCCAAAGTTTGGGACGGCTCTGTTTACAAGAACCTCGTTTACGGTACAAGTTCAATATCGCAGAAAGCGAAAAATGGATAAAGAAGTTGTGGTACTTACGTACAATGCAATATCACTCAGCAATGAAATCTATGTCATCAGGCCCGTAGCAGCATAATGAGTGGATTCAGGTACGATGATTCTTAGTGAAATAAGTCACACAGAAAAAGAAACATCATAAGATATCACCACTACGCGGAATGTAAACTTGGCTACACAAGAACTGAATTACAAAACAGAACAGGGTCTCAAATGTAGAAAACCAACTTATGCTTGCTTAAGGGGAAAGGTGAGTTGGGGTGTTGCATAAAACCAGAGAATGAAATTAGCACAGATACCGTTCCATAAGCCAAATATGTAATAGACAAGAGCTACTCCTTGCTCAACGAAGTGGACTCAACACCCCATATTAAATGCCTAAGAATATACCTGACTAGTAAGAATCTTAAAACCTATGGATTTATATGTCTCTGAAAGAGAATCAAGCGTGTGGACAGCGGCATAAACACAGCAGTGATAGGATTGGTGAGGATCGGTGAGCAAATGCATACTCTTTGAAGTCATATTGCATGGTACCCATTCCAAGGGTCTCAACTCTCCTGGTTTAAGGGATTCTTCCTTCAGCTAAAACATGCATGTGGAACCCAGAGTATGATCCACCATGTGATTGGGAAACGTGTTCAAAGGTATCTCAGTTTTCGTCCCCTGGTACTCGGGTGCAACATTCCAGACGCTTTACTAACACTCTCCCCACTTTGAGAGTCAGTGCCTTTAACCTCCTGTTTGGCCCAGTTTGCAATTTCTGAGGAAACTGAACAGGAATAGGGAGAACCAATGAGAGACTAGCTGGAGGTGTCTGGACGGGCAAATTTAACTCTCATTTCCCACCAGGAAGAGGAATTAACCACAGGCTCAGCGTGCCATGCCGGAACCACACTAGGGCCTGAAGCAATCCTGTGGTGTTGCGGCTAGCTCACAAGAAAGCGAGTTGAAGAAAGACGCTCAGGGGCACTGTCTTTCACAAACCTGCAGAGCTATAAATGACAGCTATCGTCCAAAAATATATTGAAGTAAGGCTGCCAAGAGGACTTGAAAGCGGGGCAGAATTGCAGGAAACCAATTTCAGGAGGTAGACTGGAATTGCATGTAAAGCATAGGAAAAGAGGCAGAACGTCCACAATGATGCACTTGGCCAAAAAGGGCGTATGCGTTTTTTCCTGAATATATTCAGGAAAAAACGCATACGCCCTTTTTGGCCAACCAAGCAAGCTTGCAAAGGAAATCTGCACTACAATGAAGTCTCACTGCCCCCCAGTCAAAAGGGCCATCTGAAAAAAGTGTAAAATCCAGAAAGGCAGGACAGGCCATGGAGAACTGGGAGCCTTGTTATGCTGATGGGCGGGATGTAAATTGCCAACAGCCACTCTGGAGAAGTGTATGGTGTTTCCTGAAACATCTAAAAAACAAAGCAACAGAGCCTAGGGCACTTCCGCTTATGGTCCTATAGCTTAGGGAAATTAAAATCAAAAAGACACAGCCACCCCAAAGTTTGGGATGGCTCTGTTTACAAGAACCTCGTTTACGGTACAAGTTCAATATCGCAGAAAGCGAAAAATGGATAAAGAAGTTGTGGTACTTACGTACAATGCAATATCACTCAGCAATGACATCTATGTCATCAGGCCCGTAGCAGCATAATGAGTGGATTCAGGTACGATGATTCTAAGTGAAATAAGTCATACAGAAAAAGAAACATCATAAGATATCACCACTACACGGAATGTAAACTTGGCTACACAAGAACTGAATTACAAAACAGAACAGGGTCTCAAATGTAGAAAACCAACTTATGCTTGCTTAAGGGGAAAGGTGAGTTGGGGTGCTGCATAAAACCAGAGATTGAAATTAGCACAGATACCGTTCCATAAGCCAAATATGTAATAGACAAGAGCTACTCCTTGCTCAACGAAGTGGACTCAACACCCCATATTAAACGCCTAAGAATATACCTGACTAGTAAGAATCTTAAAACCTATGGATTTATATGTCTCTGAAAGAGAATCAAGCGTGTGTACAGCGGCATAAACACAGCAGTGATAGGATTGGTGAGGATCGGTTAGCAAATGCATACTCTTTGAAGTCATATTGCATGGTACCCATTCCAAGGGTCTCAACTCTCCTGGTTTAAGGGATTCTTCCTTCAGCTAAAACATGCATGTGGAACCCAGAGTATGATCCACCATGTGATTGGGAAACGTGTTCAAAGGTATCTCAGTTTTCGTCCCCTGGTACTCGGGTGCAACATTCCAGACGCTTTACTAACACTCTCCCCACTTTGAGAGTCAGTGCCTTTAACCTCCTGTTTGGCCCAGTTTGCAATTTCTGAGGAAACTGAACAGGAATAGGGAGAACCAATGAGAGACTAGCTGGAGGTGTCTGGACGGGCAAATTTAACTCTCATTTCCCACCAGGAAGAGGAATTAACCACAGGCTCAGCGTGCCATGCCGGAACCACACTAGGGCCTGAAGCAATCCTGTGGTGTTGCGGCCAGCTCACAAGAAAGCGAGTTGAAGAAAGGAGCTCAGGGGCACTGTCTTTCACAAACCTGCAGAGCTATAAATGACAGCTATCGTCCAAAAATATATTGAAGTAAGGCTGCCAAGAGGACTTGAAAGCGGGGCAGAATTGCAGGAAACCAATTTCAGGAGGTAGACTGGAATTGCATGTAAAGCATAGGAAAAGAGGCAGAACGTCCACAATGATGCACTTGGCCAAAAAGGGCGTATGCGTTTTTTCCTGAATATATTCAGGAAAAAACGCATACGCCCTTTTTGGCCAACCAAGCAAGCTTGCAAAGGAAATCTGCACTACAATGAAGTCTCACTGCCCCCCGGTCAAAAGGGCCATCTGAAAAAAGTGTAAAATCCAGAAAGGCAGGACAGGCCATGGAGACATGAGAGCCTTGTTATGCTGATGGGCGGGATGTAAATTGCCAACAGCCACTCTGGAGAAGTGTATGGTGTTTCCTGAAACATCTAAAAAACAAAGCAACAGAGCCTAGGGCACTTCCGCTTATGGTCCTATAGCTTAGGGAAATTAAAATCAAAAAGACACAGCCACCCCAAAGTTTGGGACGGCTCTGTTTACAAGAACCTCGTTTACGGTACAAGTTCAATATCGCAGAAAGCGAAAAATGGATAAAGAAGTTGTGGTACTTACGTACAATGCAATATCACTCAGCAATGACATCTATGTCATCAGGCCCGTAGCAGCATAATGAGTGGATTCAGGTACGATGATTCTAAGTGAACTAAGTCATACAGAAAAAGAAACATCATAAGATATCACCACTACACGGAATGTAAACTTGGCTACACAAGAACTGAATTACAAAACAGAACAGGGTCTCAAATGTAGAAAACCAACTTATGCTTGCTTAAGGGGAAAGGTGAGTTGGGGTGCTGCATAAAACCAGAGATTGAAATTAGCACAGATACCGTTCCATAAGCCAAATATGTAATAGACAAGAGCTACTCCTTGCTCAACGAAGTGGACTCAACACCCCATATTAAACGCCTAAGAATATACCTGACTAGTAAGAATCTTAAAACCTATGGATTTATATGTCTCCGAAAGAGAATCAAGCGTGTGTACAGCGGCATAAACACAGCAGTGATAGGATTGGTGAGGATCGGTGAGCAAATGCATACTCTTTGAAGTCATATTGCATGGTACCCATTCCAAGGGTCTCAACTCTCCTGGTTTAAGGGATTCTTCCTTCAGCTAAAACATGCATGTGGAACCCAGAGTATGATCCACCGTGTGATTGGGAAACGTGTTCAAAGGTGTCTCAGTTTTCGTCCCCTGGTACTCGGGTGCAACATTCCAGACGCTTTACTAACACTCTCCCCACTTGGAGAGTCAGTGCCTTTAACATCCTGTTTGGCCCAGTTTGCAATTTCTGCGGAAAATGAACAGGAATAGGGAGAACCAATGAGAGACTAGCTGGAGGTGTCTGGACGGGCAAATTTAACTCTCATTTCCCACCAGGAAGAGGAATTAACCAAAGGCTCAGCGTGCCATGCCGGAACCACTCTAGGACCTGAAGCAACCCTGCGGTGTTGCGGCCAGCTCACAAGACAGCGAGTTGAAGAAAGGAGCTCAGGGGCACTGTCATTCACAAACCTGCAGAGTTATAAATGACAGCTATCGTCCAAAAATATATTGAAGTAAGGCTGCCAAGAGGACTTGAAAGCGGGGCAGAATTGCAGGAAACCGATTTCAGGAGGTAGACTGGAATTGCATGTAAAGCATAGGAAAAGAGGCAGAACGTCCACAATGATGCACCTGGCCAAAAAGGGCGTATGCGTTTTTTCCTGAATATATTCAGGAAAAAACGCATACGCCCTTTTTGGCCAACCAAGCAAGCTTGCAAAGGAAATCTGCACTACAATGAAGTCTCAATGCCCCCCGGTCAAAAGGGCCATCTGAAAAAAGTGTAAAATCCAGAAAGTCAGGACAGGCCATGGAGAACTGGGAGCCTTGTTATGCTGATGGGCGGGATGTAAATTGCCAACAGCCACTCTGGAGAAGTGTATGTTGTTTTCTGAAACATCTAAAAAACAAAGCAACAGAGCCTAGGGCACTTCCGCTTATGGTCCTATAGCTTAGGGAAATTAAAATCAAAAAGACACAGCCACCCGAAAGTTTGGGACGGCTCTGTTTACAAGAACCTCGTTTACGGTACAAGTTCAATATCGCAGAAAGCGAAAAATGGATAAAGAAGTTTTTCTACTTACGTACAATGCAATATAACTCAGCAATGAAATCTATGTCATCAGGCCCGTAGCAGCATAATGAGTGGATTCAGGTACGATGATTCTAAGTGAAATAAGTCACACAGAAAAAGAAACATCATAAGATATCACTACTACACGGAATGTAAACTTGGCTACACAGGAACTGAATTACAAAACAGAACAGGGTCTCAAATGTAGAAAACCAACTTACGCTTACTTAAAGGGAAAGGTGAGTTGGGGTACTGCATAAAACAAGAGATTTAAATTAGCACAGATACCGTTCCATAAGCCAAATATGTAATAGACAAGAGCTACTCCTTGCTCAACGAAGTGGACTCAACACCGCATTTTAAACGCCTAATAATATACCCGACTAGTAAGAATCTTAAAACCTATGGATTTATATGTATCCGAAAGAGAATTAAGCCTGTGTACAGCGGCATAAACGAAGCAGTGATAGGATTGGTGAAGATCGGTGAGCAAATGCAGACCCTTTGAAGTCATATTGCATGGTACCCATTCCATGGGTCTCAACTCTCCTGGTTTAAAGGATTCTTCCTTCAGCTAAAACATGCATGTGGAACCCAGAGTATGATCCACTGTGTGATCGGGCAACGTGTTCAAAGGTGTCTCAGTTTTCGTCCCCTGGTACTCGGGTGCAACATTCCAGACGCTTTACTAACACTCTCCCCACTTGGAGAGTCAGGGCCTTTAACCTCCTGTTTGGCCCAGTTTGCAATTTCTGCGGAAAATGAACAGGAATAGGGAGAACCAATGAGAGACTAGCTGGAGGTGTCTGGACGCGCAAATTTAACTCTCATTTCCCACCAGGAAGAGGAATTAACCAATGGCTCAGTGTGCCATACCGGAACCACACTGGGGCCTGAAGCAATCCTGCGGTGTTGCGGCCAGCTCACAAGAAAGCGAGTTGAAGAAAGGAGCTCAGGGGCACTGTCATTCACAAACCTGCAGAGTTATAAATGACAGCTATCGTCCAAAAATATATTGAAGTAAGGCTGCCAAGAGGACTTGAAAGCGGGGCAGAATTGCAGGAAACCGATTTCAGGAGGTAGACTGGAATTGCATGTAAAGCATAGGAAAAGAGGCAGAACGTCCACAATGATGCACTTGGCCAAAAAGGGCGTATGCGTTTTTTCCTGAATATATTCAGGAAAAAACGCATACGCCCTTTTTGGCCAACCAAGCAAGCTTGCAAAGAAATCTACACTACAATGAAGTCTCACTGCCCCCTGGTCAAAAGGGTCATCTGAAAAAAGTGTAAAATCCAGAAAGGCAGGACAGGCCATGGAGACATGGGAGCCTTGTTATGCTGATGGGCGGGATGTAAATTGCCAACAGCCACTCTGGAGAAGTGTATGGTGTTTCCTGAAACATCTAAAAAACAAAGCAACAGAGCCTAGGGCACTTCCACTTATGGTCCTATAGCTTAGGGAAATTAAAATCAAAAAGACACAGCCACCCCAAAGTTTGGGACGGCTCTGTTTACAAGAACCTCGTTTACGGTACAAGTTCAATATCGCAGAAAGCAAAAAATGGATAAAGAAGTTGTGGTACTTACGTACAATGCAATATCACTCAGCAATGAAATCTATGTCATCAGGCCCGTAGCAGCATAATGAGTGGATTCAGGTACGATGATTCTAAGTGAAATAAGTCACACAGAAAAAAACATCATAAGATATCACTACTACACGGAATGTAAACTTGGCTACACAGGAACTGAATTACAAAACAGAACAGGGTCTCAAATGTAGAAAACCAACTTATGCTTGCTTAAGGGGAAAGGTGAGTTGGGGTGCTGCATAAAACCAGAGATTGAAATTAGCACAGATACCTTTCCATAAGCCAAATGTATAATAGACAAGACCTACTACTTGCTCAACGAAGTGGACTCAACACCCCATATTAAACGCCTAAGAATATACCTGACTAGTAAGAATCTTAAAATCTATTGATTTATATGTCTCCAAAAGAGAAACAAGCGTGTGTACAGTGGCATAAACGCAGCAGTGATAGGACTGGTGAGGATCGGTGAGCAAATGCAGACCCTTTGAAGTCATATTGCATGGTACCCATTCCATGGGTCTCAACTCTCCACGTTTAAGGGATTCTTCCTTCAGCTAAAACATGCATGTGGAACCCAGAGTATGATCCACCATGTGATCGGGAAACGTGTTCAAATGTGTCTCAGTTTTCGTCCCCCGGTACTCGGGTGCAACATTCCAGACGCTTTACTAACACTCTCCCCACTTGGAGAGTCAGTGCCTTTAACTTCCTGTTCGGCCCAGTTTGCAATTTCTGCGGAAAATGAACAGGAATAGGGAGAACCAATGAGAGACTAGCTGGAGGTGTCTGGACGGGCAAATTTAACTCTCATTTCCCACCAGGAAGAGGAATTAACCAAAGGCTCAGCGTGCCATGCCGGAACCACACTAGGGCCTGAAGCAATCCTGCGGTGTTGTGGCCAGCTCACAAGAAAGCGAGTTGAAGAAAGGAGCTCAGGGGCACTGTCATTCACAAACCTGCAGAGTTATAAATGACAGCTATCGTCCAAAAATATATTGAAGTAAGGCTGCCAAGAGGATTTGAAAGCGGGACAGAATTGCAGGAAACCGATTTCAGGAGGTAGACTGGAATTGCATGTAAAGCATAGGAAAAGAGGCAGAACGTCCACAATGATGCACTTGGCCAATAAGGGCGTATGCGTTTTTTCCTGAATATATTCAGGAAAAAACGCATACGCCCTTTTTGGCCAACCAAGCAAGCTTGCAAAGGAAATCTGCACTACAATGAAGTCTCACAGCCGCCCGGTCAAAAGGGCCATCTGAAAAAAGTGTAAAATCCAGAAAGGCAGTACATGCCATGGAGAACTGGGAGCCTTGTTATGCTGATGGGCGGGATGTAAATTGCCAACAGCCACTCTGGAGAAGTGTATGGTGTTTCCTGAAACATCTAAAAAACAAAGCAACAGAGCCTAGCGCACTTCCACGTATGGTCCTATAGCTTAGGGAAATTAAAATCAAAAAGACACAGCCACCCCAAAGTTTGGGACGGCTCTGTTTACAAGAACCTCGTTTACGGTACAAGTTCAATATCGCAGAAAGCAAGAAATGGATAAAGAAGTTGTGGTACTTACGTACAATGCAATATCACTCAGCAATGAAATCTATGTCATCAGGCCCGTAGCAGCGTAATGAGTGGATTCAGGTACGATGATTCTAAGTGAAATAAGTCACACAGAAAAAAACATCATAAGATATCACTACTACACGGAATGTAAACTTGGCTACACAGGAACTGAATTACAAAACAGAGCAGGGTCTCAAATGTAGAAAACCAACTTATGATTGCTTAAGGGGAAAGGTGAGTTGGGATGCTGCATAAAACCAGAGATTGAAATTAGCACAGATACCGTTCCATAAGCCAAATATGTAATAGACAAGAGCTACTCCTTGCTCAACGAAGTGGACTCAACACCCCATATTAAACGCCTAAGAATATGCCTGACTAGTAAGAATCTTAAAACCTATGGATTTATATGTCTCCGCAGGAGAATCAAGCGTGTGTACAGCGGCATAAACGCAGCAGTGATAGGATTGGTGAGGATCGGTGAGCAAATGCAGACCCTTTGAAATCATATTGCATGGTACCCATTCCATGGGTCTCAACTCTCCAGGTTTAAGGGATTCTTCCTTCAGCTAAAACATGCATGTGGAACCCAGATTATGATCCACCGTGTGCTTGGGAAACGTGTTCAAAGGTGTCTCAGTTTTCGTCCCCTGGTACTCGGGTGCAACATTCCAGACGCTTTACTAACACTCTCCCCACTTGGAGAGTCAGTGCCTTTAACCTCCTGTTTGGCCCAGTTTGCAATTTCTGCGGAAAATGAACAGGAATAGGGAGGACCAATGAGAGACTAGCTGGCGGTGTCTGGACGGGCAAATTTAACTCTCATTTCCCACCAGGAAGAGGAATTAACCAAAGGCTCAGCGTGCCATGCCGGAACCACACTAGGGCCTGAAGCAATCCTGCGGTGTTGCGGCCAGCTCACAAGAAAGCGAGTTGAAGAAAGGAGCTCAGGGGCAGTGTCATTCACAAAACTGCAGAGTTATAAATGACAGCTATCGTCCAAAAATATATTGAAGTAAGGCTGCCAAGAGGACTTGAAAGCGGGGCAGAATTGCAGGAAACCGATTTCAGGAGGTAGACTGGAATTGCATGTAAAGCATAGGAAAAGAGGCAGAACGTCCACAATGATGCACTTGGCCAAAAAGGGCGTATGCGTTTTTTCCTGAATATATTCAGGAAAAAACGCATACGCCCTTTTTGGCCAACCAAGCAAGCTTGCAAAGGAAATCTGCACTACAATGAAGTCTCACTGCCCCCCGGTCAAAAGGGCCATCTGAAAAAAGTGTAAAATCCAGAAAGGCAGGACAGGCCATGGAGAACTGGGAGCCTTGTTATGCTGATGGGCGGGATGTAAATTGCCAACAGCCATTCTGGAGAAGTGTATGGTGTTTCCTGAAACATCTAAAAAACAAAGCAACAGAGCCTAGGGCACTTCCACTTATGGTCCTATAGCTTAGGGAAATTAAAATCAAAAAGACACAGCCACCCCAAAGTTTGGGACGGTTCTGTTTACAAGAACCTCGTTTACGGTACAAGTTCAATATTGCAGAAAGTGAAAAATGGATAAAGAAGTTGTGGTACTTACGTACAATGCAATATCACTCAGCAATGAAATCTATGTCATCAGGCCCGTAGCAGCATAATGAGTGGATTCAGGTACAATGATTCTAAGTGAACTAAGTCACACAGAAAAAGAAACATCATAAGATATCACTACTACACGGAATGTAAACTTGGCTACACAGGAACTGAATTACAAAACAGAACAGGGTCTCAAATGTAGAAAACCAACTTATGCTTCCTTAAGGGGAAAGGTGAGTTGGTGTGCTGCATAAGACCAGAGATTGAAATTAGCACAGATACCGTTCCATAAGCCAAATATGTAATAGACAAGAGCTACTCCTTTCTCAACGAAGTGGACTCAACACCCCATATTAAACGCCTAAGAATATACCTGACTAGTAAGAATCTTAAAACCTATGGATTTATATGTCTCCGAAAGAGAATCAAGCGTGTGTACAGGGGCATAAACGCAGCAGTGATAGGATTGGTGAGGATCGGTGAGCAAATGCAGAAACTTTGAACTCATATTGCATGGTACCCATTCCATGGGTCTCAACTCTCCTGGTTTAAGGGATTCTTCCTTTAGCTAAAACATGCATGAGGATCCCAGACTATGATCCACCGTGTGATTGGGAAACGTGTTCAAAGGTGTCTCAGTTTTCGTCCCCTGGTACTCGGGTGCAACATTCCAGACGCTTTACTAACACTCTCCCCACTTGGAGAGTCAGTGCCTTTAACATCCTGTTTGGCCCAGTTTGCAATTTCTGCAGAAAATGAACAGGAATAGGGAGAATCAACGAGAGACAAGCTGGAGGTGTCTGGACGGGCAAATGTAACTCTCATTTCCCACCAGGAAGAGGAATTAACCAAAGGCTCAGCGTGCCATGTCCGAACCACACTAGGGCCTGAAGCAATCCTGTGGTATTGCGGCCAGCTCACAAGAAAGCGAGTTGAAGAAAGGAGCTCAGGGGCACTGTCATTCACAAACCTGCAGAGTTATAAATGACAGCTATCTTCCAAAAATATACTGAAGTAAGGCTGCCAAGAGGACTTGAAAGTGGGGCAGAATTGTAGGAAACCGATTTCAGGAGGTAGACTGGAATTGCATGTAAAGCATAGGAAAAGAGGCAGAACGTCCACAATGATGCACTTGGCCAAAAAGGGCGTATGCGTTTTTTCCTGAATATGTTCAGGAAAAAACGCATACGCCCTTTTTGGCCAACCAAGCAAGCTTGCAAAGGAAATCTGCACTACAATGAAGTCTCACTGCCCCCCGGTCAAAAGGGCCATCTGAAAAACGTGTAAAATCCAGAAAGGCAGGACAGGCCATGGAGAACTGGGAGCCTTGTTATGCTGATGGGCGGGATGTAAATTGCCAACAGCCACTCTGGAGAAGTGTATGGTGTTTCCTGAAACATCTAAAAAACAAAGCAACAGAGCCTAGGGAACTTCCACTTATGGTCCTATAGCTTAGGGAAATTAAAATCCAAAAGACACAGCCACCCCAAAGTTTGGGACGGCTCTGTTTACAAGAACCTCGTTTACGGTACAAGTTCAATATCGCAGAAAGCAAAAAATGGATAAAGAAGTTGTGGTACTTACGTACAATGCAATATCACTCAGCAATGAAATCTATGT